>NC_140547.1:33743264-34303264 GCF_057382185.1 Mchenga conophoros
GTCTTAAGGCCAAGAAAGATGCCAAGCAGATTTATTTTACCAAGTGGATCATCATGGCCTTGCCATATTGGTCCATTTGATTGACCTTTATTATAATTATGAATTTATTTTATTTTCAGTTGCTACAAACGAGACAGACATGACTGGGGGATAGGACAGGGAGAAAGAATGAAAGAAAGAGAGGGAGAGAAAGAAAACCAAAGGGGAGAAGAGACGGTGAGAAGGGGGGGAAGAAAGAAAAAAAAACAAAAAAAACAAACAAAACACCTGGGTCACCTGTATGGAGAAAAAAAAAACAGAAGAGAAAGTGTGGGCAAGAGATATTTTATTTTGTATTCTTATGATCACAGTTATAATCAGAATTATCATTGATTAATCATTTACCATTGTTGAATCAGTTGACAGAATAATCTTTGAATCACATCTATGTTACTCTGAGCAAATACTAATGCACACGGATTATCAGTACTTTAGTCAGTCTATTGTTGTTCTGTATTATTCTTTCTAGTTGCTTAGGCTGTTAACCGCTCGGACTTGTGGGTCCTGTTGGGCCCTGGGCTGTCTACATTCAGTTCTGCACGTACTCAGGCCTGTAACAACATGCACACACTTATGTAAAACACGCACGTTCACACACACACTTAGTAAGAATAGGAGGGTCGTCTGAGGACAGTTTTTCTAATAGATATACTTTCACAAAATGCACAATATAATACACACTTGTTTTTCTCTAAAAGTAGCAGTTGATGTCCATATAAGGAGAACTTTTTGAGTGTGGGGAACTGTTATCATTTCCAGTAAAGATCTAACTGTGACGTCATCATGGTAATATAAGGATGCGGGACGGTCCATTCGCGAACCAACCTCAACAAAAGCAAACAACAAAGAGCAACATAATAAAAAAAACAGCACCATCACAATAAACTAGCTAGCAGTAGATATCAGTAGATACTAAATAATAAACGATATTGTGCAGCACGCAAGATAGACAGTGCACAATGTGCTTTGAGGCAGCAGCCAAGAAAGCTGTAGTCTGCGTCTGTGAATACCCGTGTGTACACCTGAGTGCATACCTGTGTGGATCAGCATGCTTGCATTCCAAAGGTTTCACCATGTAACGATCTGCTAGGGAGTGTGGGGGGGCCACAGCCCCTTCCTCCAGGGTATGAAGCAGGTACGGAGGAGATCAAAACTCCAGACATCCAGAGGCCCCCAGAACACAAGAGACCAAGGAAGACCAACAGAGGGGCAGCCGCGCCACTGTCCCAGTAAGAGCTGAGGAGAGTCCCAGATGAGGGCTCACTCAGCAGCCGCGGAGCAGAAGCCAGGGGGAGTTGCAGTGACGCGCCCGTGAGCTCCGCCGGCAGCCAGCCGTGCCTGAGTGACCGAGCCCCAGGCCGAGAGGCCGGGGGCACCCCACCTCCGAAGTGGCCCGAGCGAGCCCCAGGCTCCAGGCCCCGATAAGCGGCCGCCAAGGAGTGAGCCGGTGTGTACCCGGACGCCCACCCCCAGACACAAAGAACCACCAACGCACCGATACCTGAGGGAGTCCGCCACTGGCAGGGGAAGTGGTGGTGGATGGAGATAGGCCCCCAAACCTTGGAGGGCCTGAGATGTCCCCAGAGAGGTGGCGTCTGATACCCAACCTGACATATAGACACAGACATACAGGCACACACAGATACAAACATCCATTCCCACCCTCATGCTCTCATATGCACTTACTCCACACTCAACCAACGTGGAGACAGACATGAAGAGACTCTGTACACACGATCACACTCCCCAAGCGTACTCTACAAACCGGGTCTAGGTACCCTTGCCCCTGGAGGGGGGAACTGCACCCAGACCCACGTGGTGTTACCCTTTTCCCTGCGGTGGGGAGAGGCAGACCGCCCCGACTCCGTAGCAGCAGGGAGGCCCCACACTACAGACCGCAGTCGAACGGCCAACTCCTCCTCCTAGACCCCCGCTCCAGCAGGCCGCAGAGAATGGGGGTGAGAGAAGACTCCAAACCTATTATTTTCTTTTCTATTTCTTTTCCATATGGGTCTGTTCAACCTTTCCAGTTTGAACCAGAGCAAACCGAGAGAGAGAATGAAAATAGTCAATCAGTACTTAGTTTAGATGAAGATGAAAACAATCCGTCACACGAGGACGCGAGAGTGAGGGAAAACTATTCAATTCAATTCAATTTTATTTATATAAATCACAACATAAGTCGCCTCAAGGCGCTTCATAGATACAGAGAAAAACCCAACAATCATATGACCCCCTATGAGCAAGCACTTTGGCAACAGTGGGAAGGAAAAACTCCCTTTTAACAGGAAGAAACCTCCGGCAGAACCAGGCTCAGGGAGGGGCGGTTGGGGTGAGAGAAGGAAGACAGGATAAAAGACATGCTGTGGAAGAGAGACAGAGGTTAATAACAGATATGATTCAATGCAGAGAGGTCTGTTAATACATAGTGAGCGAGAAAGGTGACTGGAAAGGAAAAACTCAATGCATCATGGGAATCCCCCGGCAGCCTATGTCTATTGCAGCATAACTAAGGGAGGATTCAGGGTCACCTGGTCCAGCCCTAACTATATGCTTTAGCTACTGGTGTCTATGCGGCTGCTTGCCAATGGCAACGGCGACTGAGAGCGTTTGTTGTAAAGAGCTCAATTTTATGGCAGCAGCTATCCATGGTATCACATAACTGCATGATAAAAACATTACTAGAATTCTAAGTTTTATTATACAGTGAAATTACGATATCGTTATTTTTACAGATTCTCCATGCAACATAGTGCACCAAAACTTTGAAGCCGTCGTGCCAAACTAGGTATCCCTGCCAGAATTTGTTTCCCCTGCATCGGGAGCATACACTGGCCTTTCGAAATCATGGACTATCAGTATCCCACGTTCGTGATTTTTAGTTCTTAAACACTTCTTATAATGACTAACTACTCCAGAAATTTGGGAGATGTTAGCTCTTTATACAGTAAAGTTACAGTGGGATACAAATAATATCAGGCTGATCATGCCACAAATTTGTTCCCCTGTTCAAAGACTTAACGCTCCTGAAATTTGGGAGGTTTTGGCTCAGTACAGTGTTGTACAGTTACAGAAAGATATAAATAATGATCAGTCAAAATGTCATTGGTTTATTTAAATAATCCCGTCTGATGTTGTGCCAAAGTCCCAACGCAGGGGAAACAAATTCTGTCGGGGATTCAAAATTTGGCACGACACCTGTCGCCATTGACAAGCAGTAGCGGCATAGACACCAGTAGTTTTCCCTCACTCTCGCGTCATCGTGTGACGGATTGTTTTCATCTTCATCTAAACTAAGTACTGATTGACTATTTTCATCCTTTTTCTCAGATTGCTCTGGTTTAAACTGGAAATGTTGAACAGAAGCCATTTCCAGTGCGCTGCTAACTGTGAACTCGATGCGGTGGATTTCCAGCTCTTTTTACAGAACCGGCTCTTTCGGCTCGGCTCACTAAAAAGAGCCGGCTCTTTCGGCTCCGAACCGGCTCTTCAGGTTGTTTTGTTGCTTAATTAATTTATTATTAACAATAATATAAAATTATGCACAAAAGGAATTACTAATGTAAAAAAAAAGTGGTTTTATTTATTTCTGAAGACCTTTGCTCTGTTTTTTTATCAGTTTGTAGCGCCATTACAGTTTCCAGATTGTTATCATCAGTATAGTAAACCTTAACTCTCAAACTTCTTGATTACACAATGACATTCAAGCAGCTCTCTGCCAGACTGACACATTATAACCTGTTCTTAAAGAGACAGACACAAGGTAAATATATAAAACACCAGATACTAGTTTTACTTGTTTTCTGAATTATAACAGACGAGACACCTGCCAGGTGTGTGTAACACTGTGATCCCACTTTATACCTGAAAGAATGCTGACCTGATTCTTCATTCGGCCTCTACAAAGGGACTCGAGGGCAATCTAGCTGATAACTCACTCTGTTTCTTTTTCTGTAGGATTAAAAAGACTCTGCAGGAAGATAAACTTTGGAAGACAGACAGTTGACATCTAGTTATATACATGTATATGTCCTAGATATTTCTTTCTACATCTCATTATTACTTCTACAGGGGGGTGAATTTCATTCAGTTCCATCGTGTTATATTTTTTCCACATAACTTCCACAAATGTGTCAGTTCTTGCAGAAAATATGCAGACAAAACATGACACTGGCCAAGATAATAAGGCTGATAGCAGCAGTCAAGAATGAAAAGTAAGAAGTTTGCATTTACAAAAGAGAGCGACTTTACATGTCAGCACAATCACCGAATTTTATGGCCATGATCATGGGCAGTTAATGATATAAATAGATGACGGATACATTACTTTCCATTGTAAAGTAATTCACTTAGTCATTTCAGATCAAATATTAACAAGTAGTAGAATGTATCTCTTTACTGGGCTTCCCTGGGATCAGTAAAGCAGACCAGTACAGACAAGGACTTTACTTTCACAAAGAGACAATGCTTGACTGTGTGGGAATGAGTTTTGTGTTGCTGCTCTCAGCAGTGGGAGCAGCAACAGTGGAGAGGTGAGTTTTGTTCATTAAATAGATCTGATCAGGGGTTGTTGTTTTTTTAAATAGATAATTACCTTCAAAATATTCTTAGCATACAAATCCTTGTGATGTTGGTATAAGTTGGACAAAGCTTTCACTTTTGTTACTTCCTTCATTTCTGCTACTCTTCACTATTTGCTGACTTTCATTGTTTAAAGTGGTACACTGAAGATTAACGGCTGGGAAGCGTTCAAGACGTTAAGATGGTGTTGAGAATTTTTAAAGAGTAAAAATGATCTACACATCGACACATCTGCACATCATCAGCTACAACCTGTTTAACTAAAAATAGCTTAAAGACAAATAAATATTAAAACTGAGATCATTTTGTATATTTATGTGTACACAAACAAGGAAGTTGTCTTGATGTAATTTTTTTATTATTATAAATACACATATATTCTAACTATATACAAAAGGGTTTTGAATTGGGGACAGGGGTCAATATGGGCTATGGGCTGAATATGGGCTATTGTAAGACAGTTGAGCAGAGAGCAGGGCGTGGAGGGTTGTAAAGTATCCAATGGCCTAGTGAAAGAAACTTTATTGTGCTTTTAAATATATAATAATTTTTCATTTGGTGGTAGCAAGATTTTTTTTAAGTTTAAACATGCTCATCTTCATCCTTCTTCTCTGTAATAATATGGAGGAGGCTGGCTGCTGTAGTCTATAGAGCAGGGGTCCCGGGAGCAACTTGCAGCCCACGTCACCCCTACTTGCGGCCCGTATATTGACATGAAGAAATATAATTCAGTTTGGCCCTTGAAGTTACTTTTTTTGTTAGGGAGGATTTGTTTGTTGTTGAGTGCAATGTTAAAATAAGTTTTTTCTTTTTTGTACTACTTGAACACTTAAGTCGCCCTCACATGAGACGTCAGCGCCGGCAGTGGCCCACAGCTCATTTAAGTTTGAGACCCAGGCTCTAGAGCAAAGCATTTTCCTATTATAGCACTTCAGCTGCTCAGTAGTTCATGGCACCTTTTCTCTAATTTTTTATTTCATAATGTGTCAAACATGGTTGAACAGATTCCTTTACTAAACACCTATGTTGCTGTAATTTGTGCAGAATGTGGTTTTGTGAAAAATTTGACAATGGACCCTTGTACCATCACCGATGCTGGCTTTTTAGCTTGTACTGACCAACAGCTGGATAGACTGCCTTTGAAGCAGTTAAAAATTGATTATTGCAGGCTTGTAATTTTAAAAACTATTAACTACAACCCAGATAAAAGAGCATACTATTATTGAGGTATGATTAACGTCAACTGCTTCTCAAGATTTTCGTGTATTTTTTGTGCAACAGAGCCCAGTATGACTACTATAAATACCACCCCATGTCAGAGGTGAGACACACATAACTCAGATGTCACATCTCTCTCACACACACACATTTTCTAAAATATGCTGTTTATACAGCACTGTACAAAAGTCTTGAGCTAGCCCTCATTTTGTTAATGTTTTCCAAGAAAAACAGGAAACAGATGCAATAATTTACTGGAATATGCAACATTTATGGAAATGTGATAATTTTGCACCTCGCCCCTGACTCCTCCGTACAGATTGATCCCGATTTGAACCAAATCAACCTCATCACTCCATAAGACCAATTTTGGTTCAATTCAGTTTTATTTCTATAGCACCAAATCACAACAGTTGGCCAAAGGCACTTTCTTTGCTAAGTTGTCTATTATAGCGATGCAACACCGGTTTATCCCTTTAGATATGTGACTTTTTTAACTTCATATTTCCATAAGTTCATGGTGATTTAACAGTTGTTTAATGCACACACACACAAAAAAAAACAATACTCTTCTTGAAATGGCCAGATACAAGAACTGGACTGAAAATGGGTGAAAAAGAAGCAAGTTACCGAAGAAAAACTTTGAAGGATATCCAGAAAATCTGCAGAACTATTGCTAAAGACCCTAAGTCTGGAAGCAAATTATCAAGAAATGAGGGGTTTGATACATGTTTGTGCGTGTGTGGATATTAGAGAAAGACAGCTAACCAGTCAAACGTTTGTAAGACTGCAGTATATGTTGGTACTCCATTTTACAGATCACTAGCTGGATGGAACAGATGGTAAAGGATCACCCTGATGTTGTAACCGTGGTGAAATATGGAAAGACCTATGAAAGCAGGGATATTAGCTTGCTCAAGGTAAACAAAGTTTCAGATCACAAGCTGTCATATGCCAAACGGATACTGATGCACACGGATGTTTGATATTTGTTCTCCAGATTGGCCTGAATACTGGAAAGGAAAAGAAAGCTATCTGGATGGACTGTGGAATACATGCCAGAGAATGGATCGCTCCAGCCTTCTGCCAGTACTTTGTTAGAGAGGTAAGAGAGCTGCTGTCAATATACCTCCACCAGGACTCATAGGACCCTTCTAGGGGTAAAGTTAATGCTAGGGGATTTTGTTAGCCACATTTATTCTAGAAACAAGAACATTTCATTTTAAATAACGTATTTGGTATTGTAGTATTTCTTTTTAACTATTTTAAGTTTGAATTTTCCAGAACACGCATAAATTCTATTAAAAAGGGTGGAGATTAACCTAACCCTACCCCTAGTTTGATTGCCAGTGACCTGACCTGAGTGTGATTGATGTTAAAAGGCAATAAATATATAAATAAAATTAAGATTTACAGCAAATCTTCTAATTTGTTGTCCTGATTGTTTTCTGTTGTGAGGAGAAAACATCCTGTCTGACAAAATGAATCTAATTTAATAACTAAATGTCCTCCAGTGGGTCAGCCTGCCCCTGATGTGTGTTCGTCTGTTCCAAACAGATTCTGCAGACATACAAAACAGATGCCAAAATGGAAGAGATGATGAAGAACGTGGACTTCTACGTCACTCCAGTGCTCAATATAGACGGCTACATCTACACGTGGGAAAATAAGACAGTCAGTCCTCGTATTTGATAGATATATTAAATTAAATATTAAATAGATAGATATTTATCCAATTACATTTCTAGGGTTGTGCACTCAGGATCTCAAACCACAGATGAACAGGATATAATAGGATGATTATTGCTCAAAAACCTTCAAGTACAAAATAATTGAATGTTTTACAGTAAGACACATGGAATAATAATGAACAGCATCAATCACAGGAAGCATTTAATATCTACAAAAATGTTGTGCTGCCATTCTATTTATGACTGACTGAACATTTTGCTCCACTCAGACTCGACTGTGGAGGAAGAACAGGTCACCAGGTCCTGAGGACTGCAGCTGCTATGGCACCGATCTCAACCGCAACTTTGATGCCAACTGGGGAAGTGAGTGATGTAGCTGTTCTTCAGTGAAAGCTGATCGTTGCAGTCTTTCCTTTTTATTTATTTTTTTATTGCTGTTTTTGAAATTATGGCCAAGCATGAAACTCTCCTCAGGTCTTTGGAGAACTTTTGGCATCTTTTACCTTATTTCTGTGACTCACTGGTTTTATTAATGAAACTCTTTTCCACCAATCTGTGCTTAAACCATATGCATCACAGTTTTATGTACAATTCTAAGATTCATCAGTGTCTTCTCAAAAGAACTGGTTCCTAGCTAAACTCAGACACTACATAAACATCAAAAATGAAAGACAGACTGCCTGAGATAACTTAAATACACATCGTAGTCTAAGGAGCTTAGAAAGAAAAGCGTCTGGACTTCTTTAAGCTGCTTGAAGACATTTCACCTCTCATCCGAGAAGCTTCTTCAGTTCTAAGAGCAACTGGTGGAGAGTCCCAGATTTAAGCCCTATGGGAGTGTCCCCAAGAGGGTCATGGACCCCCTATTGATCCTCTACCTAATCACATGAGTGAAGGTGTGAAAACGGGTGTAGGTCACAATCAGCCAAGGTTTCAGGTGTCCTATCATGTGATTTCCTGAGGTGAAAAGGCCCAGGGTGTGAGTGGGCATTAAACCATCTGGGAAGGGATCACAAATCTGGATTATAGATGGCAGACAGTTGGTGTCGTAAACCACCTCCTCTGTTCAAAGATGGTCGTTCACAGTGCATATAAATGGCTTCTTTTACTCCTCTTTCAAACCGTCTGTCTTCTCTGTCCAAAATGTGAACATCGGCTTCCTCGAAAGGTCCTCTTGTTTGAGGATGCCAATGTTAATGCCCACTCACATCCTGGGCCTTTTGACCTCAGGAATTTATGATAAGGTGGGGCTAGGTTTCACAGCGGTTCCACCCAAAACCTTGGCTGATTTTGACCTGCCTACTGGTGATGGTCAGAGGGCCCGGTGGCGCCAGTGTCCGGCAGCCTCGCCTCTGTCAGTGCGCCCCAGGGCAGCTGTGGCTACAATGTAGCTGCCATCACCAGTGTGTGAATGGGTGGATGACTGAATGTAGTGTGAAGCGCTTTGGGGTCCTTAGGGACTAGAAAAGCGCTATACAAATGCAGACCATTTACCAAAGAAGTCCAGATGCTTTTCTTTCCAAGCTCTTTAGACTACGATGACCTGGATGACTGAGAACCTTCACAGACTTAAACACACATCTTTAAGTGTGCATTACTCTTATTCCCTATATACATGACAATGAAGTGCACACATTTCATTAATCAGACAACACTGTCACAACACAGGAGTCATGGTAAAGTTCTAAGTTATTACATGTCAGATGAACAAAGCTGACTCAGTGACTGCCAGGTTCCCAGGTCCTGTGGCTGCCAAAGAAGCCCAAATCATCACCTCCCATTTTGTAATGAATTGGCTGGGATGTCCTGGGAAGATTGGCAACGGTCTTGAATGTTTTAACTTGTGAATAATCTCTCTCAGTGTGGAATGATGAGCTTCAAACTCTCTGGAAATGCTATTATAAGCTCTCCCAAATTAATGGACAGCAACTATTACTTCTCTAAGAAGACTGCTGATGTCTTTTGTTCTTGGCATTGTGGTAACACACACCTGAGTTCTCCAAACCAGCAAACTGGCAACTTTTATAGAGGGGCTCAGACTTGCTGATGACCAATTAATGTAGTGAATCTGATTAGCAGGGCCTGGCTGCTACTTACTCTCTTAATTCTTATGTTACCAGGCAGGGTGTTCTAAAATTTTTAAAAACTCCGCATCTGCATTTTGGCTTACGTTTTATAAAATAAATAATGAAACAATGTAAAATGTCATGCATCGTTGTTCATCTAAGGGAGTATCTATCTAGTTTGAAGACCTGCTAAGTACCAGATTATATGTATTTTATTATACTTTGATATGCAAAAGTTAGAAAACCTTAAAAAAAAGACTACTTCTGTCAAGCGAGGGTGTGTCGCAGGCAGCGAGAGGACCCAAAATGTAGGACTTGGCAGTCAGGCTTAATTGAACTCAAACAGCTTTAATGCTGCAGCTCGCAAACAAAATACAAAACAACAAGACACACGACTTAAACTGACAACAGGAATGATGACATGGCAAAGATCAAAGGGAAACTGAGGACTTAAATAGACATGAGGTTTATCAGGGAAAGAGACAAAGCTGGGGAAAACAAGGCACAGGTGAACAGAATCAATTAAAGAGCAAGGGGGAACACAAAACCTGAAGGATAAGAGACTATCAAAATAAAACAGGAAACTAACACTAAGATTAAAACACAGGAATTTAGCAGGCCAAAGTAAACACGAAGACAAAACTGACTAAACACAGACATATCAGAAACACAAGCTAGGCCTGGGGAACATAGGAGGGCTCAATACAAAATCAGAATGAAAACCTAACCAAAGGTAATATTTGAACTGAACACTACAACAAAGTCAAATGGGAAAAATCAAACAGAAAACGGAGTCCCAAACAGAAAACGCTGGGTACAAAACCCAGGATCATGACAACTTCCTTTTTACAGTGACTGTATCTACATACATGCTAGTATTGAAGTTCAGTGTTGCTTAGTGGAGAAAGACATGCTAAAAGTAAAGATGAAAGCAAAGAAAACACTAAACTTTGCTTCCTCCAATTTGCCAAAATCAAGATGCTAATGCTAATGTAGCTTTAGCTTATCACGCTATACAAAAACCATTAAACCTCATCCGTGAATAGGAAACAATGTTAACAGACTCATATTTTGTTTGATGTTTGAACCAAGTAGCCAAAAAACGTTTATAAGTTATAGATATATGCTCCAAAGGTCAAAGTGTATATCATGACATCACCTAGAGACTTTGGATTCCATTTTGAAGCCTCAGCATTTGGTCACTTCCATTTTGTTTTTTTTAGAGTCACAAGTATTTGAAGATGAGGGTAGAGTGCAAAGTTATCTGCTAAAGCTATTGGCTTTGTTAGCAAGCTCCATTAAGTATAGACACACATATCTGTCAATTATTACTAAGCAACAAAACTGATAAAATACCAGAACTTTAATCACCGCTCATCCACGTACCAGGCTACATTACCTGTTAGATAATTCCATTGCAAATATCGCAACAGCAACAAACAGCAAAAACAATAGAGATATCCAGTTCAGTGACTTGAATTAGCAATGGTGAGACACTGTTTAACTACTTGTCTATAAAAAAAAAACAAAAAAAACAATTAAAACAGGAGTCTATGAGGTTTGACTCACTTTGGGAAGCAGCCTCAAGAGGAACTGTAATTTGTATCCTAATTCTTCAGTCCAGGGGTTACTACTACTTCAAAAGGTAAACTTGTGTTAATAGAATGTGAAAATAATCATGTTAATATTATATGCAATTCATATATTGTCCTTCTTTGCCTGCACAGCCGTTGGGGTATCATTTGACTGTTGCTCAAACACCTACCCTGGAACCAAACCAGCATCTGAGCCTGAGGCCAAGGCTGTAACTGACTTTGTAGGAAGCCGAAAGGACATCTTCCTGTGTTTCCTCACCATCCACTCCTACGGCCAGCTGATCCTGGTTCCCTATGGACACCCCAACTACACTGCCCCCAATTATAATGAGCTGGTATTTATATCAACAAATATAGTGATGCATTTTTTTACACTTTTCTGAGACACTCTTTATAGCTTGACAATGGTTATATCTGTGTGCATTTACATTAATAAAGAGGATAGCAAGTAAGGAAATGGGTAAATGCACTAGGACATTAAATTCATCCTCATGTGCCAAGAAAGAACAGTGCAGATGAGGTATTGGGTCAAAAATCTGGAGCCAAAATACCAAACTTTGGTTGGTCGTTTAGGGATTCAATTCTTCTAATCTTGTTAGGAATCCAAAACACTCAAAATAAATCACTGATAAAGACTCTCATCTTTCCCAAAGTAGTTCCCAGATTGACAACAAGATGCATGAGATCTTTTAAGTCCTGTAAGTTCCAAAGTGGGGCCTTCAAGAATTGGACTTGTTTGTCAAGCTCATCCCACAGATGCTTGATTGGATTGAGATCTTGGGAATTTGGAGGCAGAGCCCAAACCTCAAACTCATTGTTGTGTTCCTCAAGTAATTCCTGAACCAGTTTTCCATTGTTCTTCCTGAAAGAGGCCAGAGCCACCACGGAATACTGTAACCATAAAATGAAAGGGTGTACACGGCCTGCAACAATACTTAGGTAGGTAGGTAGATAGTACTGTCAGTCCTTCCATCCATGTGGTAGAACCCAAGGTTTCCCAGCAGGAAATTGCATCACACTGCCTCTGTCTGCCTCTGCATCCTGGTGCAACATGACTGGTCTACAGTTATGCCGCCCCATACAAAAGAAACTGTGATGAACCGGGTATTCTGACACCTTTCTATCAGAATCAGCGTTACATTTGTCTAACAATTTGAGCTACAGTAGCTTGTCTGTGGGAGCAGGCCAAACAGGCCAGCCTGAAGCCACATGCTTCAGTGAGACTTGGCCACCGATGACCCTGTTGCTGTTTCACCAATGTTTTCTTCTTGGACAACTTTTGATAGATACTGACCACCGCAGACCAGGAACACCTCACAAGAGCTGTAGTTTTAAGATTACCCAGTTGTGTGGCCAGTTACTCAATTACTCACTTAAGCTTGCCCACTTTTCTGCTTCTAACACTTCAATTCTGAGAACAAATTGTTTACTTGATCCCTAATACATTGTACCCACAAACAGGTGCCATGATGAAGAGATAATCACTGCTATTCACTTCACCCATCAGTGAATCGCAGATATATAGAACAGCTACAAGGTTTTAAGTTTTTGCTGTTAAATAAAAGACATATATATAGCATTCTGACAAGTTTCATTTCATATCAGTCTTGTATAATGGCAGCCTAGTGGGGCAGACATTAGTGTTGTCACACTCATCCCGGTGCCTGGTGACTGGTTCCAGCTTCCTCCCACCCTCCAAAGACATGTAGGTCAAGCTGACTTTAGATATGGGTTAGATAAAGCTTTTAGCGGTCAGTAATATTGTGAATGAGCTAATATAAACACTAATCTGTTTCCAACAGTATGATGTATAATATTTTTTTTTAACTGTATCAAAATAAATTAATGCATTGTCATGTAACCAATTTTCTACTTTAAAAAAAAAAAAGAAAAAAGATAGAGTTCATTGTTTTACCTTTACTTTGTGGTACAAAATTGTCAACAGAGCTTTAGGAAAGATCTCTGTAAAATACAAATAAGTACAGCAGTGAAATTCTGCATTACCTCTTAAAAGGTACAAAACTTACTTTGGTTTTGGAGAGTGTATTTTCTGAGATTACATATAATTTTTAAACTCCTGATGCAGATCGTTTGTTGTGATTAAGATGAATCTAGTAGGACCATTTTGATGTGGAACATTTGCAGGTGAAAAATAATCAATCACAATATAAACCATGTGACACCATGTCCCATGCACACTTGTTATTTCAGCCATCCCATACCAGATAATGTAAAGACATTTTTATATGTCTGGCTTTGCTAGATTTTATTTAGCTAGCTGATATTAAAATTACACGACTGAGTTATAGTTACCAAAAGAAAATATAAAGAAAAATAATGCTCTCTAACTTGCGTTGATGATTCAGTACTTTTAATTGCTTTTAACTGAGTAGAGGCTGGAAAGCAGCCATTATAGATGCATGAAAACTCAAAGTCCACAAAGAACAGTAAATTTTAAGAGGAGTAACAACACAGCTGAACTGATCACAGCCTGTCCAATAAATCTACTGGAGCTTACAGTACAAATTAATTTGGAAGTTTTATTAACACTAGTCTGATTTCAGTATATCTATACTTGGGTATCTTCACTTTCCAAACCCAGCATTAACTTCTGTACAAAAAGGATTAAGATGAACCATAAATCATGCAAAGCTACTCCAGCAGAATCAAAGGATAAACATATAGAATAGGATAAGGGAACAGTAGGTCACAAATACTCATGGAGCACCATAACTTTTAAAACAGTATTGATTGCCTTATACAGTTAGTGGCATCTCATATCTTTCCTCTGAACTTTTATTAATGAAAACATACACCTCCAGATTCTGTGGACTCATGTTTAAGTGACTGTATGCAAAAATTCCTTTCTAATTCCTCAGATGATGGTCGGAAAGGGTGCAGCAGAAGCAATTTGGAAGGTTCATGGGATGAACTACACTGTAGGAGCCTCGCCTGATGTACTATGTGAGTTTACAAATCAGCTGCTAATTATAATAAAATAAACTGCCCATATCTTTAAATATTATGTTTGAAGGATTTTTAGGTGGTTCAGAAATGTAACTGCTAAACTCTTTCTCCAGACGCCAACTCTGGTTCATCCAGAGACTGGGCTCGAATGCAGGGGATCCCCTTAACCTTCACCTTTGAGCTCAGAGATAACGGGACATACAGCTTCGAGCTTCCTGAAGACCAGATCCAGCCTACCTGTGAGGAGGCCTACAGCGGGGCTCTGCACATCATCACCTATGCCCACGACAAGACCTTTAGCGGTGCTGTAGCCAACGCTGCTGTGACCCTTTGGTCCATACTGTTAGCAGCGGGTGTCACTGGAGCCACCCTCATGTGAGGTGGAGAGCTGTTTGATTTCAGCCATCCTGCTGTATAAGGCACTCATATTTAGTTCTTCACCTCAAAGTCAGATTTAGAAACAGGATAAGCTTTAAAGGTTCAGTATTTGCTGGAAAGAAAAAGAACAGTTAATGTAGAATTCTTGTACTCAAATTTTCTTTTATAATAAATAGAATAGTACTTACAGAGCATCTCCTCAGCAAATGTCCTTTTTCACAAGGTTTAAAGAAAGTGATTCTCCCCAATAATATTAGGACATAAACATTGTGTAAAATGCACTTTTTTCTTGCATTGTTTGTTTGTCAAGGCTAACAAACTGAGAAACTTGAATGCCTTAAATAAAAATACTGGCAGTGGCGAGTGCAACCCCTCAGCCTCCAGTAGCTGCACCTCTGGTATGAATTTCAAAATCCTGCCTTGCCTTTTTCTCAAGTTATTGCATTCACGAGATTTTCACAAAACTTCACTCTGACCTTGAGGTCAGGGTCACTGAGATTTATTGCATTATTTCAGAAAATACAGTATGTAATGTAAAAAAAAAAAAAAAAAAGACATGTGAGACAACAGCAGTTTTTAAACAGTGTTCCTGTTCCTGATTAACAGTTTTTCATAATATAACTGGAAGTTTCAGGGTCAACTGTCTTTGTTCCTGAATGGTTGAAAGCCTTGTTGCCTCAAGCGGGCCAGTGGCATGAAGAGCTGCTGCTCTGGAGGAAAATCATCCCAGCGTGTCCACGTCCAGCCTGCAAAATGAGAAAGCAACACATTTTGTTTCATCAGCTGCTCACTGGGTGCTTAGTGGAGGTGCTTTCCCCCCACTGAAAAACAGCAGTCCCACTTCACATACCTTCATTTTTGTCTGGTTCCAGGTTTTGTGGCTCTCCTGACTGCCTGTCCAACTCTCCTTGCATGAATATGGTAACATAATGGTACTGTTCCTCCAGCTTGATGGCGTTAACTACTGATGCAAAGTGGGTGTTCACCAAACCCACCCCAGCTTCTTCCAGCACCTCTCTGTGGGCACATTCCTCCCAAGTCTCCCTTTGAATGAAATAAAAAAATAACATCTTATTTAACATTAGCTAAAGTACATTAACGGGCTTCTAAGGCTATTTCAGCTCTTTCTGCCTCCATTGTCTGCATGCATGGGAGTGCAAAAAAAAAAAATTAGCAGCACTCCTGAGTTGTTTTGTTTTCATTTTTATACTGAGAAAATGTAATCTGTTCACAATTTCCAATTTGCCAAAAAAATGTTTTTGTCCAAAGTTTGGATGTATATGGAAGAGAGAGGAATTGCAGAGCAAGCTGGATGAAGTGGTAGAGATTGTGCTCCCAGGCAGGAAGCAAAGAGGAAAACCACAAATATGACTGGTGGCTGTTGTGAAGGAGGATATGCAGAAGGTTGGTATGACAGTAGACGCATTTATGCTCAAACATTGCGTCAGACGTTAAAGTGCAACAAAACATATTGGAAATGGGTCCAGAAACCATTTTTAATTAAATATAACGTAAAAACTATTTGATAAATGAAGCTAAAAATTTAGCAGCAATCATTACATAGATCAAAACTTTTCACCATAAAGTTTTAAGGCAAATCTGAGCTGATCAAGCAGAGAAGAATGCCCCATTAGCATATATCACAGGTAATGGGATAAAGATGGTGTGGGACCTCTCGTCCCCATATTTCAGCCGGTTAGGGGACGGAACTACACCTGGTTGTCGCACGCCAACCACTTTAATTAAAGAGAAAGAAGAAGAAGAAAACTATGTCAGATTTATGAATGGAGTCTACAACGTCAATGTATACCCGAACTCCAGGTGACCTCCTGGGAGCTGGTATGTCCCTTTTCCCACCGCACTCTTCCGTTTGCCCAAGAGTACACAGCCTGGGTGAGCAGAGTCCGTTACCAGCACCCCGACCCCGACTCCAGGACGTTTAACGACATTATTTGGCATCTGAACGAAACTGAAAAATGGCTCCGAAATGAAAACAAGTTAGTTCAAATCACGCAACACCGCTATGCTACACAGTAGAGAAGCTCTTTGGATGACACAAGAAGCGTCTCCACCTTGTACTTCCGTGTTCGCTTAAAGCAAGCCGTGTCTGTTCTTGAGTTAGCGTTAAGTCGTTTTTATTCCGTCAATCTGGGTAGCAACAGCGATAAGCCGATATACTACCTTATATTATTAGTTCTATTTATCCGCTTCTTTTTAATTTAGTTAAATAGAAATGACTCGCACATTGTTCACTTTTGTCAACATTCGGCAAGTGGAACGGGTTATTTACAGGCTATTGCTTTAACATGAGTGCAGCACTGCCATCTAGTGAGTGGTTGTAGTTACACTAATAAAAGACCTGAGTTCAGGTATAAAAGTGTACAATAGTGGAGATTAGGGGCTCAGAAACTACTTTATTCATGATAAAGTTACAGTTCAGCAGTCTTTATTTATTTAAAAGATTTCAACTGACAAATAGTTCAGTTATTTGAAGGCAAACACAATGCAGAGAAAAGGTCAGGAAGATAATAGTTGGATATGTGCAACAGCAGTTTAAATCCTCATGTGGAGAGGAAAACAAATATATTTAATGGGTTTTCCGATTATGGTACAGGCTCACACTGTGTTAGCGTTGTAATTACCACTGTTTTTCCAGCATGTAGACATCAATCATGGTGTGAAAAGTCATCAGACTCTGAGCACAAAACATTTATATTAAAGAAAAAAAATTTTTACTGCCCAAAGATACCCACCACATCCTCTCTCCTGCCTACTGCTGCTTTAGCTGACATGTTCCTCACCCAAAGTTAAGTCTTATTCAAAGATGACCGTGCAAACGTGTCGGGTTTTTTTTTTTTTTTTTTTACTTTCCAGTCTGTTCCCGGTGAAAATTTGTTGGTGAGTATTATTTGTAGTGTCACATTTACTGTCTGATCAAAAGGAAGTCTGTCATTATCCAGTAAAAGCTTTTGTGAAACTGCAGATTAAAAGGAGTCAGAGCAACCTCCCAAATAAATGAGGCCAAAATAAACAGTGCATAATGGGCAGAAAGGAAGCTGGTTAAAATACACAAATTAGCTGGATTTGGATTTGCACTATTTGTGCCTATTTTCAAGGAGGCTGATGCTGGTAGTGAGACATTTTGGGAAAGTAACTGTGCCCAGTCTTTTGGACAGACACCTGAAAGTTGACTATTTTTCATTGTTTAATTGCAACACCCTCCATCAGATGTGTTCTATAGCTGCTCATGAAACTTGCAGAAAGATGCTGATATATTTTGGACAGTCCTACAAAACTATTTTAGGTTGTCAGTATTTCTCAGATGTCTTAATTGAACATGCCACAGTGCTTCAGTGGGTTACCCCCTGTATCATTTTTGATACATAGAGATTTTATGTGTTTTTGAGACTTCTACAAGTATCTTTTTTTTTTTTTTACTCCCTTGACCTTTCCTTAAAGCTAAACTGACGTGTTGCCTTTCACAAACAAAATATTTCAACAGCAGGTGGGCGGGGCTTCCTAAGATCAGGGGTGGGGGAACTCCAGGCCTCAAGGGCTGGTGTCCTGTGGGTTTTAGATATAATCCTGGGTCAGCACACCTGAATCAGATGATTAGTTCATTACCAGGGCTCTGGAGAACTTCAAGAGGAGGTCATTTAGCCATTTAAATCAGATGTGTTGGATCAAGGACACACCTAAAACCTGCAGGACACCGGCCCTTGAGACCTGGAGTTCCCCAACACTGATGTAAATATTAGAGCTATCCATCTCACTGACGTACCCCAGAGGTAACTATGGGGGAAAAAATACTGAAACTGAACAGTCAGCATGAATTTTGCAGGGATTAATTGAACATAACTCATTGTAGACACTTTCTGTGTTCAAAGCTACTCATTGGTTAATGAAAACTTTTACCACACTGTTTTACTAACAAACAATATATTCTGTCCCCAGACAACTTTCAGCTATTCTGACATTTCTATATTTATTTTTTTAATAAATATCCTGTAAACATTTAGCAATACAAATAACTTGAATAAGTGATAGCAACGTGAACACTGTAAAAATGTTGAGTCTCAGGTGGACTCGGGGAAGACAGGACTAGCACCGTTGAAATGCAAAGCCCTGGCCTTAATTCAGCATCAGTTGATATCTCAGCAACACACGAATGTCTTGGAAACAAAATTTAAATGTCTTGTTTTTATTTATAGATGTAGTTCATTTTATAAGATGTTTTAATTCATTTTCTTTTAAAACAAACTTCTACATCTAACATTCTAACTGTATGTACACTCACTGGCAACTTTATTGGTTGCACCTTGCTAGTACCAGGTTGGACCCTCCATTTGTCTTCAGAATTGCCTTAATAGACCATGACATAGATCCATCCAGGGGCTGGAAAGTCTGGTAATACATGGTACGGCTCATCAACTCTGGAAATCCTCCAGATATTTTGGTCCCTGCTGACATGATAGCATCACACAGTTGCTGCATTTCTCTGTATTTCTGTGGCAGAGGTTTTGTTGATTTGTCTGATGATAGGTCAGTTTTTTCTATATTGTAACCACATCTATTCTAATGTTTACCACAAAGCAAGGACTGAATTTTTCAATTCTTCTATACCAATAATAATCTCATTTATCTTGTGGCCGTATAGGGGGACTTAAGCGCAAGGTCATGTACTACTAGACTGAAAAGACTAGAATTAAATAAGAGTAATATGCTGCTTAGAGTTTAATACCTCAGCGTTACAATCTAATAATGTTAAATTGTCCTCATAATAAAGGAATAATCTACTCAAGTAGATTTTGCTACTACATGTAGTAATATTTACTTTCATAAAGAGCCCGAATATCTGTGCCATACTTTGTGATGTGCGGATTTGTCCACTCACACCTTTGGTTTCCTGGCATTCCACAGTTGTCCACCGACACCCGTTCTCCCCGCTAGACCTGCCTGGTGGCTCTGGTCCCGCCCAGCTCACCTGAGAGTGACAGACACTTTCCTCCTGTGAACCCAGGCTTCACACTACCTTCTGAATCTCTGGAGCTTGTTCTTCGATTCTTTGCGTGTTTAAAAGTCTCTGACTTGCTAACCATTTTGACTCTTTTTTTTTTTTTTTTTTTTTTCATTAACAGCATTATGAGTGCAAAGCTGTGGACAGAGGAGCAGTTTAACTGCCCCGTGTGTCTGGATCTGCCAAATGATCCTGTCACCATCCCTTGCGGTCACAGCTACTGCATGGCCTGCATTAAGGACTACTGGACTAAAGATGACCCCAAAGGGATCTACAGCTGCCCTCAGTGCCGTCAGACCTTCTGCCCCAAGCCCTCCCTGTCCAGGAACACCATGCTGGCAGAGGCTGTGGAGCAGCTCCGCAAAGGAGCCCTCAAATCTGAAGTGCGTCAATCCATGCGACTCGCCAAAGAGAAGCTTTCCTCCTCGGTCGTACCATGTGACATGTGCAAAAATGAAAAACGAGCTGCAGTCAAGAGCTGCCTGGTGTGTATGAGCTCCTACTGCGAGGCCCATCTGAAGCCTCACCAGACAAAGAAATCCCTAAAGCAGCATGAGCTCATCCCACCGACAGGCAACCTGGCCGAAAAGATCTGCACCCAGCACAAATACCTGCAGGAGTTCTTCTGCCGACAGTGCAAGATGTTCATCTGCTGGCTGTGCACCAGCAACCAGCACAAAGGCCACGAGAGCGTGTCCACCAAGGTCGAAAGGCTGGAGAAGCAGGTAAGCAGAGGATGGGTGCTACATAATGACTGGGGCCAGTCAGACAGTTACCAGGGTGATCTAAAGTAAAATTAAAATGACTGGTTTGGGTGTTGGGAAAAATCTCCATAATTTTGTAAATGGAAGTTTACAGTCAATATTCTATAAATAAAGCATATCCGCCCTTCTCTGTGCTGTCCATTATTGTGTATAAAAGGTTTATTTGAAAGAAGTCAGTTATTTCCTTTTGTGTGTGACGCCGGGTGCAGCCAGGCTGAAGACATTCCTAACAACATTCCTAGCCTAGTCATTCATAATGCTCCACCCTCTCACGTTGTCTTCTGTGCCACCTACACACCTGCTTCCTTGTCTGTGGGATTGTTTCTCTGATCTCGTGTCACGGCGTGCGTCTCTGCAGAAATTGCTGTCCGACCTGCAGTCAGCGAACCAACAGAAGCTGAAAGAGAGAGAGCAGGAGCTGAAAGACATGAAGAAGATGATGGAGCAGATGAAGGTTGGTCAGCGGTAGACAATTTTATTTTTTTTTCCTTTTAAATGGAAAACAGGTTTTCTGCAGGGTTTAAATAATATGATGGTGGTTGAGGGGCCTTAATTAGTTTTGTGTTTTCCTTGTGTGCGCAGCGTTCTGCTGATGTGGTGCACAATGAAGCGGAGCAGGTGCTGTCGGAGCTGCTGCGCTCCATGGAACGTCTTCAGGAGCTGCTGGAGGAGGTGATGGATCAGGCCAACCAGGAGAAGATGGGCCATGCACAAGAAGTTACAGATAGTCTGGAGGCTGAGATCAAGGAGCTGAAGAAAAGGGACACTGAGATGAAGGACCTGGCAAGCTGCGAAGACAACATCTACTATCTGCAGGTAGGCCGGACTGTGAAGCTCACTGAGTGGAAATATTGATCATGGACACAGCAGTGATTGCTTATTCTTTACACGTCTTATGACAGAAGGATAACAGCAAGAGTGTTAGGGAAAGTTTACTAGATGGTAATGAAACCTTTGGAGACAATGGCACTGTGGAAACGCTAAGGTTTTTGTTGGGAGTGACATCACATTGAGCATTTTGGAGACAAAATTAAAGCGACATGGTTAAGGTTCAAAGGTGACAGTGGATATTTTGAAGGATGTTAAATGGAGAGTTTGAGGCAGGTGGAAAAGAGCAAGACCACAGAGCAGGATATACAGTCATTTTTTTCTGAATCTCAAGACTCCTGATATCCTGATTAAATAATTTTTGTTGTGTTTTTTAACTAACTGCCATGTTTCCTCAGACGTACGAGTCTATGTGCAGTCCTCTTGAGTCTGGGGATCTGCCAGCTGTGAAAGTCAATCACGAGGCTTCCTTTGAGCCTGTACGAGATGCCATCCTGGGTCTCAGGGAGCGAGTGGAAGATCTATGCAACCAGGAGCTGGGCAAGATCACTAAACAAGGTCTGTCCAAAGAGGCCTTTTGTTCTTATTCTGTCTTATTTTGTACCTCATTTAATGTAATTATCTGTGTTCTTTTAAAGTGAATGACACAACACTGTTCGCTCTGGGAGACTGTAAGTTCCAGGCATTGTTTATAGTTTGTTTTTGTTTTTTTCCAGCGTAATTATTAATGCATTCAAGTTTAGTGTGTTTTTTTTGTTTGTTTTTTTAATTGAACTTCTTCTAATCTTAGCCAACCGAAGCGGACAGAAAGGAGGGATTTTAAAATGTAAGGTTTGAATTTTCTTATTAAATCCAAATAAACGTTTTCACATTTTGCATGATGTTGGCAGAAAGATACCGATTTTCCTTTTTCTCTAGTGTTTTCTGGTCTCAGTGCCCGCAACACAAACGCCCGTCCACAGGGTATGTTTGGTGTTTTTTTTCTGACCACATTTTGTCTACCATGACTGCATATTTACATCTTGTCGTCCAATCTTGTTTAAATATTTGAAATAATTTGTAATTTCATTCTTTTTCTACAGCTTCTACACCCACTATCTCAATTGGAGGGCGAAGTACAGACAAACGAGGACTTGGTACTGTACTCTGATGATTGTTAAGCTTCATTTGACAACGTACAAAGGATTTCCCTGACATTGTCACTTTTTTTTATTCAGGTATAGGACTCAGGACTCAAGATGTGAGGAGCAGAGACACAGCACGGGGTGAGAGTTTGTATTTGTGCCGCTGTTTAAGCATTAAATTTCGCTCACAGCAGGGATAAAGTAGAGAAAAGTTTGTTTCAAAAGTCAGTTTCTTCCTTGGTTTTTAGACAGAGCTAACACAAGCTCACCCAGACTGCAGGACAAACAGAGGAGAGAAGACAGAGATGCATGTGAGTTGACACTGGCATTAATATCATCACCCTTCATGACAGTAATCTGGTTTTTACTTCCTACTGCAAGGTGTTTTTTCTGCTTAAATGACAGTTCTTCCTTATTTTTAGTCAAGGCACATTGTCTTGAGTTACTCGACATTTGCATTTTCTGTGGCTCAGTTTCTCTTTATTAGAGTCACTGGGCTAACAGTATTCTCACTTAGGCAGAGAGTGGCTGTCTACAGGTCAGTCCTGGGTGGTGGTTCTTCTGCTGCTTAATCTTGCTAGCAGCACACCGTCATCTGCACCTGTTCTATGCTAAAGGCAGATAGCGTGTACGCATTGCGATTGCCACACACAGAGCTATGCAGATGACACTCAATTATACATACTTATTACACAGGGAGCACTTTCTTATTAGACTGGAAAAGCATTATACTAAATGCCAGTCCATTTCCATTAAGCCTCATCCACAGTGATTTGGATGTCAGGTATGACTTTGTAGCTGCTTTGTTGCTAACAGGAAGACATTCATACGCTAATACAGTAAACCTGGTGTAAATCTGGTGAACAGAGTACATCGGCTAAACATCAGTGTGTTGATATTCTCATTGTAACACATGTAAATCTATTTCATGTTGCACCATGAACGCGTTAGTAATTGTGAGGTGGGCCTTCTGCTGTTGAAAGACACAAAACTATTGTTGAAACTCAAACAGAACTTAAACAGTTTGTATTCAATTGCATTTAAGAAATATATATAACAGTAGTTATATTTAAGGATGTCTGATTACTCAGGCCTCACTACGTACCTTTACTTCAGTCTTTTCTTTTTTCATTTTCAATGTCAGTTTTAATTCTTGAACTATAATCATTTGCGTGATTTTTAGATTCCTAAAAGTCTTTTTTTGTCCTTTGTGTTGACATTCATTGTATCCACTGCCTAATGACACTATTTTAGCTTTCATTCCTATCCCCTTTTTTAAATTGGGGGCCTTAAATGGCCATGTCAGCGATATCAGCTCTCATAGTCTCTTTGCTCATACAAAACTTTGAAACTTTGTCCATGTTTAATATGACCATACCCCATCGTAACAAACAGAAAACAGGGAAAGATATAATGGTCACCTTTAAGTGACATTCTAAGATGAGACGTTTTTTATAACAAAGAAGCACTAGTGACTAATATTAAATCTCAGTGTAAACTCTGGACTCTGTGACCACTGTGAACATATTTGAAGTGACGTTAAATCAGTTGTGCATGAAGTACCATAGATAACCGATAAAAGCAGATGATGTTCTGATACCATACTGATGTTGTCACCAATCACTTATATTTGCCATAGACACTTTAAATTTTGATTTAAAGTTTATGTAAACACTTAATTTTCGTATGGCTTCGATAAATTAAACTCAATTTTATTTCATGTGTCTTCCAAAAAGTGAGGGAGCCTAACCCCAGAGCCAGCACCAGATCCAACATCAGCATCGGGTCCAGCATCAGCCACAGACTGAGCCCCAGAGCTAGCCCCACCCCCAGCCGCAGAGAATCTCAGTCACTCTGGAGTAGGTCTAGCCAGAGCCAGGCCACAACTCCTACTCCAGTCCCAGCCAGCCTCACTCCTGCTCCTACGCCTGCTCCTGCTCCAGCACGGGCATCTACTGGACGTATGTTTGGATTGTTTCCATTTCTGTTTCCATTTCCATTTCTGAAAAATAAGTTTTCAAAAATTAATAATAATATTAATACAGCTTTGACAAACACTATGACGTGGATTTGACATCTGATTCTTGGTATTCTCAGATTTTAGTCGAATGGCGTCGATCAGCAGCATCTTCCGCTCCAATCGCCGTGGCACCAGCCAGGCTACTCCAGCCGCACAGGCCAGCAACACACCGTCCGCAGGAGGAAATCCATGTAGGACCTGACTCCAACAACACTCATACTCTCTTTGCAATCTCAGTAACCAAACCATTAAGTGACTAGTAGATGGGGTGTTTCTGAAGAAAAGATGAAAAAGTGGTTAACATGGTTACATTAAAAAGTTCACTTTTTATAAAAGAGGTTCAAATTAAAGTAAAAGTAGTTCAAGTGTCAGTTTAAATGACGCTTCGTTTCAGTTTAGGCTTTGATAGGTTTTGGTGTTGATCATGAAAATGAAGGAAGACATAAATGTCAGTGCTGAATAAAGCTGAAGTGTCAGTTTGAGTTAGAAAAAAGTGCAAGCAACAAGTGAAGCTGGGAATCAGCTGAAGTAAAAGTGCTGAAAAAGTCGATCATTTAAATAGTTTAGTTGCAGTGACATTGAAGTGTAGAGAATAAAGCAAGCTGGATGAGAGGAAGAAAAGGAGTTACAGATCGCTGTGTACTTTACAGGACAGTGAGTGGAAGTGTCAGCTGATGTGTAAAAACTGAAAGTTGGAGCAAGTGTTGTTCAAAGGAGGAAGCCTGAAATGTTTTGAAGTCGAGGTGTGAGGAGTTGGAATGACGGCATGAATATCGTTTAGCATGTAAGCAGTGAAAGCATTGAAACATCAGTTGATGTTGAAAGATCCGAAACTCAGTACCAGTAATAAGGGGGGGGGGGGGAGAATCTTGCTGTTTTATGGTTATTTTTCTGCCTTTGCTTTTGTGGGAAACAAGATGATGATGATGATGATGAATGAGAAGTTGGCTAAGTGCTAGATATTTATAAGTTATTAGATGGTTTTACATTTAAATAGACAGCTTTGACTTCTAGTTGAAGTGTTTACTGACTGAAGCACTCAAGAGCAATTAGTGACATTAACAGAAGCAATCACTCTGTCTCTGCATTCAACAGGGGGCATGGCTGAGCTGTCTGAAACTCCCACAGAAAGTAAGAAGATTGCCCTTCTATATATAACATGAATGTATTGTCCCATCAACTGTTCAACCGGTTGAATAAGTTAAGCAATATGCGTTTCAGTGACGTCACTAATGCTGTTTTCTCATTGGTCAGTTAACCCCGGTCTCTTTTTGGATACGCCCACTCCGGACTCCATGAATCACGCTCCGGCTTTCCCCGCCTGTGAGTCATTCAAGCTTTAGTCATTTTGGTATTGAGAGAAGAAACATAAATGGAAATCAAACTATTTGATGTACAGTAAAAAAAAAAAAGATGCATTTAATTTTTTTTGTTGTTGTTGTTTTTTTACAGTGAGAGAAATCAGCCTTGACAGTATTCAAGCCCCGGAGCCGAGGACTAGAGAGGAGTTCCTGCAGTGTAAGTCTGTACAAAATGACAGATCTAAGCACAAACTGGGACCACAAACTGTCACTTTTTAACCATTCAGTCAGTTTATTCATTCAGTCACAACATACTACACAGACCATACAAATAATATAGGATCAGATGCTCATATATAGGTCTGGCCTGGGTTCATATCATTAAAAGTACCATATGTTCCAAGAAGAGGGGGGGAAAAAAGTAATGACAACAACAAGCAGATAAACAATATTCTTAAATGAAACCTTCAAAAACATATTTCTCGAGCATTCATTGAAGGCCAAAACTCAGTTACACATTTTTGTTCTCATATAAAAATCTTTTGTTTTGTATATAAGTGAACTGTAGTCACATAGATGAAGAACTCCTAATGACTGTGATGTTTTTCCTTTAATATAATGAGCATGTTACCAGGTGAATTTGTGATCAGTCACAACATTGAAGCATTTTTAAAGACAATGAGCTGCTCAGGGTGCTGTTAGTGAGAAATATACTGTAGTATCATATTATATAATAAACTCAAGGTATTCATGTATAGTTATTTAGTATCCATTACCATTATTTTATTAAACATCTGTCATGCTACCTTAAAATTAACACTGCCCAGAGAGTGAGCCAGCTTGGAGGAGGTTTGTGCTCTCGGAGGGCATCTTGTTCCACTGTAGTGTATCAGAACATAGATGTTGACGTACAGAATTGGCCGTGATGTCATGATAAGTTGTCAAAATATTTTGTCCTTGAAATGTCTTTCCTAGACTCGGTGAGCTTGACCCTCGACTCCAACACGGCCCACAGGCAGCTGACGCTCTCTGAGAACAACACTAAAGCCGCCCTGCAGGGGACAGCCCAGCTTTACCCCGACAGCCCCCAGCGTTTTGATGGCTGGACCCAGGTGATGTGTGACAGTCCGCTGTATGCCCAACGCTGCTACTGGGAGGTGGAGTGGAGAGGCCGGGGCTCCTCAACCGGCATAGCTTACGGGGCGATGGCCAGGAAGGGCTCGGACGCCAGGTCAGGCCTCGGATACAATGCCCAGTCCTGGACCCTGGAGCTGTCGGACACCTGCTGCACAGCCATGCATGACAATCAGAAGACGGACATTCCGGTCGTGTACTGCCCCCGTGTGGGCATTTACCTGGACCTGTCCGCGGGAACGCTGTCGTTCTACAGCGTCGCAGAGAGCATGACCCACCTCCACACCTTCCGAGCCAACTTTACGCAGCCGCTTTATGCCACCTTCTGGGTGGGGAGCGGAATCGGGGTTGGGCTAGACTTCAGTTCAAGTTCTGAGAGCATCAAGATCTGCCCCCTGTGAAGACCAGAGAGTTGGTAATTCACTGACTGACTTCAGAGCTGAACACAGGAAAAACACAAGTGTTCCTGCTGATTGTTAGAATGACACACTGACTGAAATTATTTGCAAAGTCATCTATAAATATATGTATGTGTGTATATGTGTACATAGCTTAAATGCACTTAGTTAGCTTCTACTATTCACAAAAAACAAAGAGTGCACTGTTTTTAGCAAACAGGAGATTTCAATGCCACAGATTTTGGGTTGAGGCTGTCACAATATCAGACTGCATAGTTATCATGGTGCTGATGCCATGTCTTCTATAGAAAGAGAAAATAATCTTTAACTTTATTTATTCCACTTTTGTATTTAGTTTTGTTTTGTTTTTTGGGGGGATCAAGATGTTTGGGTAACCAGGTGGGTGCAGGTGGTGGTTATGACTGAGATATCAAATGAGTAAATGTCATTATCAGAATGTAAAAAGCATCAGCAAAGTGTATAAGGGCTAAAATATTTTTTAAAAGATGGTATTTCGATGTTGTGCCTAATAAAGAAAGTAATAATAATGCTTGACTGAAGTGTGATGAACAAATGCCACTGATATGTGCATATGTGGATATCTGGCACAGGACACGGTGCTGCCTGTTAACAAAGTACCAACTGCACTTCAAGCATGCAAAAAGTCGTTTATCTAATGTAGTCAGCCATCTCCTCCTGGTGTATGACCTTTTGTGTTTTGGGTTGTTTGTTTGTTTGTTTGTTTTATAAGGCATGTTGGTTACTACTATTGCAGTTCTTCTAATGGCCACTTAAGACTGGTTTCAAAAGTAAGTCAGTCCACATGTACATTCATGTTAAAATGTCCCAATTTGATTGTTTGTTTTTTAAATATAACTCTTCCATTTGGGAACTACTAAGGCTTGGAGTTAGGGACGTGGTTGCTTTGAATTACAGGTGAAAGAGAATCAGGTGCCATATTTATCCCATATTGGCTTTTCTTCATTGGCTTCCTGTTTATCCACAATCAAATTTTAAATCCTTCTCCTCACATAGTCTTGTCTTGTATAATCAGGTCCCATCTTATATTAAAAACCTTGTTCTACCATATCAGCACTTTGTTCTCAGACGGCTAGCTAACTTTGCAGAGTATTTAAAACTAGGATGAGCGGCAGAGCCTTCAGCTTTCAGGCCTTTCTTCTGTGTAGCCAGCTCCCAGTTTGGATTTGGGAGACAGATGCTTTCTTTACTTATAAGACTTTTTAAAAACTTTGTTTTAATAAAGCATAAAGTTGGCACTGGATAAGGTCACCATGAATCCTCATTTAGCTCTGCATTTACTCAATATGTATTATTACTCTGGCTCCCTTCCACAGCCCGTCTCCCTCACCTCACCATCTGCCAGTTGTGTCAGATGGTGAGGTGTTAACTAAGCAAGTTAGCATTAGCTTAGCACTTTAGTCTCTCTTCCAAATACGGTCATTAACCCAACTATCTTTTATGTACAGTCTATGGAATCCACTGAAGTTAGATGGCAGTCTTAAAAAAAAAAAATCAAACATTTTAGTCCCAAACTTTTAATATCCCATAACTAACAGAGAGATTGTCACGAAATTTGCAATAGAATTAGTGTATTGCATACAGTGGACTGAATTTACACCCAACTGCAAACCATTTGTCTGGAATTTAAGTCAACTTCCATCAAATCATAACAAAACAGTGAGACGGGCAATATATATATATTTTTATTTATTTAAAAAGATAGACATGAATAATAGGCATGAGACATGAAGGAATCGCAGGACATTTTCTCTTATAGCCAGAGAACCTCCTGCTTCAAGGGGATGGAAGTTATCCAACTTTATGAATGTACCTTCCTTCCCCTCTGCAGTCCTGCTCTCCTATTAAACATTCAGCTGAAGCTCTTGTTGCCCTTTAAAGCATTATTGTTAATTAGCTGCTAAATGCATCACAAACACATGTATAAGCCAGAATATTCAAAATTAAAAATAATACTGAGTTTGGATTCCCTTCATGTGAAAAGCACAACAAAATGCTACTTATCCAAATTTTTATGGAAAGATGTTAGCTGATATTGTTACAACATTCACAATTATGCTAAATGTCTCTTATTTATGTAGATCAAACTCTTTCATCAATAAAATAAAGGTTAAACACAAAAAACTAAAAGTGCAGTTACTGGAGATGGGGGGGCGGGGCAAGGTCTGGTTGGGAACAATAGCACTGAAGGGTCACAGGGATAAAGCACAAAGCTCTAAGTTTCCTTATTTTTAATGCTATAGCCTGTCACATGTACGGAATGATGTCAGATGTTTTCCTACAGAACACTACCACCTGCTGGCCGATACACAAACTGTATACATCCATGAGATAAAGGAGAAACATATTTTGATCAAATCTTGATCAAATCTGAATTAGGTTAACAGCTAAAATAATAAGTGAGTGTTTTTATTCCCTCTTTACAGCCCAAACCTGAACATCTATTGTCAAAGCAAGCAGTGACCCTTAAACCTCTTAATCCCACTAAGTGCAACTCATGTCCAAATACAGCTTAAAAAAGGAACTCAAACTAGAGCAGTGCTAGTTTCCACATACGGCCTCATACCATTAAAAACACACAAACATAAACACGCACGCACACGCAAAACACAAAGACCTGAAGGAAAACTTTCACCCTATTTGTTTTTTTGCCTGATGTCCCATTTGGTTTTGTCTTTGCCTTCATCATAACTGTCTGCCAACAGGTGCATGCTGGGACCAGCAGACAAGGTGGTGTTCATGCAGGCGTTGGGCATGGTGCATGGACGGTCACTGGACATCCGTGCAACACTGTAAAACTGTTACAATAATACTGGCATGTTCAGCTGCTAAACCAGCGAGTGGTTGAAGTCTCCAAGCTTGTCCTCCTACCTGTATGTATGAAGAAAGCAACTGCTACGCTATGAGCTAGCAGGATGTTGTTCTATAACTGAGAAGCCCTTAAAACAGCAAGACCCCAGAAGCCCCCCTACCCCCTCTCCCTTATTTTCTTCTTCTTTCATGTTTTAGGGTTTCTGCCAGTGTATTACAAGCTCCTTAAACACCAGATATTTTTGTTTTTACACAACAGCTCCATATATTAATTTAGCTAATACGTCATTAGCCTACTGTTACTGTTAACCACTTTACACACATAAGACCAGCCCGAAAAAAGTTGTTCAAATTGAATAGTTTTGCTTTCTAGTTGGTATCCATCCACTTATGTCCACTAATAACAGAACTGCTAGGCTTTTTTACTGTATGCAAATGATGTTTAGCATGATTGGTGCTCTCGCTTTTAAAAGCTGGAAAGCCAAAAATAAACTCTACAGTCTCTCGTTACCTGTTGTGTGCACAGGTGTGTCACAGCTGGTCAATGGGAAACGGTGTGTTTCCTTTTAATCCTACTGTACACAAAGTGCTTGCAATTCAACTACGGCTGCAGCAGGGGGCGCTCATGGCACAGTCCTTAATGAATAGGAATGAATGCAGGTAATGCCAAAATAATTGTTTGTAGTCAAAATTATGCACATGTATAGGGCTGCCACAAACGATTATTTTGATAGTCGACTAGTCACCGATTATTTTTGCGATTAGTCGACTAATCAGATCGTCATCCATTGGACGTAAAATGTACAGCTTATTGCACCAGCATGCATCTGCTCTTATATAACTATCATTAGCTTATAGCTTGGAGTGTATAAAGTACGTGCTAACTAAAAATAAAGACAAGATGATAGTTTATTAAATTTTAATGAAATTTGCAGATTGTTTCGGTGGAGTTTAATAAACTCCTTGCTATCTAAAATATAACAGGACACCGGAGAATATTCTCGAGCATCTCACACTTCTGATAATCAGCTGTCTGCCTGATGTTTATTCAGCTGTGTAAAAACTTTAATCTCAGCCAAACCGATTTACTCAGGAACAAATAAAATACTAAAAAAAGCCAAACAATAACATTTTTAAGTTATCTAAGTGACTTGTATATGTTTAACCTGAGTAGCGAAAGACAGCGGTGGGTTTGAAAACGATTTGCCGGGAGTCCGGTGTTCTCACGGGCTCTAGTGAGCCTTGCCCCCGGCTAGCTATCGAGCTGGTGGGTAACAGACGTCTCCAAAAACGTCGGAGCACTTTTGAAAGTATGTGGTGTCTTAATAAACTGAGCAGATATTTGAGGTTTACACAGCTACATTCTCGCCTCAAAATATGTTAAACTTTATTTTGTGACCCAGAAATAATAAGAGTAATATTAAAACTAACTAGCTGTCGCCATTGTTGACAAGTGCGCTGGGCCGCACTATGAATTATGGGACACAGCTTCTTCTTCGGGGTTTAACGGCAGCTGGCATCCTTGTACATGCAGTGCTGCCATCTTCTGTTTCAGTCCGTTATTACACTCTTAAATCCTACTACTCATTCCTGCGTCCTTTGTGATCTTACAAAGCTTCAAACGATGCGTCGACTAATAAATTAGTAGTCGACGATTTTAATAGTCGACGTAATCGTGACTAGTCGACTAATCGTGGCAGCCCTACACATGTATGTTTAAACTTTTGCACACAATATTGTTAATATGTACAAACTGAATCGAACTGAACAAATTTATGACTTTTTGTTTTGTTTTTTTACAGTAAAGCTAATTTTGCCCATAGCATTCTTCTAGTGTATGCTAATGGGTCGTTAACCAAAACTTATCAATTACCAAGTTTGTACAGTTATACATTTATTACAACAATATAGATTTTCTGAACATTTTTTTAATGACAATTGTGAGAGAAAAATGCCTGCTTTCCAGCCTGGGCTACTTGAACCCCCTATGTTAACTGATATGGCGGAAACCCCGTCTTCTGACATAAACATACTGACACCCTTTTCGCCCTTCTTTCACTTCTTCCTTTACTTTTCTCTAATCAACTTCCACAAACCTTCGTACACTTACATTTTCCTTTCTTGCCCTCCTCTACCCATGCCTAACATCTAGAGCCTCACTGGAGAACTACTGAGTCTATTTAATATAAGACTGAGAAGAGGATGACCCACTCAGAGGCAAGCTAAGGCCTTTTTAACTATCAGCATGGCAGACATCCACATACACAGAAAATGCAGGGTGGCTAAAACAGTCAGTATCATTAAATTGTGCTTTAAAATTAAGTTCCAAAAAAGGACGGATTGTTCTGCCCACCGCTGCCCTGACTTCTCTCTCCAAAGGCAGAAAGGAGGAGAGATGTGGTGGAGGAATAAAGGAGGGGACTGATGTTCTGTTAAGTTCAACGGTTGGCCGAACTTGGGTAGGAGATAGAGGCAAGATGCCGCCGTCTTTCTTTTAGGTTCCCCCATGGAGGTGGGGGGATAGCCAGGGTCCTGGGGTGAGGAGGAGGAGCTGAGTGACTGGCTGACTTTCCAGCTCGGGCACCAATCATAGCCGGGAGGCTCTGGTTGCGCCTCAGGCCATCTAAAAGGCTCCCTCCACCTGCTGACACAAATGTGGCAGAATCCTGGCGTGGCATTGAAGCATCAGACTCAGAACCATGCAACACCTTAGTGAATCCCAGCTGCCGGAGCTTCTCCACCAAACCAACACTGGCCGGGTCGGGCCTGGATCTGCCTGATTTGGCGGATGAGATGAGGGCTGGGGTTTCTTGGGATGGGCTTGGTAGGTCAGGATGCGGAGCGCGGCCCAGGTTTAACCCATAAACGTCTTGGAGAAAAAGCTCTGCGGGCCGCGAGGCCAGGAAATTGTCAGCTGGGTGTTGGCGGGGCTCTGTAGGCACTGGGGAAGGGGCAGGAGAGTGGGAGGGGGAGTTGGGGGGCGTGCTTGGCAGAAGCTGGAAAAGGGGCTGCCAGGGGGCGGGTCTCGGGGTTGGAGGAGGGTTGGAGACTTGTGCAGAAATACCCCTCTCTAGGACCAGCTTGGTCAGGCCACTGGGGGGTGCAGGCAGACGTCGAGGGGGGAAAGAGTCACCCAGACTGAGTCTGCAGGGAGTCACAGGGGTGCTGGGACCCGTCCTCATGGAGCTAGGCGTGTTCGCCATGTGGGATGACTGAGAACTGAAAGCAAGAAAAGGAGAGTCTGTGTTAGAACAATAACAGTGTTTATGGGATGCTTATTTTCTTGAAGAGGACTCACCTTGGGGTGACCTGTGTGATGTCACACGGGTGCAGAATGCGGCAGGTAGTGAAGGTGTAGGTGGAAAAGGTGGAGCTCTGACACTTCCCTGGGTTTTGGACTGAACAAACAAGAAAACTTCAGAAAACCAAACACGCGCACCTTGGAAATGATGAGCAATAACAAGCTACAAAAAGTGATTTTTACCAGAGGAAGATACTGCTGTCGATGTCAAGGTTTGGCTTTGTGATTGGAGTCCTGCTCCAGAGGCTCCTGGAATGGGCTGAGGCGATTGGCCGGGTTTCTCTGTGGCATGAAGGGGTGTAGGGCAGATGTCTAACCTGATGGAGGAGGAAGCAGCTGGACTCCCAGTGGAGAGAGGTGGCACTGGGACAGATGATACCGCATGCTTTCTGTCCTTTTTCTCCTCGGGTGTAGATGAGCAGCGCACGTTAAAGGTGATTCCGCCTTCCTCCTCCTCATCTTCCTCCTCCTTACTCCGCTCTGCTGCTCCTTTCTCCAGGATACCATTCCTTCTGTTTTCTTCATCTTCTTCATCCTCCTCCATGTCAGACAGGTGGTACACAGCGTCCTGAGCCAATGGACGAAAACCTTTAGTCACTACTCCAGGGTGTGGGTCCAGGATGGTTCCCAGGTGAGGTTTGGCCAGCTGCTGCCAGTGGTGCAGTGTCAGCGAGCCTGAGAAAGAAATGTCAGCATGTGTTACTGCATACTCTGCATTTAATTATTAGTTATTAATAATCTCTGGCTCTCTTCCACTGCATGTCCTTGTCCTGTCTTCCTCCCCTCACCCCAACCAACCCCAGCAGATGGCCACCTCTCCCTGAGCCTGGTTCTGCTGGAGGTTTCTTTAATTGGATTACATCACCTTGTAGTAAACGATAACCTTCGAGGTGTCAACAAAGCAAACATTACCTTCCATGGGTTTGACAATCTGGAGCTTCTCAGGCAGGAAAGTCTTAAAAACAGTGGAGGCGATGGAGAGATCCGACAGGTTGGAGAAAGACGAGACTGCACTGCCCATTGGTGAGCTGCAGCAACTGCCTTCTCTTTCCACCCCTGCCTGGGCCTGCACCTTCTTTTCCCGCTCCGCCTGGAAGAACTGTCGCTCGGACAGGAAGTTCTGACGGCGCAATGACAGGCGGTGGAGTGCTCTAGTGAGGTCGTTTCCTCCCGGACAACCAGGCTGGCCCACTCGGCCCTCCTCCCTGCAAAACATGCATGTTATGACCTGAAATCGAGCATAAATCTCTTCCAAAACAGAAAATGCTCTTTGAAACTTACCCCTGTGTGGACTGAAACGGCTGCGCTGTCATCACCAGAGAGCTCTGTCCGGAGCCAGGGATTGGTGGGTTTGCTGAAGCTGATCGTAGTACTGAGGCATTAACGGAGCGGACTGTTTGGAAGACTCGCTTCTGGGAAATTCTATAGGAAAATGAGGTGAAAGGTCAGAGACTAGACCTAAAATATAATGCAGACACCTAAACTTTTCAAACCCATGAAAAGTCTGGAAAAAAGTACGAGTTCTCCAACACCAACTGTCATCCTCAGCAGCAAACACATTCTGCAGCTTTTAACCTTTGGTCCTGAAAGGCGGTCTCCTCCTCTATACTCAGCTCCTTCCTCATAGTTCCCTCAATCTCTGCTGCCAAGGATTCCTGTAAAAACAGGACACATACGGAGGATTAAAAGTATGCTGTGGATTCAACAAAAGTAATATTTACAGTCACTGTTCAGTTTAATTCATCCAAGCCTAAAAAATAAATGCACACAGGCCAAAAACTGCAGCTCCTCAAGTGGCCACTTCAGGCTGGCTCCCAAAAGCAAGCCAATATCAGCACGCCCCAGGGCAGCTGTGGCTACAGTGTAGCTTGCCATCACCAGTGTGTGAATGTGTGTGTGAATGTGTGGATGACTGAATGTAGTGTAAAGCACTTTGGGGTCCATAGGGACTAAGTAAAGCGCTTTACAAACACAGGCCATTTACCATTTACATTTACCAATATCCTACAGACTCCCACATTATACTCAACAAAAACTTTAAAGAATATGTCTAAAGCCAGATACGGTTACCTCCTTAAACCCTTAAAGCCTGAAATATGAAATGTGTTGTGCAGTTTATTTAGGTTTTTCAAGGGTAAAATAAAAATCTCACCGATGTTGTAGAACTCAAAAAGTCACAAAAAACTTTATGTAGCAAATACAACACACTGGGTGTTAAAGGGTTAATAGCAGCTGTATGATTCCTTGTGAACACATGTGCCAGGGACTGTATCTTCCTCTGTGTGCTCCAAATAAAAGTTCAAGGGTGCGTTTCTCTCACCATGGGGTAGAGGCCGTAGGGAAGGTGCCGGCGCATCCCAGCTGAGGGGCTGTTTTTACTGCGCAGCTCTTTGATCTCCTCCTGCGACTCATGGAGCATCTCTACACACTCAGCATTCCTCTCGGCCAGCTCGTTGAGCTGCAGCAGACACGTGCAAATAATCGGGCAAAATTACTCACAAGTTTGTATATTTATATGAATTTATTTTAAAAAGTAAAATAAAACTGGGAATAGGAGGTGGTTAGTTTGTGATATTTCTCAATACTCTGACCTAAATTTACTGTTTATGCTTTTAGGACACAGTTTTTAGGGAAACACATCATTTTCCCTTGTATTAGGAATGATGTTAGGAATGAAAATCAGATCAGACTGACAGATTTGACAACGTTAAAGCTCTAAATTGCTGTAAACCGGCTCCAACACAAACCATAAGTGTGGTTTCTTACAAAGGCTTGACATAAAAGCTACAAACCTACATTATATGATCACATTTGCATCTTTGTAGAATAATTAAACTGGTCTTGCTCTAAAAAGGAACTTGAACACTCGTATGAGACTGTACCTCTGCTGTGAGCTGTCTCTGAGCATCTTTGGAGGCCTGCAGGTGGATCCTGAGCTCCTCTTTCTCCAGAGCCAGCTGGAGATAAACAGCATCACACCAAGAGCGTTCACACACTGTGCCAGCATCTACAGTAGGTAATCAGTGCTAGCAGTTAAGCTTGCCCACCTCCTTCACTCTGTGTTGCAGCTCGACTATTTGGGAAAGCAGCTGAGCGATTTCCTCCTGGTGTCTGAGCAGCTCCTCGTTCTTCTGAGATAGATCTTCAGTCAACGAAACCATCTGGCTGTTGGACTCGCCTGACCCCACGTGTGATATACACAAACACACCAAAGATTAAATTCAGATGCCTGATCTGTAAAAGTTCCTTTTGAACATAAGTTTGCAAACTTCAAGAAAAACTCACGGAGCTCTTTGACACAGTCGCTCACTAGCTGCTGCTCCTTCTCCTCATAGGTGATGGTGTCTCTTTTGAGTTGACAAGCCTGGATAAGTCAAAAAAGCTCAGTTTGCAGCAGAGATTATACTTCAACATCTGCTTCTGATCAATTTGCTTCCCAAAGAACGACATACCTCGGTTCTCAGTGCCAGATTTTCTTCCTCTAGGTCCTGCAGCTTGCTCTGCAGGGACTCCAGCTGACTAAGTGCAGCAGCGGCGGTTCCCCCCGGCAGGTGAGGTTGCCGCAGTGGGGTCGACACGCTGGAATCGGTCTCGCTCTCCTCAGAGGCGCTGGCCACCATCCGCAGCAATTCATCCTTCTTACTGAGCTCATGTTGCAGCTGATGAACCTACCAATGTGGACAGTTTAGGAAAAGTGATTGGTGTTTACAGGATTTTAACATTTTAAAGCTCTCTTTTTCTAGAGATACAAAAATCTAACTTTCAATTTTTTTGGTTGAAGTTTAGTTTAAAGCTGGAAAGTGAATGGAATATTTGTATGTATACAGCAAACATGCATGACTTGTGGCAGAAATACCATTTTATTGAAATAAAATGGTATGTTATTTTGGCTGCAGATGCATTTAAAAAATAGTACATTATTAATGTATATCAAGCATTTTTTGGTCCATTAGATATTCAATTCAATTCAATTTTATTTATATAGTTCTAAATCACAGCAACAGTCACCTCGAGCCGCTTTATATAGTTCGGTAAACACCCTACAGCAATACAGAGAAACCGCAACAATCAGAAGACCCCTATAAGAAAGCACTTGGCAAAAGTGGAAAGGAAAAACTCCGTTTTAAGAGGAAGAAACCTCTGTCAGAACCACGCTCAGGGAGGGGCAGGCATCTACCGCAACTATTAACTAGCTAACTAACTATTAGGAAAAGGTGTACCACAGGGATCTATTTTAGAGCCCCTTTTTATTATTCAAATGTCTAAATGCTTTATTCTATTTCTCTTTTAAAAACCTATTACAACAATATCACTAGATCATGCAGACATGTTGAGGAGGTAATTTAGCCTTTAAATCAGCTGTGCTGGATCAAGGACACATCTGAAACCTGCAGGACACCATGCTCTTGAGGCCTGGAGTTCCCTCACCCCTAATTTAAATTGATCATACTATCACCCTCTCTTTATGTAGCACAAAACATTATTTACACATTTTAAAGTGAATAAAAACAGTTACCTGATCTACAGACTGTGCTATCTGCTCCTCTAAGGCCTCATTTCGCTCCTGTAGCAGGTGGTTCCTCTGTAGAAGTGACTGACCAATCCGAGCTGCCAACTCCAAATCTCTGTCCCGCTGTTCAAATAGAACACAAGGCACCCAGGGTTAATCAGTTAACTGGCTGTTGTTTTCTTAGCTGAAAAAAATTATCACAAATGAGGTCAACGCCCTACCTCAGCCAAAAGGTGTGTGACCACTTCAATGTCATTGTACGTCTTGGTCATCTGTTCCACTCGATCAGCACTGAGGACTGGCCAGAGGGAAAACGTTAACTTTTAGGCAGCAAACAAGCAAAAACACACACACACACACATCTAGGGATGGGTACCGGTGTCGGCACCGGTTCTGACATAAACGGTAGTAACCAGACCAAAAAGCAGCGCACATTTCGGTGCTTTATTTCGGTGCTTTTTTTTCCTGAGCTGTGATACACTTCTAGCCAATCATTTTACGTTTCCGAGGATAGTAGGCGGGGCCAGGTACGTACGTTCTTTTATGCAGAGCTACAGATTAAAAATGTCCAAGGCGAAGCGGTCAAAAGTCTGGCTGTACTTCACAGCAAAAGATGCAAACTCAGCAGCCTGCAACAAGTGCTTTAAGCTGATACTGTGATACTGACAAAGGAGGTAACTCCTCAAATCCGATGAAACACCTGGCGACGCATAGCGTTTTTTTTCTCTCCAAAAACCAAGAAATGCGCTGTATTTGATAGCTTGCTGCGAGACCTCACACCGAGCACATCTACTGCGGTGTGGTGCCTGTTATCGGACCCGGAGTTAGCAACATACCCAAAAACACGAAGAGGAGAGTCCTGGCCCCTAGCCCTGCCAGTGTAGCAGAAATGATGACGGATGATGATGGCAGCAGCAGCCGTTCTTCTCTGCGTGAGTAATTTACGTTGAGTAGGCTAACCACGTTATTAAATTAATGCATGTAAGGTGAACTAGCAAACATCATCATATCTACATGCGGCTGTCTTCTTGTTTGATGGCAGATACTCCCTTCACCCTGGCCAAAAAGGCTAAAATGACCAAAGAAAAAGTGGAAAACAGCTAAACATGAGAGGTTTTTGGACAAAGTTTGTGTTTTTTCCATTGATTAAGCACTGCTTCCAGCCAAGAGTGATACCATATATGCCCTATAGCTGCAGAAAAGGCTAACATTGTTATCTTTTTACAAAAACCAAATCAAATCAAATCAAATCACTTTTATTGTCACATCACATGTGCAGGTACATTGGTACAGCACATGTGAGTGAAATTCTTGTGTGCGAGCTTCACAAGCAACAGAGTTGTGCAAAATACAATAATGTAAACAAGCAAAATACAAGAATGGCTACATCTGAAACTAATAAATATATGTACAATATATAATAGTATATGCATTTCTGGATGTGTATAGTAAATATTTTCCTACGTGTGTGTGTGTGTGTACACATATTTTACAAATTAAATAGAGTAAACAATAAATAAAATATATAAAATATACAGAGTTGAGACATGTGCAAAACAGTGGCATTACTGTACAGTATGGAGTGCATAATGTTAAAGTTCCAGTAGTGAAGCTGAGGTGTCTATGACGTGTTCAGCAGTCTGATGGCCTGGTGAACCAGCTGAACATGAGAGGTTTTTGGACCAATTTTGTGTTCTCCATTCTTTAAGCACCGGTTCGAGCACCGTTTAAGCACCGGCACCGTTTCAAAAGTACCGATTTGGCACCGGTATCGGATAAAACCTAAACGATACCCATCCCTACACACATCTAAAAAAAATCTAGAATCCACACTCTGGCATGCACACTGTGCATCCAAGCAACTCCACACAAACATGAAAATAAAATCAATTACTGGACACGTCTTTAACATGCATGGTCTACTACATAATAAAGAATTCTGACCACAAGCAACGTTAGGAGCTACTTGGCTATTATAGCCACATAACATCACCATTCTTTACACTTTTTAGCATCTGATTATGGACGCGTGGTCCAAATTATGTCCACTAAATTGCTAAATGATTATTGCTGGAGCAATAATTATGCAACACGTGCTAGTGGTCTGAATTTAAAAAGAACACTAGCTTTACAAATTAATAACTGTACTACAAGCTGACTACAGTACACAGTACAGTACTACAGTTGGAAGCAGAAGACCTTTAATTTGCAAGTCTCTTGTCTTATTGTTTACATGCAAAAAGTGGAGAGGGGCTCCCAATCAGTGGCCTAGGAACGGATCCTAGATCACATCCTAGAAGTGTGTGGCCACACTTTTGACAGAAGCCCCTCTCTCACACTTGAGTTAAATGAAGTTCCAGAGAAGAACAGGCAAGTAGGAAAAGTAGGATACCTTTGGAGAGGCTCTGAGAGCCTGGGTGGGAATAAGAAGGAGGTTCCAAAGCAAGATATGCTAGTGAGAGAGATGCAGAGAGAGAAAAAGAGGGGAAAGTTCAGATGGTGTAGAAGTAAACCAGCCAGTTTTAAGACAGATGGAAAAAGAAAGGAAAAGGAAAGAGACAAACACTGGCAGAAAAATGAAAGTTTCAATAAACCAACATCATGTAGAGACATTAGTTTGTTGAGAGTCAGAGAATCTACACATCGATTAGTCTGGTCTGCTTTTAGCACCTGAGTGGGTGTCACCAGCGCTGCACAGTTCAGCGTTCCACCTGTTCAAAGAAAAGTGGCAACCCTAATCAATGAGCCATCTGGTTTCAGCTAGAAGCCCTTTAACAGAGTGATGCGTGTCCCCAACACTCATTTAGAATATTTACTTCTGTTGGTTTGATCAAAAACTTACAACCTTATTACAACTTCTTTGTGCAATCCCAGTTTACTGCTTACTGTACAAACACCTACAACTACAATAACAAAGTGTAATCCAAGTACTGTTAACGATAATCTAACCTAAAGAGCGATCGCTTACTATGACACAGCGTTGCACAGATTCACATCGGACTCACTATCTTTTTTTCTGAATAAATGTAGTGTAATAAAACAGTTTCAGCAGGGATTAAAAGTAACAAGCTGAGCTAGGCAGCTGCTCAAATGGATGAGAGCATTCATCCAGTAATCTGAAGCCTACAATGACCTCTGAATCTGGACACTGCACTCCAACAACCAGCGGGTAAAAATAACCTCTGCCCAGCACGGCTATCCTTGTTACAGTTACAGTGCATACATAATGCATATAATGTCTCAAGTTACTGTTCCACACACACAAAATCACAGACAAAAACATACACTAATACCTTTACCTGCTGCTGAAAGCATGCCATCATTGTATGGGTTATGTATGTCCATAGTCTGGCTTGATCATGATCAGATGCTGCATAAATAAATGAAACTGTTTACACCACATGCTGATCGCAGGGTGGGAAAGCAGTGCAGGTTGTATTGACTTATACAAGGCAGTAACTGAACTCTGGCCGCAATAAATTTCATAACAGCAAAGTCCAACCTCTGTTTCATTTTGACATAAATTCATGAACTACAGACACACAACAGGCCAATGGGTGGTCAATGTGTTACTTGTTAAGTAACATGAATCTCCAGAGTCATGGCTGCTTGAACCTTTGGCATCAATAAACTCAACATGTGATTATACAACAAACTCAACTTCAAAATGCAGTGTGAGGAATAAATGGTAGAATCATATGGACGCACCAATATGACACCTGGATCAAACTCAAAAAGCTTATCTCTTTCAAATCAACTCTAGGTCGCTCTATGTTTGCTCCGTCATGAGCCAGCAGAAATGCACAGGTTAATAACTCGAGTTAATAACTCATGCAAAGCTACTGGAATTGAGCATAAGTACCCTTTATTCACAACTTTGTCTTTTCCCAGACAAGAAAGTTTTACGACTCAAATCCTGGAGCGTAAAAACACTCCCAGCTCTTGTTGTCAGGCTTTGAAAAAGAGATGGGACATCATCTCGTCGAGCCAAATGACAAGATCCTCAACAGCCATTAAATTACAGTATAAACTCTTCAAATTTCACAACATGACACTAAAACCAGGATACTTGATACTCGTATAACCATAGTGGAGTACTGAAATATTTCAGCGTCAACTGCAAAGTCTAAATATGAATGTCAAAATCAGACCTCTCTAAGTGTTTTCACACATCTTAACATGCCATGCCCCAGCACATGTTATTAATAGGCTGTGTTTAACTTTGCAGAAGTGGAGCAAACAGCACCATGAAACTGAGACTCCTCCAATGTCCAATTTCCTCACATGTGCAACTAAAACACTTCATTCATTACTTGTTTTTTTTTAAATTACTATTTATTTGAGAAATGCTCAAATTGTTGGTTTGATCAAACATTAATAAAAGGAAATGACGAAACATTCAGTGAACTGAAACAATCAAGATCTGCTCACGTTAAATCAAATAATCTTCAAACGCAGGAAACAAAGCGTTGGCAATTATGAGAAAAACAGGAAGTTTATCCTGTCTCGTTCCAGCATACTGCAACCTGTTTAAATGTAAACACACCATCAGATTTGCCCACTTCCTTTCTAGTAACACACACAGACACTTTGCCCTCTACGCTGTCACGTTTTGCCTGACCTTGCTGACATGCTTACTGAAGCTGGATGCCTGTCTCTCTCTCTCTTTCTGTCTTTCAGACATGTACTGAGGACTGAGCCCATGCTCACCTTCCACAGGAAACTTATCGTACGCCTCCTCATTGTGGATGTTTAACACTGGCATGTTGTGTCTCCTCTCTGTGCTCTCTTGTCTTCATTCTCTATCTATCCACACCGCCTCTCTTGTTACTGTCCCGTGACTCACTCTGGCTTTGGTTTTGAACTCCGCTGCACTTAACTGTGCTGGATCTTTCTCTCTCTCTCTCTCTCTCTCTCTCTCTCTCTCTCTCACACACACACCCACACACACAGTGCCACAGTCACACAAGCAAAGACAAACAGACACAATGACGAACGCTGTGCGAAATAATGTCCACACTAAATCCCTGCGACTTTAATTGAACGGCGCCACATAAAAAGAATCCCTCACATGCCTAATGCACTCACACATACACACACACACACCATCTGCTCGGTTCTGTTGTACAAGGCTTAACCAATCAAAAGGACGTCTGCAAAAGGAAGCAGCTTTGCAAAAATATACCAAAATGTACACACTTACTCATGTAGCGGAAAGTCTCCTCAGCCAGCATGGGGGAGATGGCGCTGTTCCGGGGACCTTCGTCTGGGGAGCAGCTCGGGGAAACCACCCAGTCCTGACTGTCTGACAGGTACACGGAGCCAGAGCCGACCGAACCGGAGCCCAGTGAGCCGGAGCCATAATTCCTCCCGCTGCTGCCCAGCCCCTCGTCTGGAGGAAGACAGACAAAAAAACTCATCACCAACAGCTGGTGGAGCAACCATTACTGTCATTATTGTTGGGGGTTTTTTAATGTTGTTGTTTGTTTGTTTTTTGTTTTTTTATTAATCTTCTAGTCAATAATAGTTGACTAAGTCTCTGTGTCTCCTATGACAACTGGGACAGGCTGCAGCACAGGCCCTTGAATTGGATAAATGGAAGGTGGATGGATGGAAAATCTTCTAGTCTAAAATTGTCCATAATGGCAGGCATATGATGAATTCCTTACTTTTTGAGAATTAAACAATAAAAAAGTCAAACAAAAGAGCTGCTCTATCACAACAAGGTGCTTAGGCTGATTTAGAAATAGTATGAGTCCATTGGTGGGCCAGCAGAAGTTCACAGCACTCCTGGCAGTGCGTGCAGAACAAATAGCAGATGGCAGTGTGGAGTCAAGCAGCCCTTCCCATCTTGTGTTTTCCCTAACACCTGGCTCACTGGCCAGCCTGCCCTTGTAGCAGTTCTCGATACCAACTAACTGCTTCTCCAGTGGATTTCCAGTGAGTTGGATGTACTCCAACTGTACCAACTGGGACTGCAGCTCCCCTTTAACCCTAGATAGATCTCCGATTTGAACTAGAGAGATGTTCAATGTCACTAACCGCTCTCTAAGATGGTGCAGATATACTGATTATGCTGTTTAGTTATTTATTCCCCACAAAGCACTTGAAAAATCAATTATTTGCCACAAAAACAGACAAAAAGTGTGTGGGCTGAGGTATTATCATGGCACAATGGCATTCCATTAAGTTGATAAATGAAGAGGGAAGCTTTTATTTTGGCAAAGCTGTGCAGCTCCAGTGAGATTTGCGTGTGGGTTGATGAACAGTGTGTGTGTGTATATTGTCTTGGCTCAGGCACTGTACAAGCCGATGTCCTTCCACTCGAACAAATATGTGGTTTACTAGGACAAACAGAGCTAACTATAGCATCAGGCTTAAAGGCACCACATACTGTACCTCAGGGAGACCTGATACTCACAAAGCAGTATTTAAAAATGTGCACAAAGCAAATCGGTGGCTGTACTGCAGCTTTTGATATATGATATTTATACAGAAGACCATCTCACCTGTCTCCGTGCTCGACTCTTTCTTCTCCACCGCCCGGGGTTTGACTTCAAACATATCCCGTCTTTGGAAAGGGGGAGTGAGGAGGGGAGGCTCTCCCACTCGTGAAAAGAAGAAGCTGGACAGAACACAGGAGCTGCTACTGGCATGACATCACATCCTGTTCCTGTGCTGACAGGGCGGTGTGCCCATACACACCGCTACCTGAAACAGAAGAGAGAAGTGTTAGTGGTCTCACAGATAAAGACGTGACCTCCACAGAGGCTGAATGAGGGGCAATATTCATGTCCAGGTAACGTGTGCAGCTGGTAATAAAGCAGACTGACTCATTTCCTTCTTATGCTCTCCATCACACCTGTTTTATAACATTTAGAGCCACCCACAGTGTTTGATTTTTGAACCACAGATATCGTTTTCAGGCAAGGACAAATCTAAAATAAATGCTAAAATGCTAACGCTAAAAGATTTCTTCTACTTCTACTAAACAAACTAAAGGTGAGGCTCTGAGATTTTGATTGAAGAAATGTTGTGACAATAACTCCACATACAGTTTTTAGGGAGGGGTGACATTGAGCCAGCCCACATCCTGTTGCCTGTCTCTGTATGAACTCTTCCAATGCTTAAAGGGATGACCGAAGGTAGGGCTGTTCCATATAACGATATATATCGGACGACGAAATAAAAACGTCTATTGTTTCATTTTACGCTATCGTTTGTTTCGTGATGTCGCAAAATAAACTGTTTACGGCAATATTTTTTCACCGTTTTGATGGTCGTGGCTATATAAATTTCTTAAAGTTCTCTCTTTCTCTTATATTTAATATAACCACACTACCGACGACAAGAGCCTGTTTTTATGCGTTGTCGTTAGCAACAACGAGGGTAAAACCATCGCGTGTCCGCTTGTTTATTTTCTACATAAACCTTTCACAATAAAGCTCAAGATCCTGTTAAGACCTTTCAAAATAAACTGAATCACGTGAAAGAGTATGCAGAGTATTTACGGATGAGAATTTAAAAAGAGCCGCCAGGTGCTAAAAAATAAACCTCAGACTCAAACATTAGAACAGGCTTTTCCCCGCAGCACGCCGTGTAATAAATACCCACAAAGAAAACGGCAGCCGTTACAACTTATGTCTAAAAATGTGTCGTTTCATGCATCGGTTAAAACACTCAACTCCAGGTACATGACGCGCAACTGGAAACACTTCCCGCAAGTCGAGCTGCCCGAGATTCACAGAATTTACAGAAAATGTTAAATTTTTGTGATTTATATCATTATCGGGACTAGAGCCAGGCGATATGAGATTTTTTCATATCACGATATGTTTTTTTCATTTCAGGCAATAACGATATCTATCACGATATAAGCCAAATATATTTGTAAGATTTAAATGTGCCGTTGCTCACAAGTAAAATGTGAAATAATCAGCAGCTTGTTTTGATTTAAATATTTATTTCCCATAATAAGTTCAACAGGGTAGATGTACTTAAGGAACATGAGACTTTTTCAGATAAATAAAGGCAAATATTGCAAACTACACAAAAGGCAGCCGCTAAAGCGTTTAAGTTTCAAAATAGAACAAACAAAACAGGCTACTAAATTGTCAATTCCACTTAGAAACAAAATTTTAATTCTAAAAATAAATCTTAGTTTGTTTTACAGAAGAACAGACAAAATTGACTAACTTTTGTCAATATCAAATAAACTGAGAACTAAAAGGAAATTCTCAATCTCTCCTTGTTGTGTAGCTTAGCTTTTCAAACAGTTTTAACAGTTACTTTAGTCTGACAAAAGCCGAATGACGAATTAGCGCTTCCAGTCAGAGATTGAGCATGCACCACTTTATTGGATTTCCTTGTGCTGTACGTAACAAGTCACGTGACGTGACGCTGCGGCTGTGATTGGTTTGGCTCTGCGCTACTTAATTTGGATTGGCTGTTCTGTTTTTTTTTAAGAGGACAAGAGCGGCGAGGCCTATCGCAATAGTTTAATTTTTCTATCGAGAAAAAGTTGTTTCGCAATACATATCATTATCGTTCTATCGCCCAGCTCTAATTGGGACGATAGATGTCTTATATCGGGATATGAGATTTTGGTCATATCGCACAGCCCTAACCGAAGGAATGAGACAGGATGTGATGTCTTAAAGGGATGGGACATGTGCCTCTAGATATATTCTTATTTCCTTACACACATCTTTAATCTCAATTAACTGGCTGCTGTTGGAGTCATGAAAAACATAAAAAAGTCAAAAGTTTTTCAGTTTGCCAGACTACATTTCCCATGATCCAGTTTTCTTGATTTATATAGACGTTATATAAAAGGTGAACACAAATTCAAGCTCTAAAATGTGAACACAGGATCTCTGTTAACAATATGACTATGACGTCATCAGGGTTATTTCTGTGGACTCTAGCCCTCTACAGTGGACAAAGGAGATGTTATACAACTCTTTCCACGAACTGAGCAGCACTTCTGTCCAGTCAAGTGATCATCATGTGTAAAAGTACATCGGTGTTAGTACATCTTAGTAGTTTTCAACATGACAAGCAATTAGAAAGAATCTAGGTTTAAAGAAATTGCACATTGCCTAACTTTTCAGATCCAGGGGTTTCTTCTATCTTTCACATACAGTCTGTGAAAGAGACATGCTAGGAATAGGCTGAGTACCTTTTGCATCAGCAGCCTGTGCATGCAGATGCACACAAACTCTATGTGGGTGTTTATCAGAGAGCATGCCTGTGGAAGGACAGAATCCTTGGGCAACATTCATACACTCCTTACATAACAGTGACGCTTAAACAATCATCTCCATAATAGAGGAGATTAAAGGAGATGAGATGCATGCAAGCCTAAACTTGCTGCTTACCACTAAACACCTGGTAGATATACTGGACCTACCCATTAATGACCAGTTGACTCATCCTAGGGTTCAAATGATCACATTAGGCCGTGAAGCAATTTTAAGCACAGAATATTGCATGTGTCAATCATTAATATGAATCTCTATCAAACAAATGCTTCTTATTTTCTCTCCCATTTAAAATGCCAGGACTGATGGTGTCCAAGTGCCTCTGAGTCACTTCATGACTGTCACAGGCAGACAGCTTCCTGACTAAGCACTCAGAAATTAAATGGAAATTTGTGGTTCATTGGCTAGGCTCATACACACAAACACAACACTCTCTGGCTTCACTGTGACCACTGCTACTTAAGAGAGGCGACGGTATAAAGATGTAAAATCCACAGCAGTAAGGAAGCAGCCCTGAAAGTAACACTTAAACAGACTCATCACCGCATCACTACACATAGCACGAGTCTGTCCGAGCTCTTCCACAGGGACTGTCTGCTTACATCAGCCTTTCGCAGGCGTCACCTCCCTTCATGTCTGATCTACACCTTCAGCTCAATGCTCAACCTGACTTTGTTGAAGTTAGCTTAGAATGATATCTCTTTTGACATTTTCCCTTACCGGTTATTGGCCTTGCTTTTTAATCACAGCATCTGCACTGAGCCCGTGATAGAGCGGACAAACTAGGGAGGGCATGTGCACAGGGGAGGCAGCGCATTTGATTGACTGCACCAGGGGCTTTAGATGCATAACCAGAAATCCCTCACAGGAACATCAGCATTCCTTGTCATGACTGGCCAAAAGGAATTAAACCAAGTCACATACAGCATCATAAAATACTAATCTGATCTGATCTGACTGTCAACTATAATCTAGATCTGGACAGATATACTCATTGGCTGATACTGGCAAAACGTATGTCATCCAATACGCAGTTAAAAGATAATATTATCTTAACCACAACAACATGCATTAAAAGATGCTTGGGATTATCTAGAGAGTATTATAAAAAAAAAATCTCACTGAGTGGCTCCACATCCGTTGTTTACGATGCGATGTTATCAGCACTGTCTGCACCACACGGAGCAGAGCAAGATCATAAAAACCTCACCACAATCACAGCAAGCAGTCAAGCAGTGTAAAATAATGCAGAAAATTTTTAACAACGACCCCACAAATAGCCTTGTCAGTGCATTCTCGAACAAAGGTTATGGATATATATGTAAACTTTTTTTTTGCTTATATCAGGTTCAGATTCTTTTAATACCATAAAACATCGATAAACTCATATAAATCCAGTTCACTATGACCCCAAACAAACTCAGTATCTAATGATTCACCATGAACACGTTAACTAAGCAGAACTTAGTTTGAAAATAACCTTTAATTTGAAATGTTTTGCTGTTTAGTAACAGCACAGACTGCCTCCCCTACAACCCCACGGATTATGTGTTACACAAGGTGCTACATGAATTTGAATTATTATTATTATTAATAATAATAATAATTCAAATTCAAATTATTAATAATAATAATAATAATAATAATAATAATAATAATAATAATAATAACAATATTAGTAGTATTAAAATGTTTAACCACATAAATAAATGTGAAAAAGCTACGGTATTCTTCAATTTGGCATCATTCATTCAGCTGATAGCATTTAACAGGGAGTTGCTGGGATAGTTAGTTCAGCCACTGCAGACATGAAACTCTCTTGCTAGCCCAAGCTTTCCTGATATCAAGTACTTTTTCTTGGAACCTTTATCGGCTGAACTCTCCAGAGGATCCAGACACATGAAAAAAAAAAGTTAAGCTAGCGAATGAACCGTAAGATATTGCACACCTGTCTGTTTGTTGAGCTGACCATTAGCTAAAATTTACTCACTCCGTTCTTTAGTTATACTTTTGTAATAAAGGCTAGTAAGAAGGTTATAAGAGATTTATATAAATAAATGCGAACTAAAGTTAACAAAATGTTTTGCATATCGGCTAACAAGAAAACTAACAACCAAAAAAACTGTAAATACGTTAGCTAGCTTAACCATCCTGTGGCTGGCTGACAGCTTCACTGTTGCTCATATCGCGTTAGCCAACAACCGCGAGCTTAAACAATCAGCATCCCTTCCGCGTTGACCGTTATACATTATACAGCTTAAAACACATTTTATTAGTTACAATGAGGCTTACCCTATATCAGTATTATTCCAAATCATGGGCAGTTCCAGCAATACATGCGGTGTCTGTCAATCCCTTCACCAAAGCCTCAAACAATGGAGGGGAAGCGAGGGGAGGGAGGGCAACAAGCAGTCATCAAGTGGCGACAGAAAGCCTAATGACGTCTTTATTCAGCGTCAGCAGTCTGTGTCAAATTAAAAGTCCTCTCAAAACATTTTCGCTGGGGCTTATTTTGCGGTTTGTCATTGACAGTAAAACTCGTTACTTTTCCCATAAAGTTATACAAAATGAAGGAGCGGTGTGAGCTGTAAACGCTAAGTCTTTCAGTATAGCGGGGTGTCCTTGGTGTTTTTGCTTTGTTTATGTGAAAGCGCGGAGCTGCTGTGGGGTGAAGGTAAGCTGCTCCGTTTCTTTTCTCATATAACTGCCAGGTTTTACTTTAATGCTCAACCAGCCAAATATATATATTGTATGAATGTTCTTCGCTACCAAAACAAAAGCTCCCATAAATGTCCTGATATTTAATAATTTAATATTTAATCCGTGCAACAACTAATTATCTAGCTAAAATGTGACAGTTAGCTTAACATGCATATTAATTAATGGACGACAATAGAATAATAATCATCCACTGCTTTTACTGAAATGGCTGCAGTGAATGTAACCTTGAAGTGGGGATGAGTTTGATTGCGAAATATGACATGAGGACGACCTTTAAAAAAGAAAGAAAGAAAGAACTATAAACAAAGACGTTAATAACAGAGCACTCTGTTTTCCAGGATCACCCCCAGCCCTCAGTTTTCCCCAAAGCTAAAACAGCGACTCTCCTGAACGGGGACACTCTTTCCATTTCCATCAGCTGATGCAGCCAGGTAAGCTGCAGCCTGGATGGATGAATGGCCGAGGCTGGATGTAATGCTGCTGCTGGCTGCTTTCTAGTCTAGTGGAGGTGTGGGGTGGTGGGGGGGGAGATTCTCGGTGTGTCTCACATTACATTGCTGCTCTCTCTCCATCGCGATCGGTCTCCTGCAGCCTGCGAGCGGATGAATGCCCGAGTCTGTGGTTTTGCCATCGCCAAAAGGACTCCATGTCTTTCTTGGTAAGAATATCGCTCCGCATGTGGTTTTGCTTGGTTGATGCCCTCTGGTGTAGCTGAATGGGTACCTTGTTACTTGTATAGTCACGAATCAGTTGTCTCAAGCCGGTGCTGGGACATTCTGAGTTCAATCAGTCTAATGTATAGACATTCAGAAATGCATTTGGCATCAGCCGATTTCAAATCAGTTTTTTGTTAGTTTGTGAGTAACACGAGCAGTCAGCCTGTTATTATACATGTAAATCTGAGAAGGTTAGATATTAATACTGGCTACCTGTGCACATCCCTCACATCTAAATGGTGCATCTGATTATGTATGCAGCTCTTCTCTCACTCTTTTGGGACACATAAGCTGCCTCTTTGCTGCCTGTTACCATCACTCTAACTCTCTTTCTCCATTCACCATTTACGATAAAAGCCCCGGTGAGAGTGCCTCCATGGCCTCTACTTCCCCTGTGCTTGCTTCTCTGCCTCATTTCACTCTGACCCTATCCAATCCCCCGTGCTGCCTGGCAGCACATCACCCTACACTTTCCACCCCCCTCCTCCTCCTCCTCTTCCTTTAGAGCATGTCTCACATGTGCTCCTCCTCCCCCTCCTTCACTAGGACTGTTCCTGCATCTCCCACGCTCAGGTCCAGCCCATGGACATAGAGGAGCGCTATGAGGACATCAGCCACCAGTTCCTGGTCAGTAGCCAAGACTCTGTCAGCATGGAGACAGGCGTCACACTGATGCTCTTTCATCGTATTATCATTTGTCACCTGTCTGGAGCTGCTTATTACTTACTCAGTCTTGTTAAAGACAGTTTTAAAAGAGAATGAAATCATTTTAAAGATGACCTATTAATAATAATAATAATAATGGATACTTTATTGATCCCCATGGGGAAATTACTTGTTTTTCTCTGCATTTGACCCATTCACTCAGTGAAGCAGTGGGCAACCCACTAAGCAGGCACCCGGGGAGCAGTGTGTAGGGACGGTACCTTGCTCAGGGGTACCTCAGGGTAGCCGTTAAGTGGATTCGAACCGCCGACCTTCCGATCATGGGGCGACCACTTTACCTACTGAGCTATCCCTGCCCCACTTATTATGACCTATCATTTTTTTCTCTTTGAAGTTTGAAATTAAAATGAAAGATTAGATTAGAAAAATTAGGTCTCAATGTAATTATCGTTGTAGAACATATATATATATATATATTTATATATATATATATATAAAAAACAGGTTGCTTTAGGACTACATTAATATGTTTAGACTGACTAGACCTGCAGAACGGTACAAGTGTGCAGTACAAGTCCCTACACCACATTATACAACACTTCAAATATTTGTATACCAAGCTAGTAATTATGCCAATTATAACAGCCTAAATTTACATATGATTGACTTAAATTTTTATTCAGCATTTACAGCAGTCTGAAGATTTGTGCCTCCTAGACGGCCAAAAATACACTGATAAGTGTGTATGCACTCACCACATTATTAGAAACTTCATTAGACCGTATTTAATGTGGTCATTCATTGGTGAATCAATATGTAGCTTAATAGGTTCCCTTTAATTCTAATAATAATACCTGAGGCTCCAATAAATTAGCATCCTACGATTCCCATGATGCAACTTTTTTTTCTTACATTTTGAATGCTCTGCTATATTATACCCTCAGGTTTTGGGGCGTTACTATGACATCATCAGACTTTACTCCAAAGCTCCTTCCCCCACCCCTTCACCAAAAACATTAAAATTTTCCAGTCTAGATGCTTTCTTCTATATTGAGTACTTTATATTTAATATATACATTATTAGCAACTTAATAATAATTATGAATGTACAGCTAATGTGTGATATCACTTCCTCTTGCTGATGCAGAGTAAATCCTGGGGTGGAGTGTGTATCCCTGAAATCCGTCCAAGACATACACAAGTGTCTCTGTGAAACAGACATCCCCAGAAAGCCTCTGCATCACTAATACTCCCAAGCATCCTCCCCTCACTCCCTCCCCTTTGTTCCTCTCTGTGTTACAGCGCCACCTGCTGGCAGCCACCTCACACAGTGTGGAGCAAAATAGAAACCCAATGTCACTGTGACACTTCATCTCCTTTGAGGTTGTAGCTGGAGAAGATTGTAGGGTTAAGTGGCAGCTGGTGGCTCAACAAATGGAGGAGGACAGGAGGAAATCCTGCCCATTGGTATTATTTTACATTAGCTGCTTGCTTCCAGTTTGTGAACACAACTGGAACAATTTCAGTGCAGTCAGTACAGAAATTAGTGGGAAAATGTTCAGTGAACACATCGGTGCTGTGTTCACGGTAAACATATTTGAGACTCGTCAAATATGTAAATGAATGTTTCCTTCTGCTCTGGGCTCGACTGCATTCCTTTTAAAACCTTACAGATATTTAGTTGTATGCAAAGATGGGATTGCTTGAATCAGGCAATCGTTGCATTTAATTTACATTTAAATGAAATAATTAGGAAAAAGTGAAAATAACAGAATAATGATGATTCTTTTTTGCAGAAGAGATGCTTTCAAATATTACAAAGTAATGAATGTTGTAAATTGTGAAGACTGACTTTGATTTGCTCTATTTTTTCAAAGCAATTGTTGCATTTTTTACTACACAACATGTACTTGATGTCTTTAGCTGTGGTGTTCCAGGATAAACCATTGTTCCGTCCCTGCTGACCTCATACACTTCTGTTGTTATTCAGAGACTTTACACCCTCGGGCCTTATTTATCTTCTCTCGCATAGCTGTTTAGGCATGCTAGTATCAACAAAGGTAGATTTTATTCAGTGCTTAAACTCTGATGTCATCTGAAACAGAACAGACATACTTCCAGGGATTCCTCTCTTTAGTATTTTAGTCTGCTGTTTTTTGTATATTGATGGACTATCACAGTGATTTAAATACCTTAGATATGAAGAGACACTCAAAGTCAGACTCTTCAGGATAAAATGGTTCGGTCAAAAAGCTTTTTAGTCTTTCCATCAGGCTTGTTCCACATTTCAGCACCAACACTGCTTCATAAGCACCAGAGAACAGGATACAGTCTGTGTCGATTACATGTCCGTAAGGTTAATAAGACTCGCAAGTTTATAAAATCTTCAACAAACTAATTTTGTTAGCAACATATACACATTTGTGCTTATAAACACTAATGATTTATTTGGGGAATTTGTGTATTGCATGACTTTTCTTAACCTCTTAAATACATAGTGGCACCTCTGCACTATTTGAAAAGCCATTTGCCAAAAAAAACCTTAGACTTTGCACGAGTTATGACAGAAACAGCATATAGTGTTGAGAGTGAGGAGCCAAATATGAAGACAGTCAGGACTGATGAAGGTCGCAGATGATTTCCTGTACATTTTAATCTGTGTATGCTCTCTCCTGAATCATGTTTGTTTTCTGTTCTGCTGGCCTTGTTTGTGTGTACGTCTCTGCAGAGCTGTGACGGTTCTGAGTACACTCTGCAGGGCCCAGCGGGTGGCGATGACATCACAGGGTTGTCGGCCGAGCCGGCCCACTACCAGCTACTGTCAGAGCTGGGTAAGGACACACATCTAAGCATAAAAATGAGTTAAAGATCTTTAAAAAAATTGCAGTGCAATTCACTTCATGCCAACTCACCGTGTCACAGGACGGGGCTTCAATAATCTGAGCCAGGTGAACATGGCTCGCCACATCCCTACTGGCCAGCTGGTGGCCGTCAAACAGACCAACCTGGACGAGTGCACTGAGGAGGAGCTTCTGCAGCTCATGGTGATTGCAGCCCTACATGCTGTCATGTATTTGAGATATACGCGGTTGTACACGTGTCTTTATCCACTGGATATTTCTATATTAAATCCCAGAATGAGGTACTGCTGTCCCGTCTCTTCCGTCACCCCAACCTGCTGACTTCTCGCCTGGTTTTCAGCTCCTGCTGCCAGCTGTGGGTCCTGACACCGCTCATGGCCTACGGTCAGCCACAACCACACATCCACAGCTTTTTATCCTAATGTAGAAGCTTTCATGGCTTTTTTTATTTTTCCTGTGCTGTGATTTTTATAATTCTAGCACTAGCTCCATAATTAGCTGTTCGACTGGTCTCTTCCCTCTGCTTTGCTGTGCAGGTTCTGCAGATACTTTACTGAGGACATATTTCCCAGATGGAATGAGTGAATCCTTGATAGCGTACCTGCTGTACGGTGTGCTCAAAGCATTGGAATACCTGCACCGGATGGGCTACATTCACCGGTCAGTGGAATGTACAAGACACTATAAAGCTAAACTATAAGACAACATATGTGTTAGAAGGGGAAGAGTATTTGTATCTTTTGTAATGTGTATTTTTTACACCTGTATCTGTCCTCTCAGAGGGGTGAAGGCCAGTCATATCTTGCTGTCAGGGGAGGGGCGTGTTTACCTCTCAGGGCTCCACAGTGTTTACAGTATGATGCGTGAGGGCAAGAGGATGAGGACCGTGTTCGACATGCCCCACCACAGCCCGGCACTGCTGCCCTGGCTCAGCCCTGAACTACTGCGACAGGTCGGTGTCATGCTTCCCCTTCAAAGTGAATTCTGCACATCCCCAGCTCCCCAGATTTTTGCTCTGCCATACCTTGCATGATTCATACTTTAAAATAATTCAATAGTCAGTGAGACTATCTCATGTCTCTATGTTGGTGTTGTTAAACGTTGCATCTGACCAATACGATTGTATGGAGCCTTTGTTTATAGAAAATTCTCTTCTGGAACAAATGATTTCTGGTGTTTTCTTTATTAGTTTATACAATATGATACAAATATTATCAAGTTAGGTTCCTGTTAGCCAAATTTAGGTTATTCATGTAGGTTTGCTAATGATGGCTTTTCAATTCAGTTCAATTTTATTTATACAGTGCCAACTTACAACAACAGTCACCTCAGGGCGCTTTATATTGTAAGGTAGACCCTACAATAATACATAGAGAGAAAAACCGATCATATGACCCCCTATGAGCAAGCACTTTGGCGACAGTGGGAAGGAAAAACTTTTAACAGGAAGAAACCTCCAGCAGAACCAGGCTCAGGGAGGGGCGGGGCCATCTGCCACGAGCGGTTGGGTTTTTAATAGCATTAGCTAACTTCTTGGCTAATCCTAACTGAATAGTCAGACAACATGATTGGTCAGTTAAAATGACCAATGATGATGCAGAAACAACACCAACACAAGGATATCAGATCTTACTAGTGCAGCACTTTGGGAAGACTGTAAACATATGTTTTATTAGCTAAAATTTGCAGATGTTCCCTAGGACAGGTGAGCATGCCACTTCATCAGTGAGTTCCTCGCTTGTTTTCTAAACACCAAGATAGTCCAGTGGTCAAAGTCAAAGTGGCTACATATAAAGTCCCCACAACAATAGCCAAACAAACGTGTATGTGTGTGTAAGAGGGCTCCTCACCCTACACACATGCTCTTTTTTTTAATTCCATCTCCATTTAAGCCGAGTTTTGTTCTATTGGCTGATCAGTAGGATGGTTGAAGGTTCTGTGCTAGATGACAGTATTTAGAGGACCAAATACTGGATCAAAAACATCATCAAAAATTATGTTTGTTTGTTTTTTCTTTCGCTTTTGTTTTGTTTGTTTTTTTAACTAAAATTTAGCCTGTTATACGTCTCCTCTTTGGTGTTGTCCTCAGTAGGACCTGCACGGTTATGGAGTCAAGTCAGACATCTACAGTTTGGGCATTGTGGCCTGTGAGCTAGTCAGCGGCAGGGTGCCTTTCCAGGACATGCCACCCACTCAGGTAATCAGCTATACCCAAACTGCTCTAGAAGAATGTGTAGCTACACATCGTTGTCTATAGTTTGTGTCAGTGTGTGAATCTTGCCACTCAGATGCTGCTTCAGAAGCTGCGCGGTTCCCACTGCTGCCTGCTGGACGTGGCTCCCTTCCCGCTTGGAGAGCTGGGGGGTTTGAAGGTGTCGCGCTCTGGGGTGGACTCCGGCATTGGGGAGAGTGTGGCCACGGGGAGCCTGACGCACAGCACCACTGCTCCTCCCACGGACCGACCTCAAAGCCCCGGACCCAAAAACCACTCTGCCACCCTCCACAACCTGGTCCAGCTGTGTCTGCAGCAGCAGCCTGAGCGCAGGTGATTTCAGTGAATCAGCAGTCAGATGGAATTAAAAAGAAATACAACCACATTCACCTACAGCACAGACACACAGACTTTAATGCTGGTGTTGGTTCTGTTTGTCTTCCAAAGGCCATCAGCATCTGAGCTGCTGACCCACGCCTTCTTCAAGCAGGTGGGTTCCTTCAGTCGGACGTCTTCTTTGAAGGCAAAACTCCAAAAACAGAACAAAGGCAATAAATTTAAAAGAGTAGGCTTTTATTTTGAAAACTTTATGTTTGAGCAGGGACTTTCTGTTCTGTTACAGGTGAAGAGGCACACCAGTGACTCCTTCCTCAGCCTCATGTACCCAGCAGTGCCCCTCGCCAGTCCTGAGGACCCTCCAGTATCCAGCCCCCCCACCCCTTCCTGTCACACTCCAGCGTCAGCCACCGCCGACTCCACTGAGGCCGTTTGGGATTTCTCCTAACTGCAGCATCTACACTTCCATTGACTAGCAAGCCAAACACAAGACAATCAAAGAAAAGCAATGAGGCCAAATTCTACTGTGCTTTTAATTTTTATTATTAACCCAACTCTCTGAGCCTTTTTAAATTGTTTTTGTAGCTTTTTTTTATGCTTTTTGAAGGCGACTTTTTGGGTCACAGAGTGGTGAGGCAATTGTGAAAGTGCTGAAACAAAGAAGCTGCTCTGATTTTATAGTAACGATAATAATGGGCCGTCAGCGAGCGAAAGGAATAAGAAAAAAACAAGTTGCTTGCTAATAATCACGCACTTCCTCTGAGATAAAAGCCCCCCCTGTTAACAGTTGTTCATATGTTTGTGAGCATTTTGTTGTTTTTAAAATGTTATATCCATGTTTGCATTTTTTCTTTCAGGTGGGTGACTCTGGTACAACCAAGAAGTTATTTCTTAATAGTAACCACTTTTTGTAAGATATCATGTTTGTGTTGAATTTTCTTTAAAGTGGACCTATTATGCTCTTTTACAGCTCCATAGAGTTCCACTGCATGATTCACAGTTCAAAGTCTCCCTTATTTGTCTCATCCTGGGCTTTTGTGCTACTCCTCTGTTCATGTTGTGTCTACAATTGACCATTTCCATTCTACTTAAGCCTATTTTGTTCTGACTGGCTGCCCTTTGTTAACTCCTCTGTGTTCACAACCTGGGATGACGGTATTACTTTAACATGATACAAATCCAAGAATAGAAAAAAACAAAATAGGTCCACTTTAAGGCACTGTGTTTTTAGACTGTGAATAGTGAAAGGTACACTACGTGAGATTTAAACATATGTGCATATATATTCATCTGTGTTAGAAATGTTCAAGTTTTCTTCAGTGACAAAGTAAGGCAGTAGAAGTTGCCTTTATACTCATGCAAACAGAAACTGCTGATATCTAATCCGGCAAGCTTTTAACGGTTGTTTTGCCAAAGCGTAAAAAATACTGTACAGCCAAAAAAAGATTAGTCTGCATACCAGTTAGCTTGCCTGCAGCGAGCTAGTTTGTTTCATGGCAACTCTTTATTAAATGTTTTGTTGACACCAAATCTTATTTTTTTATATTCAAAAATTAAACTCTTTGGTTTTACCACAGGTTACATTGTTTAAAGAGCAGAACAACAAAACAACACATCCACAATCAGCTGTGTAAATACATTCCTGCTGTAGGCTTGAACATATATGCACATAGAGTTCCTGTATAGTATCCTTAAAACCTGTCATAAATCGGGAGGGGAAGGGGGGGGGGGGGGGGGGACTGTGCTATGAACAATAGAATACATGAGCAATAGAATATATCTAGTGTTCCATGTAGTAGTTAGAAACCATAGGTAGAAATAGAAAAACAAAGTTTCCTGTCCCAATCATGGAAAGAAGATTTCTACTGTGCTCTATGACCACTTCTCCAATAATGCCTTTCTGTTTTACTGAACCGTGCATTTAGAATACAGTGATCTCTCTGTAACTGTGATTAAGTGTACTGTGTATGAAAACTGTGACTTACAGTACATATCAAATATGGTAGCTGTATGAGCCTTATATATACATGTGTTATAAAATGATACCGAATGTTTTGCCAACTTGTGGTCATAAATCTTTTTGCAGTTTTTGTCTTTTGGTGGTGTGATGGTTCGCACTGTTGCCTCACAGCAACAAGGTCCCAGGTGGGTCAAACCTACCAGCTGCGGCCTTTCTGTGTGGAGTCTGCATGTTCTCCCTGTGCCTGCATGGCTTTCTTTTAGTACTCCAGCTTCTTTCCACAGTCCAAAGACATGCATCTTAGGTTAAGTGGTGATTATAAAATATGTTATGTGTATGTTAGGTAGATAAAGTGCTTTAAGTCATAGAATAAAGCACTGTATGAATGTATGGTGAATGCGACACTCTGAATGTGAGTACGCTGCATTACGTTGTGAGAGACATATTTAATACTAACAAATAAATTTAGATGGTTATTTTTCAAACTTCAAGAAAATTGAGTAGCAAAGTGGTCTGTTATTATATGCAATGCTCTCTCAAAGTTAGGTAGGTACTAGAGGGAACTCCAACAGGTCTCATAGATGTTCTGCTGATCATCTTGGAGGGACGCTTGGCAAGTGTGAGGAGAAAGGACTCCCTTTTAACAGGAAGAGACTCCCAGCAATGCACAAGCTACAGACGTCTGTGAAGGTTCTCAGTCATCCAGGTCATCGTAGTCAAAGGAGCTTGCAAAGAAAAGCGTCTGGACTTCTTTAAGTTACTTGAAGACGTTTCACCTCTCATCCGAGAAGCTTCTTCAGTTCTAAGGTCAAATGGTGGAGAGTCCCAGATATAAACCTAGTGGGAGTATCCCCCCTGCTACAGAAGTAAGAAGCAAACGCAAAGCAGGAGATGAAGCATGGCTGAATATGTTTCCAAACCAACTTCATTCTAAGCCAAAGACTAGAAAATATGGTGAAGCATATCTTCCCTTTGGCTTCACCTGCACACAAGTACCAAGGTAGGTCTCCCCTGCAGAATTGGTTTTCCCTTCATCGGGAGAAGCACTGGGCTGTTCAAATCACGGACAAACAGTATCCCACATTCTTGATTTTTAGTTCACAAACACTTGTTGTAATGACTAACTACTCCTGACATATCAGGCTGATCCTGCCACGATTTGTTCCCTCGCTTCAAATCAGGGACAAACATTATCCCACAGTTGTTTGTTTTTAAACCCATCTTGCACAGAGAGGCATTTTTTGAAAAATGTATTATAGCAATGTTGAATATTATTACACAGGAAAAAAACAACTACGCTTAAAATAATTACACCGTGACGCCTCTGCCTTTCTAAATGGAGGGACAGTAACTGCGTGTGTATATGTAAGTGTGTAAAACCTGCAGATAGTCAGATTAACAGTAACAGTATTTTGTCTCTATCTGCCATTCTGCAATTCATCTCATGTAAACAATAACGTGGCGCACAGCGTGACGTGAAAAAAGGCACATACCTTTGGTGACCAACTCTGTATTCCTCGTCCACGTGGAGTTTTAAAAAAAAATCTCCGTTTTCTGTGATTGGAAACGCCGTTTACGTGTGGACGAAACAGCTGCGTTTTCAAAAATACCCGTGTAGGTGTGGACGTAGCGTAAAAGAGTTAGTAGTTTACTTTCTTACTACCTGTAATTTATTGCAGATTACTTGTATTTGCTTAATTGTTTGCTAAATGTTTAAGTTGTGAAATAAACCGCAATGGAGCAAAATATGGGTGTGTGTGGTTGGAGGATGTGTTTGTGCGTGTGCGTGCGCACGGGGGGGGGGGGGGGGGGCGAACATTTTTATTGTAAAACAAAGGGGGGCCTAGCAAAAAAAGTTTGGGAACCACTGTATTAAGCAAATCTGTCCACAGGATCCATTTTTCCATTCCAACCTCTCCACCACCACGGGCAAGCACAAAGGGCTGTCAAAGGATGTCAAGGCCGAGATTGTAGTTCTCCACAAGGCTGGAATGGGCTACAAGACCATCAGCAAGAAGCTTGGTGGGAAGATGATCAGTGGTCAGACAAAACCAAAATGCTTGGAGGAAGCAAAATGGTGACTATGATTCAAGAAACACCATTCCCACAGTCAAGCACGGAAATGGAAATATTATGCTTTGTGGCTGTTTTTCTTCTAAGGGTACAGTACAGCTTCAATCCATTGAGGGAAAAATGGACGGAGCCATGTACTCTTTAATCTTGGATGAATACCTCCTTCCCTCAGCCAGCATGACAATGACCTAAAACATACCTCCAAGGCCACAAAGGAGTGGCTAAAGAAGCACATTAGGGTCATGGAGTGGCCTCAGGCCTGACCTCAGTCATGCAGAATTTTCTGTGGAGAGAGCCAAAGCTTTAAGTTTATGACAGCCAGGAAACCTAAAGGATTTAGAGAGTTTCTGGAAAGAGGAGTGGGCCAAAATCCCTCATGAGATGTGTCCAAACATGGCGACCAACTACAAGAAACGTCTTAGAGTTGTGCTTGCTAACAAGGATTTCTCCTCCAATAATAACTCATTTTTGCTTGGGTAGCCAATACTTATTTCACTCATTAACCCCCCACGACGCATTTAAGTGACAGAAGGAACATCAATTATTATTGCTATTACTACTATTACTATTATTATTATTATTATTATTATTATTAGTAGTAGTAGTAGTAGTAGTAGTAGTAGCGGCAATATTAATTCTTTCTGCATATGACCATTTCTAGAGGTCTGAAAATTGTAGTTTTTCTCTGCTCCACTGGGCGGCAATAGAATATCAAAACAAACAGACCGTAACCCAACCCCTAGCAACCACGTAGGTCCACATCGACAACGTAAGTGAGTGAAAACTGTCGCAAATACTCTGAATAGTGTCATATACATCAGAAGCATATTTCGTCACTGTTTAACAGCTTCATTTTTAAACGATAAGTAAAAAAAACACACCCTTGCCTTCATGAACGCCTTCGAGTGGCTCGTTTTTGTATTTTCGTGCTAGACGCTGCAGTCTCTTGTTTATCCGGTTCCCCCACCAAATTAAAATCCCCTTTTACGCTTGTTATACTGTACACAGTATATGAAGTACTGAGAAGTAAAGTCTAGTTTAATAAAAGTACAATATTACAATATTCCTTTTTACACTTGCTTTTGCTTTGGACTACATATTAGGCATGTCTTTAGTTCTTATAACTATAGGAACATGTTGTTATTTCGAACCATTACACTTTCCTAAATGGTACTATATGCCTACTATGACAGCAAGATAGACCACAACCCTCCATTTAGGGAGAGTAAAATTGTGGCTCCCTTGAAATAAACATCATATAAACTTAATAAGCTCCTTATAGTGTTATATTTAGCCTTTTATGTGTAATTATTTTAGTTTCATTAAAGTATTCTACTTTATTTATGACATTTTGATTATGAAGGTGTTTACAGTTTTGGCAGCTGTAACACCGGTGTTTTCCAAATTTTGGAGCTAAATAAAATATGTTTATTTTATAGAAATCAGTCGACTCTTATTTTTGAAATAAGTCAAAGCGTTAGTCCACAGGAAGTCGCTGTGCGTCCTTGTTGTCGGACGCTGGACGTAAAACCAACTACCCTGGAAACGGTGTCAGTGACAGTTGGTCTTTTCTTTGCACAGGTGAGCGGTCTGCAAGTTATCGATAGGTCTATTTTTATTTCTGGTGTTTTTATCGGTTTATTACTTTCATGTGAACCCTCTGTAGCCGGGCAGGCATTGGCGGATGAAGCGTTTGTGTCACATGAGGAGGAGGAGAAATGGTGGCTTAAAAAATAGAAAAAGGCTTCTTTTTTTTGACAGACAGCTAGCTTATAGCGAGCTTGGTCAGGTAAGGTTAACTACACAGCAGTGTTTGCCCAGGGTGGCCGAAGAGACTGTACGGAATACGCTAGTTATTCAGCTTATCAGAAGAGCACACAGTAGAAAATAGGCATGTGTATATGTATGTGTTTTGTCGCGTAGTTGACCGCCACAGTACATCTGAGCTCGGAGCCAGCTGGGCTGCTCAAAGTACACAGGGAGTAACGTTACTGAAAGTATTTTGTTGCTTGCGGTCGATAGCCTTGCCATTTGGCTTACAGTGACCAAACATCCGCCTCCATCATATGCAATTGTCTGTGTTGTTATCCTTCATAGCGCAAACGCTGCTGGGAATACCTCCAAGAAGAAGAACCGGGAGGGGAAAAAAAGTGGGAGTCGAGGCCCAGCTGCTCCAGAAATTCCAGCTATTGCACTCCGGGGGCTTCACATTTCTCCTTTGCCATGGAATATATTTTTTAAAAGTCTCCCTCTATCAGGCTGTTGCCTCAACACGTTGCACAGCTTTCCCCACTCTTTTTAAAAGGACTATCACACCTTTGTCAGAGTTGGTAAGTCATGAGCAATGAAGCCGTTTAGCTCATGACGGGGAACCATGAAGCAACCAGGGAAGTGACCTCTGTGGACACCGCAGCCCGAGGGTGCCCCTCACTGGCACCATGGCATCCAACGAGAGACTGTATGAAGTCTGGATGCTCTACTGCACCAAGGTAAGGTTTCTCCTTTTCCACACACACTTCCCCTGTGGAAATGTCATTCGTGTGAAGTAATGGACCGAGTGAGGGCATTTCCTCCCTGGCAATTGCCAGGGGGGGGGGGGGGGGGGGGGGTTATTCACTCATGCTATTTATGTTTTTTGAAGTCTAGCAACAGATTAAGCCCATTTGCTCTGACAGGCTGTGGTTATGAGAAAGTACAGCCTGTGCTGACAGACAGGTTGAAGGCAAAGACAATTAGTGCATTGCGGTAAAAGGCAGACTAATGAAATTGCTTGTAGATCCTGAAGGAATTATTGCAGCGAGACACATTATGTTTATAAATGAATAATTAATTCACTGAGGACAAATTTTGTCATAACGTCAGGTGGATGTGGTTTCTAATGAATGTTAAATTCAACCCCAGCGAGGATGCATTCTTAAATGTATCATGGTCGTGATATGTTGTTAATGCTCCCTTACTTTACCAGTAGAGATGAATGAAGGCACGCCAGAGTAGAGACAGCACCCTTTGAGTCAGCTCTTGGCAAGATTTAATTCACCCTGTGATAAAGCATGCGCGCATCCTGCCATCCAATCAAAACGGGCTGCCTGAGCCGCTCCTCACGTGAGCCTGGCTGCAGTCACACTACCTACCTCCCACAGTAATCCCTCACAATAACGCACCGTGCATAGCCCTCTGAGAAGTGTGGAGGGCTGTGAAGCTGTTACACTTATTTTTAGATTACGACATCCAATAATCCTCATCCTGAGAAGTAAAGCATTTGAATGCTGACACACACAGAGTGTTTAATACCAGCGAGCTGGGTGCCTGGGGTCTCTGAGATTGTTGCAGTCACCTGTGAAAAAGTGAGCATATACATTACATTTGCTCTAGCAGGACTTTTTCTTTGCATTGACTGCGCATTATATTGCAGGGAAGGATCATTTCATTCGAGCCTGGCTTTCAGCCAGAGTCCACTGAGCTAATCTTTATGTCTGCATGAAGCAAAAGAGATGTGGCGAGAGATGCATTCTAATATATATGATATACATGTGCACGTACAGGTGAATTGAATCATTGTTGATCTTGTTACAATGCTGGGATACACTGGAGCTTTGCATTCATACTAATGCTATTTGACAAGGACACCTCTGAAGCCCAGAGCCTGTTAAATCAACACTAGGGAGATCTACACAGTATGGGGCAGACCATTTTAATGATATGGTCTGTGTGTGGGTGTGTGGGTTGTCTAGCCTTTAGTCACATGGTCTAAATTGGTCAAGGAATGTCTCTTTCTGAGGCTTGACTCTTGTCTGAGCTCTGAGACCAGCCACACTGTCCCACCAAGTGGTCAACTACGACCGGCCTCTTATCACAATTTTCTCTTCCCAACTCTTTCTCATTGCAAAGTAGCGAAACAGTTTCCTTGTTTTCAGGGCTTCTGCAGGTCATTAGAAAATCTTAAACGGTTTGAAGGGCAGACGGTGCTCTGCCCTTGTTTTTATTCAGTGAGCTCTGCAAAAGCTTTGCGCTCCTTTATGAAATGGTGTAGGAAGCCTGATCTTAAAGGAGCTCTTATTAATTTATTAATAACACCCATGGCTGCTAAGTGAAGTGGTCTTTGCGGGCAGTTCGTTCAAACCTTTATTGGCCAAAACGGTGGACACACTCAAGTCTGCCTTTGATTATTATTCATGTATTTTTCCAGAAGCTAGGAGACCAGCTGTGTGTATATTAAGTATCAGTAAAAGAACAAGGTTGACTTGGATGAAGCAACCAGGTAGGCACTTGCTATGTAGCTAAGTTACATCTAGCTGGCTGACTGACTGCCCCCATGTTGGCTTTCAATGTGAAAAGTCGATACTATTTAGCTTTATGACTTTACATCATTTACATCCCCAACTGCCATTTCAACTCATATATGACTTTGCTAGTCACAGTGATAGCATGGCAACAGCTTGTTGAAGATGACCAGCTGAGGTATGAGAACGAGCCACACATTAGCCCAGAGACAGTATAAAAGATTCAAAAACGTAGCTACTGTGATGTCACCCAATGTCCAGTTATGAAGCCTTGATATGAGTGTTTCCTCTTTCCTCATCTTTATTTACACAAAAACAAACAAACAAAAAAAAAAAACAGGATGAAGAAGTGCAGCTCTGACTGTGAAAGTGCTCCTCTTTTGGCTAACATCTTATAATTGACAAGTGATTACCCAAAGAACATCCATTCCAGATCCATTCTGAAAAACAATTTAAGCAAGATTTACAAAATGATTATAAACTCAGGAGTGAGGTCACTACAGAGAACTATAGGTCTCTAACTCTAAATAGTTTTGTCCAACAACAGCTTATGTCATTTGGTGGTCTTCAGGATAAATTTTTCATTTATTTATTTCAGTTTTAGTTTTGTTTTGTTTTTAAATCTCTTCCACATTAACTTCCTTTTTCTGACCCTTAAGCTACAACTGTCCATTAGCCAGAAAGATGACTCGGGCATCAGGTTTTGGTCCTGAAAACCAAACAGTTTGACTCGAACACTCTGCTGACGCTAACCAGCTTTCCCCTGATGGCCAAATTCCAGGATGGGCTTTATTACATAGATATAGCTATTTTATAGCCAATTTCACCTAACTTATCTGCAAATCCACACAAATTACATAATGCCTAACTAGCAGCTAGTTGGCTAAACCTAGTTTGCTTTCTCACTAACGGTGTCACTAGCTAAGTTCTATCTGATGCCACAGCCTTTGTGTTTGTTTTGTTGTCTGTATGTGGAGCTTGTGTTGAATCGTTGTGCTGGGAGCCAGAGTAAGGCAATGGGAATAAGCATAAACGTCACATTCTTTGGATTTTCATGGAAAATTTGACTCAAGTCCTTGACATTGAAATCAGACCACATGCTGTTAGAGGCAACAAAGAGCGTCAGGGAAAATCTACTGTTTGAATTTGGTTGGAGTCCTTTTAAACATTAGCAGTAAAAAACAATTAATACATGAAACAACTGCCTAATTTGCAATGAAATGCTAGTAAAACACACAGTACTGCATTTAAGCTATAGTTTAAACTTTATAATAACCTCTAATTCAACTTTCAATGATAATGCAATTTATCATAGAGTTAGTAATTTGCAATATTATAACACTTTTAAGACTTAATGATTATCCTGAATGCTGTAATCCTGAAACTTGACTATGTGACTCAGTTAGATGACTTTGGAGGCATCTGTCATATTTGTGTACTCATCCTGATACACACCTCTTTCATGTGCCTTGCCTGGTTAATCACTGACAACAGTAGAGTCATGGCAGCCTTTAGTGTCAGAGGTTAATACTGGCACTGTTGTCTAAGAAAGAGTCATTCAGGTGAGTGGTGTTGACAGTAGAAACTTTTACAACACAACCAGCCCTCGGCTCCATTGGGAGAACCAGCTCGTCCTGTTCTGTCAGTCAGATGTCTGCTTTCTGATTATCTCTCTCTGAATCATTATCATTCACCTGACCACTTGGTTCCTGGTACTGAAAGAGGAAGAGGCAATTTTGTGTTTAGACAGACGTGTGTCTCTCCTAGAAGTTTGACTTATGGCATTAGAAAACTGCTTTTGAATACACTTTAAGCCAGAAGTGGCAGCTGGCCTTTTGGCATAATGATGAAGTCAGAAATTGTTGGTTGAACAGCTGTAGCATCAGTTCCAGTGTGGAGAAGTGTGCAGGAGTTGGTGTTTGTGTATGTACCAGGTCATATTAGCCATATCTGAACACAGGCACAACATCACAGCTTTATACATCATGTTTATTCTTTGGGTAGGGTAATTTATGAAAAAACAAATAATAAATTAGGTGCCTTCAGATTACACTCAGCACCATATGTTGCTGGTATACTGGCCTTTGTTTTCCCTTGTTGAATGACAAATGTGTGTTTATAGTGTTTTTGTTTTGTTTCATTCATTTCCTGAAACGGTTGTCGACTGTAGTTTATAACAATTGTTAGGACTATTTGCTACCACAGATTGATGCACATTTGGTGCTGTTTTCAGTATTTAGGGAAGTATAGGTGAGCAGAATGTAGTATTTTGTCCTCCAGTGTAGTTTCAGGCTGTGCACTCTAAAGTTTTGAACACTATTATGTAAAATAATATTTACATTAAAGTCAGAAGGTCAAAGGAATGCTTACTGTATCTTTGACCTTTCATTATATATTGCTAGTAGGGAATAGTTGGGAAACATAGTAAAAGCTTAGTCTGTATGATTACATTTACATTGTTTGAAAAGTACTGTTGGTATTCATTATTTAAAGCTTCTAAAGCTTCTAAATTAATGTATTGGTAGATGTCAGTTATTATGTTGTATGCATTTCAATGAGAATCTGCAGACTAGGGCTGGGCGATATGACCCAAAATTCATATCTCGATATTTTTTAGCTGGATGGCGATATAAGATGTATATCTCGATATTTTTTTTAAGCCATAAAGTAAGAACAAAAAGAGAGTTCTTAGTCAAAGCTGTGTCCCAGATGTCACACAGGCACTTTTATTAACATACAGCACAGATGTACATGAAAAATTACTCAAAATTAAATTATGAGCATTCATTAAATAATAATGCTCCATAAATAAAAGAAAACAATGTTGTTTTTGTGCTAAACAAAGAGCTCACAATTGTGCCGTCAAAATGTAAACTAAAAGACGCTGAGCGTAATAACAAAGACAGACAGATTTCACAGCTGCTCGGTTCCCAAGTTTTACTGTGTGACTGATAGCCTGGAGTTTGAAATCCGCTTCATAACCACGTCTCTTACAGGTGCCATTTATGGTCCTTATACACTAGTGATGGGATTTCCGGCTCTTTTTAGAGATCCGGCTCTTTCGGTTCGGCTCACTAAAAAGAGCCGGCTCTTTCGGCTCCGAACCGGCTCTTCAGGTTGTTTTGTTGCTTTAATTAATTTATTATTAACAATAATATAAAATTATGCACAAAAGGAATTACTAACGTAAAAACAAGTGGTTTTATTTATATATGTTTATATATAAATATATGCGGTGGCCCCTAGAGACAAAACACGTACAAACTCCAAAACACATTTCTAGCATGAACTGAACTTCCAAAACAGAGCTACTAGATCACTTAAATTACACAATTGAAAGCATGTGTGTATTGTTTGTGTATTTATACACAGGCACTCATATATATATTCAAATAATTTAAAAAAAAAAGTTCATTTACCTGTTATTACCACACACCAAATCCGGTCGTTGGTACTTGCTGGCTTGTGTAGCCACAAGATAACAAAGGCTCAACACTGCGCCCAGCATCCTGGAGCACTTCTGTTGTCTTTTGTACGTGTTTTGAGTTTTTATGTGCTTCTGAGTTTTTATATGCTTCTGAGTTTTTACGTGCTTCGGAGTTTGTACGTGTTTTTACATGTTTTGGAGTTTTTACGTGTTTTGGAGTTTGTACGTGTTTTTACGTGTTTTGGAGTTTGTACATGCTTCAGAGTTCGTGCTTTGTCTCTAGGGGCCACCGTAAATATACTTTTATTTATTCACTCCACATAAAATGTAATAAATAAATCATATAATACAAAAATCAACTATTCACATTTCAAGTTTTAACTATTTAAATTTTCAGCTTTTTCCTTTCACAAATTTAAAGTGAAAAGAACACAAAACACTGCAAACCACAACACAATTAAATATAAATTATAATATGAAAACTAAAAGAACATGCATATTCTCTGTCATATGGACCTGCATGAATAAACTTTCTCAATCCTTTATCATCTGCAACCGAAAATAGTTGTGGATGATTACTATACCTTTCTAATGTTGTTGTCCCTGCCTCTGTTCCTGTGCTACTGAGTGTAACTACCGCCCCTCCCCCCTCTGCCCAGCGTAAAGCACAAGGCCCGCGTGCAGAGTGAAGCGGGAAAAAAGTGCGAGAGAGAGGCTGAGAGAAAGAAGAAAAAAAAAAAAAACCCACGTGACGGCTCGCGATAAGGAGCCGGCTCGCGTCGTTCACGTCAAAGAGCCGGCTCTAAGAGCCATTTCGTTCGCGAACGACCCATCACTATTATACACACACACAATACGGTAATATTACGTTGAAGCACAGTACGTATCACTCCGCGAAGCTCCTCGGTAGCCGTAATGCGCCGACAATCTATCAAGCGGTGCAGCTCCGTAGCTTACCAAAGTCGTACTCAAACATTTTTGACAGATTGCTGAGCGCCGTGTACCACATAAAATCGGTTCGCGGCCATCAAGCACAACCAGAATTCATACATAAGGCGCGCTGTCAACTTTTGAGAGAATGAAAGGATTTTAGGGTTAGCGCGGTTAGCTCGTTAGCATGGTTAGCTCGTTAACACGTTGACGCTGTCCAGCCCCACGCATGGGGCGATGCACAGTAACTCGTTAACGGAGATTTGCCGTGTCCATCTTGTCGCTGCCTGCACGTGAAGCGATGGGGGAGAAGGGGGAGTTGTCTTCAGTGAAGGCGAGGCGGAGTAACGTTGCGTAGAGACAAAAGTGGACGAAAGAGAGGCAAACTTGCGGCTCCACAACTATAATTATAACGTAACATAGACTATATCGATATAAAGGATATTGTCACATCGTATATCTCGTATAAAAATATATCGATATGTTTTAAAAACTCGATATATCGCCCAGCTCTACTGCAGACTACCTCCAGTTTGCTTCTCTGAGTTATAGTGAAGCAGAGAGGTCACAGACAACAGCCAAGATGCTTATGTAACGAGCGATCCTCTTCGCTGACTGTCATTGGTTCGTGCCATAGTGTTGTCCCCCAGCAGCGGCTGGTGGCTGCCGGCATACAGTGGCGCAGTAGCTCTGCTCTCTCGCCAGTGTTTTATCCAGAAGGGCTTGTCAGACAGTGGAGGGTTTAGCAGATTCCTGAATCGTGCCAGTTCCGCTCTTAAGGCCATTATGTGCTGCAGAAAAGCCTTTTTGATTTAACCAAGCACAGGGAACATTTTACCCTCCTGTGGCTTTAAAGTTGACTCTGGTAACTTAAGAGGAACAGTCCTCACTCTCTTTTTCAACTGTCCACAACACAGGGGATTCACAGAACCATCATCCTGTGTGATGTCACCCCACACCACCCTGCTTTTTCACTGGATTGGAGCAAATGCCAGTAATTTGCATAAACCCTTGCTCTTATGGGAATCAGCATGCAGTGAAAGCATTGGTGGAAATCGGAAGCAAAAGAGTCAAGCTGGAAATGGTGCAAGGTTTCAGATTTTCACATATTTGGTCAAGTAGATTACCCAGTCTAATTTCTGCTGACACACACACACACACACACAAATAATCATGTGCATACGCCATACCTCATGCAGTCTGACAAGCTCATGCACTCAGGCTTCGGTTTACTGAATGAACTGCTCCGTGAAGTTTGCTCCCTCAGGCTAACTTTCTTCCCTGGTGCAGTTCTTGCTTCTCATTTTCCCTCCATGCTATGAATATCTCTGGCATAACACTGATGTCACTAACAGGGTGTATCAGACGTGCCTCGTGCAGTGTGGACCCCTATGCACACGCACGCACGCACACACACACGCACACACCCACCCACCTCTGGCACTTATGTCATGGCCAGAGGAGTTGTCACAGAGTGACGGGTAGTGCTGTAAGCCTGTATGGCAGCAGAAACAGAAAAACCACAGCCGTCTATTAAATCTAAAGGGAGGAGGCCTTTAAACATTGTGGTTTCAGCGACTCTATGCCACTTCCACCTAACCAGGTTCCCCTGAACTGCCACCCGACCAGCTGGCTAACCACGCCTGTCTAGCATCTCATAACAGATCAAGTCAAAACGATGCAACTAAAGATCCTGGCAAAATGACGACATACAGTTTTAGAGTTATAGAGCATTGACAGAAAAGCAGTATTTAATGCCCTAGGAATGAAACAGCTTCCCTGGGAACGCCTTGGATTCCCCACAGTGGAGCTGGAGGTGGTGATTGGTTGAGTGGCGTCTGAGCATGGCTGCTTAGACTGTACCTGGACCCAGATAAGTGGTAGAAAATAAATGGATGGTCAAGAATGAGAATAGACTCCAGAAGGAATCGTTTTGTTGTTGTTGTTGTTGTTTTTTTTGTTTTGTTTTGTTTTTAAAAAATGAGTAACAATTAGAAAATCCAGCATTGGTCTCTCTTTAGCCCTTCAGCTTTTTCTTTTCGTTCATGCATGTCTCTGACATTCGAAATGACTGAGAGCTATTGATAAATCCAGTCTGGGTCAGTGGGGATTTCTCTGTTAAGAAGGACGTGCATTGGTCTGTGTTGCTGTTGACCTTGGAAGGTTTACAGAGGTCAGTTTAAACAGATATTTGGGATTGTGATGTAGCTGGGCATAGAATTTAATATGATAATGAACTAAATCATAGAGGCATGTGATTCTCTCATGGGAACTGTCTGTATACACATTGGGACACAAGAATATTGTGGGAGTCTGGCTGGACAAGGTGTGTGTGTGTGTGTGGGGGGGGGGGGGGGGGGGGCTGTGATGAAGGCTGAGGATAAACAGGGCAATGTAGAGCAGGGTGTGTCCCCTGCCTGCCACAGTACAAACCCTCAATGGGCATCTGTGCTCCCAAGCTGCTGCCTAAAAGAGGACATTCTTTAAGAGACATACACACAGTCATTCAGTGACAAACTCACTTGAGAGGGAAACTACTGGCTTAAATCTTCATCTTCTAATTTCCTGGCAGCAGCATTCATATGTACATTAAGACAATAGACTGTTTATTGCTCTGGGCAGAGCAGTGTGGGCACCATCCAATAGGGCTGGGCCATATTATACCGTTCACGGTAATACCGGTACAATGTTAGGCAACAATAGGAAAATGAAATATCGCGATAGAATATGAGTAAAACGCACATGCGCAGTGCCTTTGTTTTCATACGCACATGGCCGATTGTTGAGTGAAACAGATGAACCAGAATTGGTTTGTAAAAATGGTGCAACTTCAGTGATGTGGAACTGGTTTGGTGTTTGTCCGTCAGACACACGACAAAGCACATTTTTTTGCAGAACATGCAAGCGGCTGTCGTTATTGTCGTATTTGTCGGACTTAGGCTACGTTCACACTGCAGGTCTTAATGCTCAATTCCGATTTTTTGATCAAATCTGATTTTTTTTGTCTGCTCGTTCACACTACAAATAAAATGCGACAGCAAACACGCTCTAGTGTGAACGCTCAAAGCGGCCCGCATGCGCAAAAGAAGATGTCACACACAAAGCGCTCTGTTTAGACCCAGAGCAACAGTATTGTTTGACTGATGGCCCTTAATAAAAAGACTTCGGAGTTCACGTTTCCCAATTTTTGCTTTAAGTTATTTTGTTATTTACATAATAATGTAAATAACCTAATAATGATCCTTATTGCTGTTTAAGAGAGGAGCGGTGCTTCAAAGGATAGCTGCAGATTTCTGTCAGAATCTGTAGATTATACAGTACAAATAAAATGTTTACGTTGTCTTCCCAACAGTTTCACTGACATCTACACTGGATGGCCAGGAAGCGTTCGCGATGTCTTCTCGGGCGCTGATAATTAGCTTCAGTCTTGTGTCGGTGACGTAAAAGGCGGATTTAATGCGACTTGACCGTTCAAACAGCAGTCGCTTTCTAAAACATCGGATATGTATCGGATTCAGTACCACATACGAAAGTGACCCAGATCGGATTTGAAAATATCGGATTTGCGCCGTTCACACTGTCATAGCATGATCGGATATGGGTCGCATAGGGTCAAAAAAATCGGATTTGATGCGCTTTCGCCTGCAGTGTGAACGTAGCCTAAGATGCTCGTAAATCTGGAAGTAATCTGGGTCCTAAACTCCGTATGCTTCAGGTCAAAAGAACACTGCAGCATCACTGAGAGTTAAAAACTGTCTAAATTCTTTCATCTTTAATAAAACGATCAGCATTGCTGCTTTACCAGGTGTAACTATGAAGTTTAACTTCCAGGCATCCATGAAAACAAAATTTATTACATTTAACGGAGTTAGAAGTTAGCAGGAAACTAGCGGAAGTTAGCTCGCTAGTTTCACTAGTTACCTAAGCATGATATTGCATGTTCTGACTGAGAGATTTCTGAAAAAACTCGAACGTACAGCTCTGCTATCACTTCCAACATAAATGAAGACAGGAAACTAAACAGCAGTGACGTTTGTAGGGTTACTGAAGTTGGGCTAGCTGGTATATAATGATGTGCTACGTGATCGCTAGCGACACAGCTATGTTAGCATAACATAAACAGTGAAGCTGGAGGACGAACACTAACACTTTTCCACTTATAAAAGTTAACGTTAAGGTTCCTGATAGAGACAAATGCAATCGCATGGCAGGATGCTGTAAACGGACCAAACTTCAGTCAGGAGAACAACTGAGATAATCCATCCACAATACAAGGTTAGTCATTAATATACTGCAACAACATGGGAATAGAGCAGTGGCCAGAGAATTCAACATTAATGAATCAATGGTACAGAAGTGGAGGAAGCAAGAAGAATGAGTTTAATAAAGTTTGATTTATCTGACTGCTTTGTTTCGCTTAATGTGCCTTATAATCCCGTGCACCTTATGGTCCGAAAAATACGTACTGCACACTGCAGTTTAATGTTGCAAAGCACCTCTTTTTAACTTCAGTGGATATTATACATGGTTATGCTCAGGATATGTCAGCCCATTTCTACTGGAAATGCCTTTTGGTTAAACTTTCAGCAAGGAATTTGCATTTGCACTGTTACATTTTTATAAAGCTTCAATGTACATAAAAACCAGCTTCTTGTTTAAGTGAAAATAAATGGAAGGTTGTGTTTTTGCGCTAGTAATGTTGTGGAGTTGTATTTTGTCTGGCATCAATTATATCGTCAGTTATATCGTTATCGCAAATTTTCAAATATATATCGTGATAAATATTTTTGACCATATCGCCCTGCTCTACCATCCAATAATAAATGTTTTTCTCTGTCATTGTAAGTGACGGGGTAACACGGGGAAAGAAGCACACACAGAAGACAGACCGTGGCCTCCTAGCAGAACATATTACACACGTGGTTCCTGCTGAGTTCCAGTCCGACATCTCTCTCTCTTTTCTTCTTTTTTTGTCTCTTACACACACACACACACACACACACACACACACACACACACACACACACACACACACACGCAGACGGAGGTCAGCGTCACAGGATTATTCTGATGACTTCACTTGGAATAGCACAGCGCTGGCTGATTCCCACTCTGACACGCAGACAGAAGCAGTCTCCCCCTCTGTAGCCAGGGGCTGTGCTGGCTAAGAAACACTGATTCTATTTTTTCCAGCTAATATTTTTTCCTTAGTTCTGAATTAGTAGTCTGCAAACTCTTTTTGTTTATGCAGTGATTTGATAAGGAGTTTTGTAAATTGGTTTATGAATTGCCTTCTCCTTCACCGTTTCACGAACATAGGTTTTATATGGGCTGGCTGCCTGTATGAGTATATTTTGTGACTTATTTTAACCCCATCCTCAGTATAATATAATTTTAATGTCCCATCTTTCTGTCACTCATAACCAGCCTCACGATTTATGTGTCAAGTTTTACTTTCCAGCTGCAGCTGGTTTGGCTAGGTTACAAATCATAATATTCAACTGCTTCTCTAGGTCTTGTGGTAGCTTGGACTACAGCTGGCAATGACAACTTCTGGCTCCAAAAAGCTAAAAGGGTGGCAGCCGAAATGCTAATTTGAGGCTTCAGAATGTAGAGTCCAAAACCAATGGGTGGCGTCATGGTAACGGCATCAGTCTTTAATATACACTCTGGATAAAAGTCACTGGAGTGAATTATTCCATTATTTATTTGTCAAGTCGGTCTTCCTGTTTGTCGGCCTTTGGAATGATGGGATGTTTTCTGAGCTCCCATATAAGTGAAGTCACAGCAATGAGAAAGTGCCAAATACAGAGTTACTTAACATCCAATCAAAATCAGTTTTATTTTACATAGGGCTGCTCGATTATGGCAAAAATGATAATCACGATTATTTTCACTGAAATTGAGATCTCGATTATTTGACGATATTTATTTAACCCTTTAAGACCTACTATAGAACCAAGTCCGCCAGAGCTTATATTATTTTTTTACATGTTGTAGTGCCATTTGTGGGAGCATTTCAAGTTGCTATACAATTGTTATAGCCCATATTTTAATAATATGTATGCATTAAGTCCATAGTAACTACATTAATTGCAAAAAAGTGCAATAAACTACAAAAAAATTGAAAATCGTTTTTGTTTTTGTTTTTTAACATATATTTCTACTTGGAGAAATTTAAGAGGTTTATCCCTCAAAACTTTAAATACAAAAAAGTTGCAAAAAATAGTTTATAACAACAGGAAATTTATTTTGAGTGTCTTCATAGTTTTATTTTGGAGATACAGCAATTTTTATATACTGCAGGAAAAACAAAAACAATCCTATGATGCAAATTTGCAAAGAAAACAGCAGGTGCATCAAAATAAACTATTTCCAGCAGTGCAATTCGAGTTCTAAGCATCCCAGCAACTATTCAGAAAAGTCAAACATGACCAGTATAGGCTTTTAAGGCCTACAAGTAAAAGAAACTACATTTTCCGCGAAAATGATGTCACTTCCGGTTTCGGGCAGGAAATGGCGGACATGTGATAGTTAGCGGTGACGTTTGTTTCAATGTGCGAAGTGTTACGAGCAGCTGATCGGATCGGCAAAGCGTGTTTCTGGAATATTATGTTTTTGTTCCTGCAAGCGCTTTTTATGCCATTTTTGCAAAGCTATATGTGGAAGGAAACCGTGACTGAGGACAAGCTGATGGCATAAGATGTAAGTACAACTCCTCCGGTTTATTGCGCTAGCTTACACGGTTCAGGTTCTACAGGGATTTAAAAATAGTTACACAAAACAGAGCGTGCTGCTCTGACCGGCTTTAAAGGGTTAACAATAACAATGTATTGAATAATGACTTTAAAAAATAATATAAAATAGTGTGCACCACCACTGAAGTTTTTTTTTTTTTTTTTTTTTTTTACCTCTCTTTTCAACCAACGGCAGTCACTCTCCTCTCCAAATAACTTCTGCTTAGCTTTCCGAGCTTCCCTCGGGTCCTCTTAATCAGCGGTCTCCAACCTTTTTTGCGCCACGGACCGGTTTATGCCCGACAATATTTTCATGGACCGGCCTTTAAGGTGTCGCGGATAAATGAGGGAGGGGATAATAATCGGCTCAGTCATTTTTAATGATTGTTGAAAGCCCAGATCGTAATCGTGATTAAAATTCGATTAATTGAGCAGCCCTAATTTTACATATATTGCATACGGGCATTGTATGATGTGAGTTCTTGTTATAGCTCCCTTTGTACAAATTTCGTTAGGCAGAAGCAACAGAACGAGAAGAGGAGTAGCATTACATCGCTTCAAAATTCTTGTACTTCCTCATGGCTTGAACGGGCTCAAACTTTTACCTCTCACACAGTTTTCACTGGATTGATTGTCATAATATCAGTAGGCAGTTCCCTAGAGAGTGAATGCTAAGGCCTTTAAAAAGCTCCGGGCTTTTTAGTTAACTCTATAAAGGGGGTCAGAGGGGTTACCACCAAATCACGATCTAAATATTTAAAGACCTCTGAACGAGTAGGGGTCAGACTACTCTACCAAATGCTCAATAAACCGAGTGTTGCTATAATCTGCCATGTTTAACTCTTCAGTTTTCCTTGACCTAGATTGCTCACTCACACCCTCCAAATGGCCCAAAGTCCTTATGACAGCATCTGTTAAGAGTGCTTGAACAAGAGATAACTTGTGTATGATGAATCAATGATGCTTTCAGAGTTACGTCTGTGATACAGAGCTGAAACGATCAGATTTGTGTGGGGGTTTTATGTTGTTGTTTGGGGTTTTTTGTTTGTTTTTTTCATTTTAGTAATTTTCTTAAGAGACATTGGCAAGTATTTAGTTGTTACAGCTCTGGTTTTTAAGCAAACAAAACACTAACTTGACATTTTCTAAACAAAGCACTTAACCAAGCATGAGCAGTAGATTAATTAGAGACAGTAAATCATCCTTAGTTGAAGTCCTGTTGCAGTGTCTGCTGTAACAACACTACTTGCAAATGCTGTTACTGCCACACACACCCATCAATTATGCTCAATGTTCGGAGATTATATGAACAATGTGAAAAATATGTTTCTGTACGCGTTGCTTGCAGCCATTCATTTTGAGTGTCCTCAGGTCAGACCAGTTGGCATCGATTTTGTGTGAGCAATGGGGAGGGACACAGTGAAGGCTTTGGATGTCCTCCGCCAGAAATTTTGAACATCAGACTTTATTTCCTGAATTCCGGATTATTACATTCTGATTATGATACATAGGTCTTTCTTTATATAAAGCAAAACAAACAAAGTCAGGCATTAGGTAAGGAAAATGTAATGTTATAGTGCAAAGGATGTAGCAGTGACAAAAAAATGCATTGTTCTAAATATGTTACATTTACTAATGCAACATATTACATGTAATACTGCATGTCACAGTAATAAAAAAATTTCCGGAGTAATTTATTGTAGCACTGTCACTTGTGTGTGTTGTCTTGTTTGTTCCTGTCTGGCCAGTCCTCATCTCCAGCTGATGCTGGTATCCCATCTTTCTCTGGGCATTGTTCCATGGAATTTAGGAAATGCCGGTCAGCCGGCTGCTAGAAATGTGACTGTTAGGAACACTGCCGGGCCTGTTTTCCATTCAGTCAGGTGCAAGTTTTAGCTTTCACACCCTAAGAAAAACGCATGTGTGTCACCATCAGTTACAGGAACCACGGCCTCTCATTCTTATTTTGCTTGTATACACTAAACCTTAAATTCAAATTCTGTTGCTTCTGAATATGAAGCAATGCTGTGAAAAGAGGTTCACAAAAGTCTGGTCAAACATTGCAGCTTGTTGTGTGAACCACATAATTTACACACACACACACACACACACACACACACACACACACACACACACACACACACACACACACACATAAACACACTGCTTGTATAAATATGAATCTATTGATTTTTTTTTTTTTAAATAAAATTTTAATCAATTTCTTGTTTTCTCCAAAATCTAGGACATGATTATATACAGGAAAGCTTGACACAGTATGCAAAAGAAAAAACAAATAAATAAACAAGCAAAAAGTTTCATAATTGTCAGTTTCATAATTTAAAATTTTTCTTTGACTGGGAACCTCTGCAACAGATATGGGAAGAACTTTCTGAAGAAGATTTGATCTCTGTTGTAGAGTGAATGCCACTGGTGTGTTCAGCTATTATATCTGCCAAAGGTCGCTACTTTGATTAGTCAAAAGTTTAAAATACATTTTGGTCTATAAATTGATTCCTTGATTTATTTTTTAACTCCAATTGCTTATTTGTACTATGCTTTCATTTCAGAGTGCAATGAGATTTTAAACGAGATGTTTTCACGTAAAATATGGAAAAACTCGGGTGTTCTAAAACATTTTGACCAGAAGTGTATGTATGTGTTTTTCTTGCTTCTAATATAACCAGAGCCAAATGTAGAAAAGGCACTGGGAAATATTTACTCAATCCTAAATGATGTGGGGTGATTAGCTAAATCTGATGTGCACATAAGCATAGAGGTAGTGTGCTTAAACTGAAATCAGCTTAGTTTTATTCTTGAGATCATTCTCCTTCTGCTTGTCTAACAGCATAGGTAAACACAGAGGCTAACAGCTAGTCCTCTCCAGCATCAGTGCTCTAGTTCAACAACCAAATCTGCGTGAGATTAATATCCTTTTTTTATCCATGTTTCAATTGAAATATCATCATGCTACATTATGTCTTTGGACTATTTTTCTAAGGGCAATTGTCATCTTATAATGGGGTGACCGTGCTCAAGGGGTTGGGAAGCGTATATGTAACCGGAAGGTCACCAGTTCGATCCCCAGGCTCTCTGTCCTGGTTGTTGTGTCCTTGGGCAAGACACGGGGTGGCTGTAGCTCAGGTGGCAGAGCAGATCAACCCCTAATCAGAAGGTCGGTGGTTCGATCCCAGGCTGCCCCCTGCCTGCATGCCAAATATCCTTGGGCAAGATACTAACCCCATGTTTGCCTACTGGTGGTGGTCAGAGGGCCCGGTGGCGCCAGTGTCCGGCAGCGTCGCCTCTGTCAGTGCGCCCCAGGGCAGCTGTGGCTACAATGTAGCTTGCCATCGCCAGTGTGTGAATGTGTGTGTGTGTGTGAATGGGTGAATGACTGAATGTAGTGCGAAGCGCTTTGGGGTCCTTAGGGACTAGAAAAGCGCTATACAAATGCAGGCCATTACTTTACCCTACCGCCTACTGGTGTTGGCCAGAGGGGCTGATGGCGCGATATGGCAGCCTCGCTTCTGTCAGTCTGCCCCAGGGCAGCTGTGGCTACAACCGTAGCTTGCCTCCACCAGTGTGTGAATGTGAGAGTGAATGAATAATGGCATTGTAAAGCGCTTTGGGTGCCTTGAAAAGCGCTATATAAATCCAATCCATTATCATTGTAAAGATTTTATGTATCTGTCTTCCGTAGTTCCTCCTACATGAGAAAACCAATCTTGATGTAACTTTGCAGAAGTAAAATTAAATATCTAAATTTCATATACAAATATTTAATAGGAATTCCACAATTGTATAGATTTGTACATCAGCTGAGTATAGAATGAAATGTCAGACTAGAATGGTGACCCCCCCAATATAAGCATACACATGTTTGCTGTTTCCTATCCCTGTGAGGACCATTCACTGGACAGTGAGGAAGAGTGGAACTGCGAAACAATTTTGAGGTACAGTTAGGAGGTCATGGGGCAGTGTTGGGGAACATTGAAAGAACTACGAAGGGATGCATGAGGTGCCAGGATTCAATGGTATTCCAAAAGTCAGAAATCTGATGTCGACCTCACATTTACCAGCAACTGCTTCCTGAAGTTCCACACAGAAAAGTCATTAATGTCTCACACATACACCACACAACAATAAATTCAATCAAATTACAGTCTGTCTGCTGTCAGCCATTTATTTATTCTAAGTATGACACATTTGTCTACAAAGGTAACTAAAAATACTGTTTCCTCTCTGCACCCTTCTGTTCTTTTCTCAGAGGGATCCAGACTACTTGAAGCTATGGCTGGAGATTTTCATCAGCTCCTACGAGCGATGTCTCGATGTAGACTTTGAAAAGACACCTTCAAGGTAAACTGTGGCAAATTGCAATGCTGAGTTCCTGAAGCTTTCTTTCAGTATAACATATATAATGGTCATAAACCGGAATTAGCATTTACACTGAATAACCCATTCTTATTCTTGTTCTTATTCTTAACACTGACAATGACTTGTCTTCTTGATGAGGAATATTTTAATAGGATGGTAATTTACGCTCTTATTTCTAGCATGTGCACCATTATTAGCTAACAATGTTTTCATTTATCAGCAAATTATTTCAAAGTAGATTGCCAACACAATTTGTGTTGTTCCCTTTTGGTACGTGCACTACTAACGAAGCCTCAAGTTTGGTATTTTGGTTGCTGCTATGTTTTGGTTTGGGTTTTATTTAAATTGTATTCAAACGAGATGTTAATATGCTAATATACTTAATAATACACCAGTGCCATCTAATCAGTTGTAAGGAGCGGGTTCAGAGCTACCTCCTCTTGTATGTCATCCACATCATGACCACACACCGTGGAGCTTTCCACAGTGCAGCCTGAAATAGCATGGCCACAACAGATGCTTTTGTGCAGAGTGGTTTAATTTTGTTGCAGGTGATGCTCTGCATCAAAAGCACCATGCCAACACAAATCAGTTAAGTGAGAGACACCCACTCATCATTGGAGAGCGTGTATCTAGGATTTTAGAGCAGCTTGGTTAACACTGTTCTGCCACTTGTGATCGCATGAACCTCAGATGAAGCCTTATGAAGTCAGTCACATTTTATGAGCAAGGCAGAGCCACAGGATTGGGTGGAGTAGGATGGCAGAATATGGGTGTTTCAGTCTAATTGGCTAAGGTTTTTATCTGCCAGCCTGTTATTTGCTTTTTTCGTCCTTTGAATGATGTCATGTTCTTCTTCCTCCTTGCATCTTTGTCCTCTCTTCCCTCCATTTGTCTTCTCCCCCATCCTCTTCATCTCATTCCCTTCCTCTGCAGCTGTCACATCTGCTTCCCTACCATGGGATTCTCTCTCACATATATGAACAGAGTGCAGCAGTCATGCAATTTTTTTCTCTAGTAATGAATGCCTGAATGCACCAGGCATGTGTACGACGCGGTGAGAGCAGATGGTGCTTTGATAATCTGCTGATCCTGGTACACAAACATGGAGTCGACATTCCTTTTCATCCAGCTATGTGCTTGCGATGCTTCTGTGTCTACAGACCAGAAGAGGTTCCCCCGGTGTTGACGCTCCTCCCAGACAACATCCTGCAGGTTTTGCGCCACCAGTTACTGCAGTGTGTCCAAAAAGCCTCTGACGGCCTGGAGCCCGAGCAGCAAAACCTAGCACTGCTGCTGCTCAAATTCCTCATCATCATCTGCAGGTCAGGATGTTAAACATACACATGCTGTAAAGTTGCTGAGATGAAATTTCACTCTAATGAAGTAGGTGTTCAAAAGTAAGTGATGGAGAAGTTAACAGTTGACTTGTCTTGTGTGTTTGTGTGTCCATGATTCGATGTTTACGAAAGGAACCTATCCAATGTGGAGGAGATTGGTACTTGCTCCTACATCAATCACATCATCACCATGACAACACTTTATATTCAGCAGGTCTGACTCCTCCCTTTTTCTTTTGCACATATTTCTGTGTCCTGTGGTCTTGAAGAATGTATTAATTTAGAGTGGAAAAAGAAGCTCAATGTTTAGAAGTTCAAATCTAATATGCATGCTTTTTGATATTAATTTAGCAGAAGATGAACCCATCTCCAAAATGTCATAGACTTAAAGATGAAACCTTCCTTAACACAATTTAAGATTATTTCATTTATTTACCTTTAAACTGTTTTATACTGAAAAAGGAAAGGAAAGGAAGGACAATGCAAAAAATGTGAGCTCTGTTTTGTTTGACCAACGTTTGAGACATTGGTGAGCTGATGTGATGGTTTTAAAAGTCCAGAGAATGTCAGTTATAAACATACAGCATATGGAAAACTTGAATGTAGCCATTGTAATGTCACCCACTGATGCTGTTTGACAGACAATTCCATAAAAATTGCACCAATTCTATTTTTTTCAAATGGTTGACATTTTTTTTATTTAATTTGCTTTATTTTTTTGTCTTTGCAGTCATTGTTCTAGTAGTTCTAGAGAAAGATACACTGCACAATCTTCTCCTTGTCTTATTATTTATTATATAGATAATGATTGTTAAGACAGCATGTCTGCTTGATCTCTGAAGTTGAACATTTTATCACAGCAAGGCTGCAGTCATTTTCATCACTTTGTAGTTTCAATTAAGTGAGATTTAAAACATCAAGAAAATTACTTTCTAACTTGGAGAACTACTTGTAGAATTAATGGAAAACCTTTAAAGATGATTTAGCAAATTAGGGGATCGGTGCTCTGCTCTACTGTGCAGTGACAAGTTTGCAAATATGACCTTTATGGAAACGTTTCCCTGCATTCTCACTAGAGATGGCACGATACCACTTTTTCATGTCCGATACGATATCATAAATTTGGATATCTACCGATATGAATCCGATATAGTGTATTTTTTAATTAATAAAACTGTTTTTTTTAAATATCTTGCTGCATTGTGTATAAGTTCATAGCAAAGTTTAAAAAAAACAAAAAAACCCACTAAAGCTATTCTGTTATACCTATATTCAAAAAGTACACTGCACCCAAGATGTTTCATAGTTCAGCAACACTCATCAAGCTAATAACCTTACACCTGCACCATCCTCCCTATTCTGGTATTTTAAAGAGTACTTAGCAGAAATATTAAACAACCTAACTAATAGGGTTGCCAACTCCCAGCAAAAAAAAACAAAAAAACAAGGGAACCACCCCCCACCCTCCGCCTCGTGATGCTTAATCGACGTAATCAACTTTAATTTAACCCCCTAAGACCCGAACTCTTCCACGGCATGCATTTTTAATTTCTCTTTGATATTTGATCTGATTGGGACCTGATGAATGTAAAAACAAAGAATTAGAAAAAAATTTATTTTATTTTTTTTTACCTAATTTTTGTTTCTAAGAAAAATAAGAGCCACATATGAGGATATTCATTTAAAATTTTGATAGAACAGTAGCAGTATAATGTCCTCGTAAGTGGATATCAGGCTCTTGCAGAGCAAAATTGAGTATTTTGGTCTAAATAACCCAAAATGTGATGTCCACATATGTGGACGCCAGGTCCTAGGAGGTTAATGCACGTGTTTAAAAAAAAAAAAAAAAAAAGCACAGAAATCAATTATTTTTCTACAATAATTAAATAGATTCAACATCTTTCTTCAACAGAATTGCAGACTGCACTGATTGTATCTTCCCAAAAGTACTATAGCTTACTAGGGTATATTAGACTTAATAGTTACTATATACAATAATGGACTTCTATACATTTTACATCAGATTAAAACTTTGGATTTAAGATTCAGATAATTATTTATTAAAAGCTAAACATTTTAAATGAGAATAAGAAAGAAAAGTATTTCTTTGTACCCCCCTTTTCCCTGTTAATGCCCTATCGGCCCACCTGGTAAAACTTTGCTGCACAGTTACCAGCCATGCGTAGAAAAGGATCCTGGTGTAGAATAATATTAAATAAATTCTAACAACAGCTTATCAAGCTTAAACGTGCTGCTGTTGTTTAGCCGCTGGTTTCCTCTTTCTGGTGCAAAGTGGGCGATAAATGAACAAGAGAGACGGGAGTCGCGACAGAAAAGCCGATCAGCTGATCATTAATCAGTTTCATGATTGAAGTAGTGACAGGAGAGGGAGGGATAGAGAAGAGGCAGTCGCTCCATATATCGGTTGTTAAGCTTAATTTGGGACAAACATTCGGAGATGAACTTACACACTTGCTTTACTCCTGTCTGGGATAACTTTCTCGGAGATGAAATGCCGGGTTGGTAGCGAGGCTACAAATGCTCAACCAGACCGCCAACAGGTCTCGCACGCCACAGCCGCTCTATCACGTGACGTATACTGCTCCGATGTACTAAGGTTATGAGCTGAGTTACGCCATGTCGCAAGTTTACTGAGGTGCTTTTGTGCTATTTAATGGATCGGATTACATTTTTTATTTCTCTCCGATATCCGATCCAGTAATTTAGGTCAGTAATAATAATAATAATGGATTGCTCGAGCTTTTTGAGACCCTCACATTCACACACTGGTGGAGGCAAGCTACAGTTGTAGCCACAGCTGCCCTGGGGCAGACTGACAGAAGCGAGGCTGCCATATCGCACCTCTGGCCATCACCAATAGGCGGCAGGTGAAGTGTCTTGCCGAAGGACACAACGACCAAGACAGACAGAGCTGGGGATCGAACTGGCAACTTTCCGTTTACAAGATGAGCTTCCCAACCCCCTGAACCACGGATACGTAATATCGGATCGATCCATCTCTAATTCTTACCCCCCCAAAAAATCACCGTCAACATAGCCTGATGCATCTCACCAGCAAATCTTTTAGACTGATGGAAAAAAACTGCTTTGGTATGTTGGGGGTAGGGGAGGAGACCTTTATTTCAATGAAAAGAACAACTCTCAAATGCTTGAGCACAGAGGAGGATGGATTATGGTTTTGGTTTATGTTGTAACTGGGGTAGGTGTAAAAGATTTCAGTATTGGATGAAAGAATGGATTCAGTTAAAGGTGACCAACTGCTGTAATATCCACCTCTGTACTTTCATTCTTCGACTAAAAAGAGCAGCTGTGTATGATTCACTGTTCAAAAAGAAGCCTGACCTTTTGGTCTTCCCATTTATGCAAACTGAACATCCTCAAAGACCTTTACCAAAAAACCCAAACAAAAAAACGCACAAACATTCTGCAAGAGTGGGTCACAATCCTCCAACCATGCAATGAGATTCTCTCCTTGTTACTTTAAAAAAGCATTTTTTTCCTTCTTTTTCCCTGTTTGAATTTGTAAAAGATGAAAAAAAATTCTTAAAACAGAAATAACTGAGTAGAAATAACTAATAGCTTTTACTTGGCTACCTACTCCCAGTAACAGAAATTTGGGTTAACTATTACACACAGCTGACTGTATTGATTAAACAGAGAAAGTCTCACTGAGACTGAATAGTATGTGCAGTATGTAATGTGGCTGTTTCTATTACAGCTGAAGAGTAAGACCAAAGAGAAGGAGATGGCAGACCAGAGTCAGGCGGAGGAGTTTGTCCGTCATGCACTGGCATTCTGCGAGAGCCTCTACGATCCATACCACAACTGGAGGCATCGAACGTGCGGGTAACAACATCTAGCTTTACTGACAATCACACCTGAGGGGAACGCGGTCCGCTTCAGAGTAACAGACTGTTTTTATTTGGCTAAAAGGAGTTAAAATAATTCTTGACAGTGAAATTTAACACCCCGTGTTTAGCAGCTATGTGCTAGCAAGCTGCTGCACTTTGGATTTTTGACTTGGTGGCAAATGCTCACTGCACATGTAGGTGTGCCTAGTCTCACAGTCTGTTTCCCCATTCTTGTGGCTGATAACACCTCATATCTTATTACTGGTAGTCATTTTTTTCCATTATCAGTCATCAGACTGTTGGTAAAACATCCTAACACACATTGTTTGTCTTTTATTTAATTTTTTTTCATCAGATTTGTGTTCCTTGCACAAGTGAACATTGCTAGAACCATAAATATAATTTATTTTCTGGGTTTGCAAAGCTAGGACTGGAAACTTTTTAAAGCTAAAGACTAAACTTTATGTTGAAACAAACTATTTTGCTTTACATAAAACTGCTTTAGATTATTTTTCTTATTTTCAAAAGTCAGACTGCAGTTTGATTTAGTTTTCACTCCTAGAACTGCAAAGGGGATGAGGGTTAGTTTGTCCTGCAACACCAACAGCAGAAATGGCAAAGAAGTCATTTCCTGAAGGCCTTATTTACAAAATATGCAATGATGGGATTTTATTTTAAAATTTACCTTTTAATATCTGATAATACATACAAACCTACTGAAGGTGCTCTCTTGATAGCTTATGAAGAAGCTTACTCCTCATTGGTCTGTTTCCTCCTAGGTGTGTCATTCAGATAATAATTTATATAAAACTGTGGCTCTGTAGTTGGCATGGTAACGCAGCAAGGAAGGTTAACTTTGCCTTGATTAGGTAATCTGCTCAGTTCGGGTCCATCATCCCCCAACCAGGCAAGACAGATGGCTGCCCTGCCGCTGAGTCTGGTTCTGCTGGAGGTTTCTTCTGTCAAAAGGGAGTTTTTTCTTCCCACTTTTGCCGAATGCTTGCTCAAAGCAGGTGGTTTGATTGTTGGGGTTTTCTCTGTGTTATAGTCGGGTCTTTACTAGGGCTGGATATCGTCACTGATTTCTAGAATCGATTCGATTCGATTTAAATTGGGGAATTTTGCCTCAGATAGTCAGAAATATTATAATTCTGATCATTTATCAGTCCATATCTATATTTTTATATCTATAAAAAGAAATCTGACATTTGTGAGACTTTATCAAAGGTGTAAACATCACAGCAGATACCTTTGTGTCAAAGTAAATAAGGATAAAACACAGAAAAACATGAAGGCGGTTTTCCTGGTCTGGGTTTTTATAGCAGATGACCTTAAAAATGTTGTGCAGTAGATCAAAAACGAAGTGAAGCAGAGCAAAGTTACAGAGGTTTGATTAGAGACACAGCTAAGCATTTTGCAATTTTGCACAATTTTAAATTTGTTCAGTATTGAACAGCAAAAATGAGGCTTTCTTGTCGGAAGTAACAAACCCCCCCCCCACCCCCCCACCCCCCCACCCCCCAAAAAAAAAAACAGCGGCCGACACCGTAGACTGGTGGGTAATAAGTAGGGGTGGGTTTTGATTATCGATTTAGAGAGAGAGAGAGAGAGAGAGCTCTACATGAAGTGTGATTTTTATCGTGGTGGAAGCAAAACAGCAAAAGTCAGAGGAAATTCGTGATGATGTTTATGTGAAGCGAAATGTGAAGCGTAGTTTGGATCGTCTTTGGCTGCTGGTTCAGTCAATATTGTTTGGAGAGAGATAAAACCTGCAGCTTCAGAATCTAGCATAAAAAGTAAACACATAAGTAAACACGTAAACACAAAGCGCTGGCCGACACTTCAGAATCAGTGATCTGTCGGCTTTCAGCCCCGACAGCGTGTCCGTGTCCACGTACGTGCCGTCGGGTGAGAAAGGCGACATCTCACTGATTCGGATGTGTTGGGTCCACGTTTTTGTGCAGAAGCCTTGTACCTGCTCTCATTTACTGTTTTGTGGTTGAAGAAATTCTGGTGTTTCGGGCAAAATAAATTTATATTTAAAAATCGATTCAGGATTTTAATGAATCGATATCATGTTCAGAATCGATTTTAATCGATAATTAAAACCCACCCCTAGTCTTTACCCTACAATGTAAAGCACCCTGACGAGACTGCTGTTGTGTTTTTTGGCACTATATAAATAAAATTGAGTTGTACTGAAAATGAACAGGAGCTGTTCCTCAGTGTGCTGTGTTTGTTCCTTCCAGGGAGCAGCAGATGGGTACGGTAGAGAGGAGCAGGCAGAAGTACAAAGCAGCTCCCCTCACTGTTGAATTTGTTCCTTTCTTTTACCGTAAGTGTCTTGCTTTTCACTCGAGCCCTCACTCCCACTCCCTTCAATGTACCAGAGTGTTTTTTAGAGGTATATGAATCAAATGTGCAGAACTTTCAGCTGCTCTGAACTTTACAGTGTGCCACTATGTGCACTTATTTTTAAATGTGTATATGGTCCTTCTTCAGAGTCCTCTTCAAGTAAGGATGTAGAAGCAGTTCTCAGTACATCCCACTACTGTTCTGATTACAGACCATAAGCTCTGCTCTCCTCTGTCCTCCCCTATCATCTCGTCTAAGAGCTCCCACGCCATCACTCTCTCCCACCGCCTCCCCCTCTTTCCTCTCTGGGTCCTGGTGAATCCGTTCTTTGTGCATTTTTTTCTGTTTACCATTCGTGGAGATGAGCAGATAGTGAATAGTATCTGTCAAGCCATTTTAAACAAATACTCCTTTCTGTCCTGTGTCAAATGTGTGGCTGCTGTGGTTTATCACAAAAGATAACACCCAAGGCTCAACCAGACTTCTTTTCCCGCTTGTGTGCTTTGGGTTGTGGGCAAGCAGCAAGTCTGTGAGAGTACTGTTCCTTTCATTAAGCATGTTTGTATATTATGTCTAAATTTGTAGGATTGTAATTAGTGTTATTCAGGGAACTAAATTGAATTGTTTTGAAATGTATGGGATGAAGGAAGTAGACATCACGGAGCCAAAATGTCGGATTTCTTTTCCCCAGCTGGATGTGTTGACAGATGAGTTAATGGGTGACTGGGACCGCTGTAAAACTAAAATTACTACAATGTGTGTGTGTGTGTGTGTGTGTGTGTGTGTGTGTGTGTGTGAGATAGTTAAGGTCCTATCTTATTTGCTTTGCCGATTTCGTCGACCCTCCTTTCATAAAAAATATGAGAATTTGCTGTTTCTGCATCTGAATTCATGCAGTGTTTACTTGAGAGGTGGAAGTTGAGGAAAGCCACACTTGTGTATTTACATGTTTGCCCTCCTTACAGAGTGCTTCCAGGAGAGCGAGCATCTAAAGGAGAGTCTGAAATGTTGCCTGCTACACCTGTTTGGAGCAGTAGTTGCTGGAGATCAGGTAAGCTTCAGCTTAAATGAGCTGGGCTTGCTGGCCATAGATGTGGTGATAGAGTGCTTTGAGATGCCATTCATCATTATTATTAGTAGTAGTAGTAGTAAGTAGAACTGCTTCTTGTTAACTGTCTCAGACTATGTTGTGGATATGAAGGAGTGACTTTTGGTTTATGGTTTCTTTTATTTCTCTGCTTTATCTGATTGGTTGATCACCAGCAAAGGAATACAGCATTGATGTTTAAATGAGCACTCTTCATCTTGAATGCAGTGCATGAGTTGCTATTGTATTCTTTATTTTTCAGTGGTATTGTTGTTTATCTTGCCGCTTTCCCACACTCTAGGACGGCGCTTTCAATTCTCTCTGATCTCAAGTGACTTGCTTTGACTAACTCACATTGTTTCCCTCCCTCCACCACTGCAACCCCGGCAGAGGAACGCTCTCCTTGCAATTTCTCCAGCCACCATGGAAGTGTTGATGCGGGTCCTGGCTGACTGCTCCATGGGTAGCTGCTCCTCAGAGGAAGGCGAGGACTGGGATAGTGAGGCCCCGGACCGTAAAGCACTGCTGACGTTGGGCTGCCTGCGGGAGGTGGTCCAGCGGCTCCTGGCCTCCAGCTCAGACCAGCGGCAGGTGGAAATTGCCTCAGTGCTGGAAAACTACTTTAAGCTGCTCAACTCGGACCCAGCAGCTGTCGTGGCTGCCCAGCAGCAGCAGCAGCAAGCCAAGGGCCGAGTGCCAACACTGGGTCGACACTGGGAGAGCAGATTTGTGGCCCTGCAAGTAAACATGCTAGGTATGATCTTAATCCACAAAAGTGTGTCTTTCATCATTTTGAAGACATTTTAAATTAGTTACCAGCTGCTACATTTTGTTTAAAGATAATTTTCAAAGATGGAAGCCGAGCTAATCTAACAGTGTTTACATTCTGTTGTCATTCATCTCTCTACTCCTTTTTTATTTGTCTCACTGTGCTTCTCTTCGTCTTTGCCCCTCTGTGTTGATTTCTCCTGCCTTTCAGACACTATCAGGGACATGTTCCTGTGTTCAGACAGGCCAGTACTACAAGCCATCTTCCTCAACAGTAACTGTTTTGAGCATCTCACACGACTGCTCCAGAACAGCAAGGTAAAAGCACAGCTCCTTTTTTTTCTGTTTCTTTTTTTTTTTTTGTCTATTTATAACCCGTAGATTCAGCTGGCATCGAGAACTGTGCAGGATCTTTGTTGTTCTTGTTAGTATCTTGTATCTGATACCCCAGCCTCCTAAGGCTGTTTGTGTTTACACACTGATAAGGAGGCCGCACTGTGATGCAATGCTTGTATTGTATCTTGTCGTTTTTCATTGTATTTGTTATTAAAAAAAAAGAGAGAGAGAGAGAGAGAGCAGGAAGCCAAACACATGGAGCTGTGAGAAGTGGGGTGATATTCAGAGAAAAACGATCATTTGCAAATTTGAAAGTCAAAAAAATACGAAGACTTTTTTTTTTTTATGTTAAGGAATTAAATCTTCAGCTTCTAAGACTGAATCTACCTCATCATACCCCAGATACTGTTGCTAAACAGGGACGTGCAAGCTCATGCATAATCATGCACACCTTGCATGAATATGCATGAGGCCTCGGATGGAGCCTTTTTATGCGGAGTTTGCATGTTCTCTCCAGGTCCTCCGCCTTCCTCCCACAGTCCATAGATGTGCATGGGATTAGATTAATAATGTTAACCCCCGAACCTGAATTCGATAAGCAGAAGAAGATGGATGAATATTTAAACACAGTATATATGATGTAAACAGCAATATGCTTGCACTTGCTGTAGTACGTGATGCAGAGCAGCTATCATCCCCACCAAATAAGAATGTTGTTGCCCTCTAAATGGGCTCATCACACAGCCGTGTCTCTTTAAAGTCTGGAGGTTTCTGATAATTTGGGGTTTCCAGGCTGGAGTTGGGTGTTTCCTTATTGCTAAATTTGTTCCAAAGTTACTTGATTAGGTTCTACAATTCAAGTGCATGACGAGCATCAGCAAACTGTCCTGCATCTCAGATATTATTCAGGATTTTACTTGTAAATATGTGACTTTTTCCTCTGAATACTACACCCATACCTGGGCCCACAGTTGCACTAGATGGTATCATATGGAATCACATTAATGTGTAATTATTTTTCAGATTATTGATTCACTTGAGTAGCATATGAGTTGATGGAAAAAATTGTATTTTTTTTTTTTAATATGGAGTTGAAGTTCACATCTTAGAAATCGGTTTTATTATTACATCTCCGGTCAGTCTGCTGCAGGTGACACATTTGAAGTTGAATACAGTTTTGTCCAGGTCTCGTCAATCCTGTTTGTCATGTTTAATATTTCACTTTCAGTGTGAGAACGAGCATTTTGCCCTCCTTGCATGTTTACCTCTGCACAGCGCAGCTGGATCACCAAACAACGCGTCCACACGGTGGCATTGCTATTAACCTAGCACCCTCTCCTCCACTTATAACATCTTTCCTCCTCCCCTGCACTGTCCTCTGTCTCTCCCTTGTCTCTTTCTATCAGCCTCCCCACATGCTATGTTGACATGTTGCCTGTTGTGTCTATCAGCTGGTTAATGCTAGGTGCACGGCGGCAGACAAGGACCAGAAAGATATAACCAACAACAGGTTACTGACAGGCGAGAGGGACACTCAGGTACCGCCGAGAAAAGCCCCACATTATCTCACCCCCTCCACATCATTCATCTGCCCTGCCCTTATTCTCATCTGCTACTGCTGCCAAATCCCTCCACTTTCATCTCACCAGAATCATGAGGCCGCTCCACAGCAAGACCCTCATACTGCCTTACCTTTCTTTATTATTATTATTATTATTATTACGATTTTACTTAGATTGTGAATTAATAGCACAATAGAGAACACGTCGATGTTTTCCTACTGCTGGTCCCAAGCCTGAATAAAAGGGGAGGGTTGTGTCAGGAATGACATCTGCCATAAAGTCTTTGCCAAATCAAACATGCAGATCATCAGGAATGAAATTTCCATACCAGACTGGTCATGGTCTGGTTGCCAATAAAGTGCCATTGGAAACTTTGCTATTGTTGGCTGAAGCCAACATGACAGAGGAAAGAGGACAAGGAGACTTTGTGGTGCAAAGTTTAAGAAAGGTAGATGTTAGCACAGAAAAAGTGGGAAAGTAAGGGAGATGAAGTAAGTAGTACTGAGGCGGGACACTTAGGAAGGAGAAAAAGACTTGTATCAATTGGCTGGGCAGAGAGATTGAACTAGAAAGGATGTGCAGCAGGTTAGGGTGATTTAAGATAGAGATGGAGAGTATGTTGAGAAGATGGAAGGAGTACTTTAACAGGCAGATGAATAAAGAAAATGAGAATGAGGAGGACTGATGGAGGTAAGTTAGTGAATCAAAAGGTACAGAGGATTGGTAAAGAGGAAGTGAGGACAGCTGTGACAAGGATGAAGCTGGTCCAGATGACATACCTGTGGAGGTATAGAGCAGTGGTCCCCAACCTTTTTTGCGCCACGGACCGGTTTATGCCCGACAATATTTTCATGGACCGGCCTTTAAGGTGTCGCGGATAAATACAACAAAATAAAACTAGTACTGGTACCGAAAAAAAGAAAATTTATTCATAACACAAGTGAAAAGACCAAGGAAAACAGAGTTAACGATAAAAACAATAACAAAATAACGCTGAAAACCAATAAAAACCCTGAAAACTATACACTTCACACAGCCTCAACTCTCATGGCCCGGTACCAAACGACTCACGGACCGGTACCGGTCCGAGGCCCGGGGGTTGGGGACCGCTGGTATAGAGATGTCCAGGAGATTTTTTTTAACACTTTCAGTCAGACAAGATTTGAGGAATGGAGAAAACGTGTACCGGCAGCAGTTTTTAAGAACAAGGGTGATGACGGGTGATGTAGTAACCACAGGGGTATAAAGCTGATAAGTCAAACAATGGGAAACAGTTGTTGAAATTAGGTTAAGAGCAGAAGTGACGATCAGCAAGCAGCAGTGTGGCTTCATGCCGAGAGAGCACTACATATACAATGTTTTAGAGGGTTGATACAGGAAGTCAAAAAAGAGGTCCACTGTGTATTTGTGGATCTAGAGAAAAGATATTATTTGGTGCCAGAGTACGATGAGAGGATGCTGGGGACAGTGCAGTGTGAGATGGAGGCAGATGATTCACTGTGGCGAACCCTAAAGGGAGCAACCAAAAGATGATTAACAGAGAATCCTCTTGCTGTCAGGGTGCTGATCATTCTTTGTGACTGCAAATGCAGCTAATGCATCATCAGGCGATAGCTCATAGATTCAGAAAATGTTTTCCTACCTTTGCTCTGCACAGGGACTGTTCACCAGCAAACCAGATCCTGCTCAGATGGGATTGGTCAATAGAACTAAAACCACAAGCAGACTACAAACCCAAACCAAAATGCTTCTGGTACCTAAAATCTTTTCTCTTGCCTACAGAATCTTTTTACACAGATATAAAGGTACATTCCCATTAATCATTCCCATAATTAATTTGAAAGGTTCATAAATGTTAGGCTCGATCAGGATCCGTAATTTGTGCCGATAATGCACCAAAAAGATGTCTCGCCAAACAATAAAGAAAAACAGCTTCCAGCATGAACAGAAAGTAACATGTAGCAGCAGGTAAGTTAACCTATCTCACCTACAGAGATGAAAGATTTGGTCTACTTTAGTGAGTCAACAAATACCAGCTGAACAGTGAAAAGTAAAACTTTACTAAGTTCACTAAGTTTTAATATTTCCTGCTCCTTCTTTTACTTCAGCTGTCAGTCAGCGCTCTTCACACAGAATGGAAAGGGGAAAAAAGCAGACGTTCGCTCAATTTAGAGCACAAATATAAATGCGATGAAGTGGGGAGACAAAAACTGATGTTTTAAAACTTCAACTGAGCTAAGGTGATAAACAACCACTCAACAATGTGATTTTTGTGGCCTTGCTGTGGAGTGACTTCGATGCCTCGTGTGTTAAAGCAATTTCCTCCCTCCCCTGAGCACCTCTTCACTCCTATACCCACCTTCTCATGCATTGTCCTGGTTTTCTTTGGTATACTAAGGGCTCCACTGGAATGCTATCACAATGGCCTGGTGTGTGTTCTCACAGAGTTCAGTGGTTTGAGGTAATCTGGACTCTGTGACGATGATCTAAGTGTTTTGTTTTTGCCACAGTCCCTCTCCAGCTGCTCCGAGACTCTGCAGAGCATTCTCATGTCAATCAAATAATGGGTTTAGTGACCCAGAATGTGTCGGGCATGAGCAGGACAAAGCTGGATGGAGATGGATCTGTGTTAAATGTGTCATGGTTTGGCTTGTGTTTTCTGGGTTGCATGCTTTGTTTTAAATGTGTGTGCCACTGTGGAAAGAAAAACAGTGAGGTACTTCTTTGTGGTTGACTGTCTGTGTGGAAGTGGGTGTTTCTTTTTGTTTTAAACTAAACCTTGATGTCCCGATGCTATTAAAAGGATTGCTTTTTACCTGGAGCAGAAGTCTTACCTTCACTATAACATCTGCAGTACAAGCCTTGATGCCAGCTCCTACTGCAGGGTTCTAACCATCATCAGTGATTTTTACTCACTTTTTACACAAACAAAATGAATCAGACTCCAAGGCATCAACTAAAGTTTACTTCTTATCTTTTTTTTATAGTGATGCATGTTGTTTTTAGGCCCTGAAAGAAGTTGGTCTTCAGTGTTGCAATAATCTGTCAGTACCAACTTTTCCTACTAAAAGAACAACTTTTTAGCAACGGGGACAGACTAGTTTTTTTTCTTTCAGGTGTTTCAAGGGCGGTTGGACTCCCTTGCCGTAGCAACCATCAAAGCCCTAACAACAGTGATGCACAAATCGCCAGCTGCAAAGGTAAAACTATTGGTAGTCTGTTACTTTTAATTTTGCAATTTTAGATTTTTAGAGATTGCTAGCGACTGTGGGCTAAAAGAGCTTAAATAGCACACCTTGTATATGAGAGCCTGCTAAACAACCATTTGGCTATCAGCGGAGTCAGCAGGGTTTGACTTGGTGGCCTCCTAATATATCCTGGGAAGACTGAGTGACTGGAGACACTTATATCTTTGTCGGTGTGCTGTTCTATGCCACACAGATGATAGAACAATTGATATTGTTTCATTAAAGAGACTTTCATTTAATGCTAAGTGAATAAAACTTGTAACGTCCTGAAACATTTCTGAAACATTACAAAGACGTTTAGTTGGAGTCAAATTGTTACAAAATTCCTTGTGGCTCTCTTGATTTGTACAGGAGGTTTTTAAGGAGAGGATCGGGTACAATCACTTGTACGAAGTACTTATCTCCCTCGGGCAGCCATCTCGACACCTCCTCAAAGAGCTGATGAATATGGTGAGACAAACACTGAAGACTTTTATTGTCTGACTTTCAAATTTCTATAATTGTCTGAATAATCCAAAGTGTTTAATGGCTGTATTTCCTAAATCGTTAATGGATGGTGACTAGAGTTCTCTCTGTGTGTGTGTGTGTGTGTGTGTGTGTGTGTGTGTGTGTGTGTGTGTCCAGGCAGTGGAGGGTGAGCACACCTCAGTGGGCCTCCTGGGCATCAGTAATGTGGAGCCTTTGCTGCTGCTGGTCCAGTGGCTCCCAGAGCTGGACTCCTCAGAACTGCAGCTCTTCACAGCCGATTGGCTCCGCCGCCTTAGTTGCCTCAACCGCCAGACCCGTGCTACCTGTGTCAACGCCGCCATGGTCATGCGCGCACTAGCTGCCTTGGAGCGCCACGAGCGACTACACAGAGCTTGTGCTGAAAGCCTTTTGGGGCTAGTAGGCTCACTTGGGTGCCAGTCTTTGAGTGCCAGGGAACTGTTGGAGTTCTTGCGTCTCCTTCGGCTTCCAGAGTCCAGCCAAGCACATCCATACGTAGGTCCTGCTCTGAAAGCCCTCCTCGCCATGGTGCGCAAGCAAGGCTTGGAAAGTGCCATGCAGTACTTTGACTTGTCGCCCAGCATGGCTGGCATCGTAGTTCCAACAGTGCACCGCTGGCCAGGGTCTGCCTTTAGCTTCCTCGCCTGGTTGTCACTGGACCAGGACCAGCTGGGCCCATCCAGCAAAGACAAGAGAAAACAGCTGTACAGGTCAGAAGAAAAGACATAAATATAGGCAGGAATAACTGGGAACACATTTCATATTTAAATCAGTGTTGAAGGATGTTTATCATCTTAAATTTTACATATAATGTTAACCTTTGTAAATCAAAGGCTTTTGACAATGGTAGGCAGTAATCTGGTAAAAACCCATCTGTAATCTGTAATTCTATAATTAGCACTCAATCTTTCAAAGCATATTGGATTATTCTGCATTAAATAGTTAAAATAAACAAAGCTGCATTGAGAAGGGAAACGCTGTTTTTACCAGGAAAAAAGGGAATCCAGTCCCTTCGTACCTGAAGTAGTAACCTCAGTGTAACCAGTGTAACCTTATAGCAACAATTTCAGTAAAAAGCTATGCATGTTAAACACTCAAAATATTTCAAATGGTTTTCTTTGATTCTCTACAGCTTTTTTACTCCAGGAGGAACAGGTTTTGAGGCCTTTATCAGCTCAGCAGGTGTGCTGGTTGTTGCCGTATGCACAAAGAAGGAGTATGTCACAGTCATGCTGCCTGATTACTGCTTCTGTGACTCTCTCTGGGTGAGTCAGATTTAATGATGTCATTTCTTTGCTGAAAGGGTAGTACCACTGAAAAATGCGTCTCCAGAGCACATGAATACATCAGTATTTATCAGAGATGAATCAGAAAGATGTGTAACACCCTTGACTGTTCCTTGAGTTAATAAATCCATCTACACAAAGATTATATGTGTAGAGTATTTATTTAGATGAATACTTCATTTGGACCTCTTGTGGAGTTGTAGTTTAGGAAGTTGACGTCTAATGGAGGTGTTTGAATTTCTGTCCACAGCACAGCATCGGTGTGGTGCATGTGCCTGGAAAGAGGCCATTTGGACAGAGTCTAGTCTACATTTATGTGGACGGACAGCAGAAACTTTCTGCCCCCCTCAAGTACCCGACCATGACAGAGGTGAGACCTGAACCTCCGTTATTATCATTATTATTATTATTATGGACCAATCAGCTTATCTGTCACAACACCTAAATTTTACAGTTTCTAAAATATTTTTGCTGTCTTATATTCTTTCTTTGTTTCCCACATTCTTCTGCTTTACTCTTCCTGCAGCCGTTCACCTCCTGTTGCATCGGCTCAGCAGGCCAGCGCACCACCACTCCTCCACCCTCCCAGATCCCAGACCCTCCCTTCTCCTCGGCCACCACCCCTACCACTCGCTCGTCACTGGGCGGCATCCTGTCCCCTCACACCTGGGGAGGCCTCCTGGGAGGGAAGCCTGAGTCTGTGACTAAGCTAATCTCAGCGGGCACTCAGGATAGCGAGTGGGGAAGCCCCACGTCCCTGCAGGGCCAGCTAGGAAGTGTCATGGTGTTTCATGAACCACTGCAGCAGAACCACATAAAAGCCATCTGTAGTGCTGGTAAGTGATGCGAAATTATGGAAGAGGTGCAAAATTAAAAATAAATGTAAAGAAGAAAAAATTGAACAAGAATGTGGTTTGAATCAGTTTTATAACTTAAGGTTTTTTTCTGCACAGGTCCAAACTGCATCTCTCCATTTAAAGCCCAAGAATCAGAGCTTGGGGACCTTTCAGCCAAATTGTTGCTGCACTACTCACCCAAGGTGCTTACTGTGATTACTGTCTCAGCCACGCCTTCTTAGAATCAGCTGTGTGTAGCAGCAGATGGGATTCTCTGGGGTTACATCACTTCCTTTTGTTTGTGTTTAGCTGAAACTTTACCTGCTAACTAAACAAAGTCCTTTTGTTAACAGGCCTGCAGAAACCCCATCTGCCTGGACCTGTCTCCAAACATGCTCCACGGACGCCTGACAGGGAACAAAGTCGTTAACTGGGATATCAAGGTGGGCGGAAACTGAAACTCGTGCTGTCATGGAAAAGTTTTATGGCCAGTGGAGTATTTGTGCTTGTACTGCATGGATGTAATATACACACTATTTTAAAATGAACTGAAGGTCCTTCTAGAAGCACATCTTTCCTCTCAGCAGCTATTTTTAGAATGAAATCAAGGCCATTGATGCTTAAAGTTTATTTTTAAAAAAAAAAGGAAGAAGAATTGAATCAATGTAAAATGTGGCTTGGTCTTTAAAGTGCTGTGATTGGTTGGTTGGCTGTGTTTGATGTGCTGCCTGTGGGAGGGTAACTTTGGACAGTGCCTGAAATGATTCTCCTTACACGTTCTGGAGTTTGTGTGAAAACTGGTCAAATCATATAGAATGTTTGGTAAGTTTGTCCCAAAATAATGTTTTAAAAGCTTTAGTCCACAGACGTTCCTGAGGATATTATGACTTTGGCTCAGTCCACAATGCTGACATCAGTTTCTGACATATCCCAACAGAGCACTTGAATAAATTAATCATCCAAATCTGTGTTCTAGAGCAGCGGTCCCCAACCTTTTTGCACCACGGACCGGTTTATGCCTGACAATATTTTCACGGACCGGCCTTTAAGGTGTCGCGGATAAATACAACAAAATAAAACTAGTACCGGTACCGAAAAAAATAAGATTTATTCATAACACAAGTGAAAAGACCCAGGAAAACCGAATTAACGATAAAAACAGTAACAAAATAACGCTGAAAACCAATAAAAACCCTGAAAACCATACATTTCACACCTGAGCCTCAACTCTCGTGGCCCGGTACCAAACGACTCACGGACCGGTACTGGTTCGAGGCCCGGGGGTTGGGGACCGCTGATCTAGAGAACAAAAAAAGCTTTTGGGTATGAAAAGTAAAGTGCCTTAAATCTGTAGTTTTTATTTTGACCACTAGGGGGAAGGCAGGGGTTGGACGACCACCATCTTTAGTGGTGCTGAATTTTCAGCTTTCTTTTTCAATTCTGAGCACCACACGTCCCCCTACTAAGCTCTATGATATTGATCTTTGGCAGGACATGATCAACTGTGTGGGTGGCCTGCCAATTCTCTTCCCAATCCTGGAGCAGTTGGCTTTCGTGACTCCTGATCAGCAGATGAATGATCCCACAGCTGGATCTGATTTCATCACCCCAGATGTGACCACACCAGCCGATGGCGATTGGGTCATTCTCCCATCTAACAGGTCTTCAGGTCTGTTCTGATACAACTGTCAAATCCTTGTCATGAAACAAACAATTGTGTTAATGGGCAGAATAAGGAAATAAACTGAGATACATTTTCTATCTCAGAGGCCCGCCTGGAGAAGAATCTGGTAGCCACATTCCTGTTGGTGCTGAAGCATTTTCTGCAGAGACACCCAATCAACCAGGAGAATCTGCTGTACTTACATGGCGTCGGGACACTGGGAGCCCTGCTACAGAAGGTCTTGGTTTAAGCATGATTTTGCATATGGCTAATTTGGGTGGATACATATTTACAATTAAATATAAAACCAAGTTCATTCTGCAAATTGTTACTTTCTATATTTACAGTTTTGTTTTGTTTTTTCTACACTTGGCTCTGTGTGATGTCAGAGAGAGGACATGCCTAATATGGTCATCTCAAGCACGCATGTCTGTCAGTGAGCACAGAAGCTCCACCCACCTGCAGTTTAAGCGTCCTGTTCATGAGGGGCAGCCAATCAGGTGGGCTGGACCAAGGTCCAGATAAATAAGAAATATTTAGAATCTCTTGTCCAAGAAAACATCCAAAGATAAAAAAAAAAACAAACAAACATATGGAGCTTGAAATGAGCAGAATAGCCTCGCTTTAAAGAATGTCAAATTTTCTGATTTTGGTGAAAGTAAATGCATTTCATCTTATGTTAGGTTTGAGCATATCCTGTCAGCATTTCCTTTAGTATAGAGGGATGTTTTAATAGTATTTTTGGTGCAAAGCATCCATTAGATTTTATTTCAGGCAGTACATTAATTAAGCCAGGCTGTGCCCAGTGACCATGAGCCTCTTTTGTTTTTCATCCTATTCAGTATGGATTAGTTTGACTCTAAGAGCTTACAGCTGAGGAATTCAGACTGTCTGGCTGACATCATTTGATTTCTGATACAAAGGACCACGTATTCTTTATAATTATTTCACCTCCGATCCTTTTTGTCCCTGTCTGTCGCTTCGTCTGTGTTTGTTCCTTGTCTGTGTTTTTGTCCTTTTGTTTGACCCTTCGTGTGCTGGTTCTTTAATCTTCAGCTCTCCAATCCAAACCCTCCTTTTCCTCCTCAGTCTTTTGTCATGTGCAAGTCCCTCTCTATTTATTTACTTAGCGAGGAGACTGAGTCAGCATTTACACCAATGGAAAATAAAAGCCTCCACAGAGACCGAGATTAAATGAAAGTGTCTTAGATGTGGTAACAGTTGCTCTAGGCGATGTAACCACACCCTTTAAATGGTATCCAAATAATCCACTAATATGCTTACTTCTTCCCTTATCTGTTTATGGGTACTGAGTTATGGGTGTCACATGGCTTTATGGTGACCTGATAACAAGCTTTTCTTTGTTTCTTAAAAGGTGCATTTTCATATCATACGTGTAGTCAACTGTACTGTGTTTCCTCTGCGTGTCATCATTTTTCATGGGTGTCTGAACATGTTAGTGTTTGAGTTAATAGTTATGTTTGTGTGTGTTTAGCTGCCAGCTGGGCATGTTGGCGTCAGCGTGCTGGTTGCTGTGCAGCTCCTGATAGAACAAGTGACATATGAGAAGAATCAAGCTCTGCTGCAGCAGCTTCACACTCATCTGCTGTTCAATTTCAACATCTGGAACAAAGGGGACTTCCCGCTACGCATAGGTTAGATCTATACATTTGTATTTGTGTGCCTTTGATAATTGTTTCAATACACATGATTTTACAGTTTCTCATCTACACAACAAGGTATTTAATACCAGGGTCACAAACGCAGCTACTCTACATTTGATTCATGCTCTGTTCATGTCCTGTAACTCTGAGCCAGACCAAGGAAGCAGAGCCAAGCTCAGCTAACAATCCAGGCACATGAGCTGATCTAGGTGCACATTCAGCTATTGCTTGTCATATTCTTCCTATTTAAGGAACTTTAACTTGCATGCAGTTTCTGCTGCCTCTGCAAGCTACTTTGCAACACACCTCAACCCTAGACTTTCCATTTCATACCATTTCTGGTTTAATCAATACATTTTTCCATGCACAGACTTTACTTGTATTGGCAGACACAAATATACAGTGGGGCAAAAAAGTATTTAGTCAGCCACCGATTGTGCAAGTTCCCCCACTTAAAATGATGACAGAGGTCAGTAATTTGCACCAGAGGTACACTTCAACTGTGAGAGACAGAATGTGAAAAAAAAATCCATGAATCCACATGGTAGGATTTGTAAAGAATTTATTCGTAAATCAGGGTGGAAAATAAGTATTTGGTCACCTCAAACATGGAAAATCTCTGGCTCTCACAGACCTGTAACGTCTTCTGTAAGAAGCTTTTCTGTCCCCCACTCGTTACCTGTATGAATGGCACCTGTTTGAACTCATCATCTGTATAAAAGACACCTGTCCACAGCCTCAAACAGTCAGACTCCAAACTCCGCCATGGCCAAGACCAAAGAGCTTTCGAAGGACACCAGGAAAAGTATTGTAGACCTGCACCAGACTGGGAAGAGTGAATCTACAATAGGCAAGCAGCTTGGTGTGAAAAAATCAACTGTGGGAGCAATCATCAGAAAATGGAAGACATACAAGACCACTGATAATCTCCCTCGATCTGGGGCTCCACGCAAGATCTCATCCCGTGGGGTCAAAATGATCATGAGAACGGTGAGCAAAGATCCCAGAACCACACGGGGGGACCTGGTGAATGACCTGCAGAGAGCTGGGACCAAAGTAACAAAGGTCACCATCAGTAACACACTACAACGGCAGGGAATCAAATCCCGCAGTGCCAGACGTGTTCCGCTGCTGAAGCCAGTGCATGTCCAGGCCCGTCTGAAGTTTGCCAGAGAGCACATGGATGATACAGCAGAGGATTGGGAGAATGTCATGTGGTCAGATGAAACCAAAGTAGAACTTTTTGGTATAAACTCAACTCGTCGTGTTTGGAGGAAGAAGAATACTGAGTTGCATCCCAAGAACACCATACCTACTGTGACGCATGGGGGTGGAAACATCATGCTATGGGGCTGTTTTTCTGCCAAGGGGACAGGACGACTGATCCGCGTTAAGGACAGAATGAATGGGGCCATGTATCGTGAGATTTTGAGCCAAAACCTCCTTCCATCAGTGAGAACTTTGAAGATGAAACGAGGCTGGGTCTTCCAACATGACAATGATCCAAAACACACCGCCCGGGCAACAAAGGAGTGGCTCCGTAAGAAGCATTTGAAAGTCCTGGAGTGGCCTAGCCAGTCTCCAGACCTCAACCCCATAGAAAATCTGTGGCGGGAGTTGAAAGTCCGTGTTGCTCGGCGACAGCCCCAAAACATCACTGCTCTCGAGAAGATCTGCATGGAGGAATGGGCCAAAATACCAGCTACTGTGTGTGCAAACCTGGTAAAGACCTATAGTAAACGTTTGACCTCTGTTATTGCCAACAAAGGTTATGTTACAAAGTATTGAGTTGTATTTTTGTTATTGACCAAATACTTATTTTCCACCCTGATTTACGAATAAATTCTTTACAAATCCTACCATGTGGATTCATGGATTTTTTTTTCACATTCTGTCTCTCACAGTTGAAGTGTACCTCTGGTGCAAATTACTGACCTCTGTCATCATTTTAGGTGGGGGAACTTGCACAATCGGTGGCTGACTAAATACTTTTTTGCCCTACTGTATATATTGCTTCATTATTGTCAGGTAGCCTTACTGCTGCTGTCCTCCTTTTGGCTTTCCATATTTGCATCGGGAACACAAGCTTCACACTTTGTCTTCAGTACTTTAGCCTTCATTGGTCTGGCTGTTTTGACTAAAGAAGCTCTGACAGAATTGTCAGTCATATTCCTTTCAGATTAGAGTTGAAATTGTAAAGTGTATGTTTGTTTATTTTTGTTTGGTTGTTTTTTGTCTTCTGCAGAACTCATATTTTGAGTCTCATAAAATGTTTGAGATTTGATACTCATAGCAACAGATGATATCAGCAGTGTCCAGTGAAATAAGATCTTATGTGAAAGTTAAATACCGATGAAAATGCATTAAAGATGTAAAACAGCGGGTCTTCAGAGTTTATGCTCCTTAATGAGACAGATCTTGTGCCCTTTATTTGTAATGCAGGTCATATCCAGTACATGTCCACTGTCATCAAAGACAACAGGAAGCAGTTCCGGAAGAAATATGGAGTTCAGTTTCTGGTGGACACCATACGCCTCTATTATGGGTAAGACTCCAGTGGGGGGTGGGTGGGGATCTGTTTGCCAGGCTTTGAACTGATTGTCATTTCTTCCATATTTTAGGAAGAACACTAACAAAGACAGTGACTTGAGCGAGGATGACGTTCGGACCATCCGCGCATCTCTGTGCAGCCTCATCAAGTACTATATTAGTAAGGGCATGTCGCAGGAGGAGATGCAGAGCATTCTGGGATACATCGCTGCCATTGGAGACGAAGATCAGGTTAGATTTAGGATTTTATAGTTGAGGTCCAGTTTTAGCATAAACCTGAGAAACATCAGAGGAAGCAGAGAGGAACTGCTTCCCTGAAATCTCAAAATATTATTATTATTATTATTTTTATTTTTTTTTAAGGAAATTGCTTCTTTTCCTCTGCCTGGTTGTTTTGCTAAATCGTTCAGCTTAATAGGATTGTCCTCAGGAAAAACCAATACCCCACCCCACCCCCAAAAATATGGAAACCTCACTGTGGGAGTACTGCATCCACCAAGAACAGAAGGTTAATCCTTTCTCAGCCTTACAGTGAGCCAGTCAGTAGTTTTGTTGGATCATAAAGACTGAAATATGTCAGGTCAGCATCTTAATAAATTTGGAGTAGGTCATGTTATTATTAGCGCCTGCTTGCCAGGTGACCTATAAATTGTGAAACTGGATAATCCCAACAATGTGCCATTTAGAGGATTTCAGTGTGAAATGAGAGGAGCTTCCACTGCAGGATATGGTGTTTCCCAATGAGACCAAAGTGCAGGGATGCCTGCACAGGAAGCTTTACGCTCGTTTCCCACCTGGCAGCTGTTCTGCTGGCCTCTCTCTTTCTCTCTGCATTATTTTTAAACATTTTCCTCTCAGTCAGCATTACCCATCAGCAGCTGTTAGCTGACACTGACATTAACCGTTTTCCTTTATGACTCTCGGCAGATAACCCTTTCACTGGACTTGTTTACTGTCAACAGTTTGGTGATTTCCATTTACCGTTCTCGTCAAACCTCCTCCTCTCCCCCAATTTTTGAGTCCCACTTCATTTAAGAAAACTTAAAAAGTTGTATGTGGAAGGTTACATCACCTCCTGTGAGCATATGGTCAACATAATCAGATGATCCAGGCATCTGCTCCCTCACTTTCTTATTTATGTCGCACTTAATTAATTTTTTCTGTGAACATTTAGATTTTTTTAAAGAGTATATCTAAAGATAGTCCTCAGTGAAATCAAAACTCAGCTAAAAGCAGGCTTAAAAAGTGTTGTTGGGTATGTACGGTTTGTAGTATAGTTTATAGCAGATAGCTTTGCTACCAATGTGAAACAGCAAAGGTTCACTTAAAGCAGAAATGAAACGTGTCTAAACCAGCAGATGATATGAAAATTGAAAGTATAGTACAGTCTTTACTGGAAGATGTGATGGGTGAACTGTGGTCGTTTGTTTTGCAGCTGTGTGCTCTGCTGGAGCTGTTGCTGAGCCTTCTGCAGAGCAGCCCAGCCAAAGACCAGCTCTTCCTGCTTCTCTTTGAACCCGCGGCGGCTGACTCCTGCTATGCTCTCCTCCTCAATAACAAACACTCAGATCGACTCCGAGAACTTGTCTTTAAGGTAGGTGACAGAAGCGTCATTAAAGCCATCTCAGTGTCTTAGCATAGATCCACAGTCATCAGTGTTGATTGTAACTTAATATAGTTAGGTGTTTCTAAAAAGAAATAATGCACCATGGTGATAAGAAAGGCAAACTTTGAAATTTGCTGTTTTATATTAAATAATAAGGTGAGAAATGGATCTTATATATAAAGATAAACTAATATCAGTGTCAGACATCAGCTGATGCATGCTAGCACTGACATCAGTGAGTTTGTGAGGTTTACTTTAGCCTTGGCCTTCCTGATCTGATCCTGTGCTCTGTTTTGTCTTGGAAAACACTCATGCACATTTTTGCGTGTACATGCTGTTTGTGCATGTAGCCGCCTGCTTGTTAATATGACATTCTGAGAATTCACCAGTACTACCGAAGAGGAATATCCTACATCCGTTTCAGCACAGTTACTTTAAAAAATGTTCAGAATCATTGATTTGTGTGATTCTCTTCCGCTTCGTGCAGTTGTTTGAGCGAATGTTGCGCTGCGACCGGCTCTATGAGAAAAATAAGCAGCGACTGCGGCTGAGGGAGGCGGGTTACTCTGGTCTATCGCTGCTCTTCTCTGAACTTCACATCACTCCCACCCTGATCCGCTGTCTCCTTAACCAAGTCCTCCATACAGGTCAGAGCTTGCTTCAGTGCATTTTAAAAATTTGTGCTTTTTTTTTTTTTCTTTAGTAGGAAAACAAGTACACATATAGGAACATAAAGGATTGGCATAATGCATAACTTGGTTATTCTTTAAAAACAAAAGCACTGTGGATTATACTTTCACGCTGATAACACACTGGTGCTAAAGGCAAAAAGCATTTATATGGAGACAGGTAAAGATACTTTGGACAGATTGGTGGGGTACAGGCTGTACATTTCGGTCACTGAGGGGAAATAATGCATTAGCACTTCAATGAACCAACCAATACTGAATATACTTGGATCAATGTAAAAGCATATGTGTCTACAATCTGCAGATCAAGTGGTAAACTACAAGGACCTGATGGCTTTGGTCCAGCTCACTCACCGGGCCGGACCCAGCGTGCGACTCATCGTCTGCAAGAGGGTGAGGGAACACCTGCACTTAAACCTGCTGCACTCACACCATTCATCATATTTATTAGCAAATTAGCACACAGGAAATGACTCCTGCAATCAGTGCACAGTATCTAATCCTTTGCACAATATTTTCTGTTTCCTTTTTCTGTTTCTCTTCATACGTTATTTCCTTTTTATTTATTGAAGTGATAATAATAATGCGTCCTCAGCTTAAGCCTGGAAAATTCCAGCACTCACTGCCACTATTTTCGCCGCCTCCACACATTTAGATCAGTGCATTATACTCACATCCATGTGAAAACATCAGCAGCAGAGAGAATACAGTGATGAATGATTTAGTCTAAAATAATTATTGAACATTAGTAGATCAATAACATATGAACAGCTGAGAGGAAACAGTTATAACTTTAGTTGCCCTGCTGTTACAGGCAGTGATAAAACATGGTATATGATCTCTGTATAGCAACTACACACATTAAACAAATCTCGAGCGTTGCCTTCTTTCATCTGCAAAATCTAAGTGCATGCATTTGTGACTTCCAGCCTGGACTATTGAAACATTTTATTATCAGGTTGTCTTAAGTTCCCTGAAAAGCCTTCAGTGTGCATCTATATGCCACTATTAACGTTTGTCTACTCTCTCTTGTAGTTTTGTGTTTTGTCTCGTTTGTTTCCAGTTCGTGCTCTCTTCCTCCCCACTGCCACCAAGTGCTTGTATTCTGGGAATCATCTGATTGTTGGGGCGCTCTGTTATACTGTTGGGTCTTTACCTGAAAATTTAAGCGCTTTGAGACAACTCACCTTCTTAACTGACAATACATTAATAAAAACACTGTTATGTCTATATGTTCTGTTCCCTGAAGGAAAGGAACGACATACAATATATATTGTATGCAATATCACGGTCTGTGTGACCTGTGCTGACATATGCATGGGCCTGCCTGCACAGCCTGTCATCATGGTTACCCCTAACCATTCACCGAGCCCACATGTGCTGCAGGGGAACCTGGTGATGTCTCTCATTCCTCTCTTTCAGGGAACAGAAGGAAGTTATAGACATAATGCTCTTAGCCTTAACAGTCAGAGTGGCACTGCATTAATCATAGATACCATGGCATGGCCAAAAACTTTACAGTTGTTCAAACTGCGTTCAAACTGGAAAGTGAGTGTGTTTCCAGTCAGAGGAAAGCTTTTTGAATGTTCCCTAGAGAACCTGGGTTCTCTGGAGCACCAAGCAGGAGCGTAACCGTCTAGATGGGCCAAAATGCAGACACCCTTGTCACTTAGGGGAGTTAATTCTGGCTTGACCCCGAGACTGGTTCTGCTCAAGTTTCTTCCTATTCAAAGGGAGTTTTTTCCTTCCCCCTGTCCCCAAGCGCTTGCTCGCTCGCTGCCTTATCCTCCTTTTTTAACAGTGATTGGGTCATAATTCACAAAGGAACATAATTCCTCAATAGCTCTGGACTCTACTGATAGTAATCATAAAGTTGCAGTCAGGTAAGTGTTTAGTGAGGTAATACCAGTGAGGTGATGTTTAAAAGCCTTAATTCAAGTTCTTTCCATCTGTAACTTACAGCTTGCCTTTGAAGATTTTTGTTTTGTTTTTTGTCATCTTCAAAGTTGAATCTACTACCTCCTCTTTAGGTGTACCAGCTGCTTCAGTCCCAACAGGATGCTGCTGCTCAGATCTCAAAGCAGCAGTGTTGGCAGGACACCCTCATGCGGCTGTACCTAAGGGGTGAAGGGTCCTTGGCGCTGCGTAGCTCAGATACTGTCAGCACCTGCAGCCTGGAGCTGAGCCGGACCAGCGGCGGTAGCAACCGTCTGGAGCTGCCGTTGGAGAGGAGGGCACGGGCGGGCAGTGCCGGGCGCTTGGACCGGGTGGAGGATGACCGGATCAGCATAAGTGATACCCGCTCTGTGGACAGCCTGGAGAATGGCGACGTCATCTCGCTGTTGGATACGCCGTCTTCCTCTGCCTCCACCGAGCCGCAGCCCCACGTCAAGCCCTGGGTGGTGGGAAAATCAGGGGGCTTGATGCTGGATTTGTCCCATCTGCAGGCATATGAGGGTGGAGAGAGCGGCAGCCAGACACCTGGGAGCATGCCCAGCACACCCTCACCACTGGAAACCTCGAAGCCTTTCCCAGGGAACTCCGGGGATCGAGACGCAACTTCCTCCCTCACTGAAGACAGCTTCCTGTTTAGTGACAACATCTCGCTGGGGGAGTCTTTCAACAATGTTGAGGTGATCCTTCGAATCTTCTACACAGCTTTGCACTTGATTTAAATTGAACATGTTATGCTTTTGCTTATTTTTCAAATAAAATAAAAAAAACAAGCCCCAGAAAAAAAATCAATAAGGAATATTAAACTGGGGATCCTGTTAAGCTGCTATATCAGAGCCCAGGAATAAAAAAAATAGTTATTTTCAACAAGTCCTCAATTAGTCCATCTTTCACTATTTATTGATATTCCTACAGTCTCTGCATTCAGCATCAAGCCTATTGGCCTCTATTACATAAGAGACTTTTAAACTGGCTCAGAGATGTTGTGTTTTAATTTTAAGGCTCCAAAATCTTAAGCAAACATTACTCAATCAGGAGAAAATGGTTCCCTTTTTAGGGGCTAATGTTCAGCGGCTTTAGTGACTGTTAACCAGCACTGTGTGTGTGTGTGTGTGTGTGTGTGTGTGTGCGTGTGCGTGTGTATTCATTGTAAGGAGCTAATGGTCAGCCTGAGTAACAGTTTTAATGCCCAGATTTAATTTGTTGTTATGTCTATTCTGTCTTTTTTTTAAAAGTGTTGGCTTGGCTTTAGGATTCATTCAAATATTGAGGTACGGGAAGAGAAGATGTTAAACCGGGGGTCTTGCCACACAGTCTGGTCCAGTACATTTTGTTTGTTGCATTTTCTTCATTCTGGTGAAGAAAACACAAAAATCACAAATGCGCACATTTTTGGGGGGACATGTCCCCTGTATCCCTTTTTACATCTACATCTTTGTACAGAGTGACAGCACAAACTGTGGCTGCTTGCATCTCCTCCTAAAACTCTCTAAAACAGAATTAAAGAACTGGAGTCACGGTGCAGGAAGCGTCTGTTCCTGCAGAGGAATAGTAATGACGTAAATGCCAACAGATGGTCTCTAAGGTAAACATGCAGTAGTGATGTCAGTCGGTGGAATCTGAGTGCAAACTGTAAATGAAAACCTTCCATCAGTCATGGATCTGATTATTCGATTGAATCCAATTATCACTTGCAAGTTTTCAAAACAACTGATCTCAACCTGCAGTCCGATGGTATATGGTAGTCAGTATTCTGATGTTAATGCTAGTAAACAGCATGAGCTTCCGACTCACTGAGGGAAATGTCACTGTCACCTCAGGGTGCCCACCGCTGACTTTTATCTAGTAAGCTTTTTTCCATCACTTCAGTGTCTCACTGCAGGGAAGAGCAGAGAGAGACAACCTGTCTCTTCCCACGGCAGGATGCTGTCAGTTAGAACCTCTAATTTGACATTTTCAAAGTGGTTTATGGAAAAGGAGTCGCTGCTTAATCTTAAGCCTGTTTCACAAACCGCTACTCAGTTTACCCAGAATTCAGTGCCCAGTAGTCTTTACATATAATTAATGGCTGAAATACTTTATATATCTATGTGAAGTCCAGTCTATTCTGAACAGCATAAAATTTGGAAACTATCTAATTAATCTGCCATCAAAGGAGGGTCATAGTGAAGCTGTAGGAAGGTTGGAGTAAAGCTTGAAAACATTAAATGGTAAAATAAAAAGTACTCTTTTACATACGAAGCACAACGTTAAGGCTGCTTAATTCCTGTTCACATTACGTTCTGTTACACTCTCCATTAGATGAATAAAAGGCACTTTATTTAATCTAATCTACTGTAATTTTGTGTTCTTAATACATTTTGCTGAAGGCGAATTCTGGAAGCTTATGTGGGGATATTCATCTTTAAAGACAATTAGCGTGTCAGTAAACTACACATATATCTCTGGCTCATGTTGTGATTGTCATTTCCGCTGTGGCCTTTAGTAAACCTGTGTTTGACCCTACTGATCTAATGACAGCTCTCTCTTTCTTTGGTCTAATGTCGCCCCCTAGCGTGCAGAAGAGGAGCTGTGCAGCATGTTGCTGGAGATCATCCTGTGTGTGATGTGGCGAGGCGTCGAGGGCTCCGATGATTCAGCGTGGTTGGAGCGTGGTCAGGTCTTCTCTGCTCTCACCAAACTGGGAACTGCCAATGAGCTGCTCCTTCCTGTTGACCAAATCAAGCTCAGGTCAGCCTTCTATTTGAGTTTTAACAGTGCTGGGCAAATTCGAAGCTTAAAAAGTGTTGAATGATCTCCGTGTGCTCTCTTTCTCCTCTAGTCTGATGGAGCGTATGTTGGAGTGGGCGGTGAGCGACAACCGAGAGGCTTCAGCTGCTACGCTACCGCAGCACACCGAGAATGCAGTTCGCCTGCTTCACATGGTGCAAGACTTCCTGCAGGCAGAGGGTCTCATCAACCCAGCACTGTGGACAGAGAAGGTGCTGGAAGAGGCGGTGACATTGATGGACAGCCTCATGGTGTGGTACTCCTCTGGCTCCCAGTGGTTCCAGCTCTCCCAGGTTGGACTGAGACTGCTCCTGGGCTTCATGGCTCAGGAAGACCCAGAGGTGAACCTTTTTTGTTCAGTGCTCCATCGTCATACTGCATCGCATGCACACACAGTAATAAATAACCTTTGTCCCAGGTGTGTGCCATGGCCACCGCCAAGCTTAACGGCATCCTGCAGACCAAGGAGATTTCCAGCCAGGACGAGGCATGCTACCTGCTAGGGAAGGTGGAGGGAATTCTGCGGCGCTCCATCCAGGAGCAGACCGAGGAGATGTACTCTTTCCTGGTTCCACTGCTGCGAACGCTGCTCTCCAAAGTCCACCGCCTCCTTTACATGGAGCTGCACCTGCCTCAGCTGCCCGACACCAACGGGAGCCCCTCCTTCTTCGACGACTTCAAGCTTTACTGCAACTCACCCGAATGGCGTGTCTACCTCGATAAATATGTAGGAGATTAGAATATAGTGCTGCTGTTGCTTCAGGACAAAAATGAAAGAGTTACTCATTTTGCCCGTCTTTTGTCTGTCTTCAGATTATTCCGTACATGAAGCAGTATGAAATCGAGATGTTCAGTCAGGGCCACGAGACCATGGCTCTGTACTGGAAAGAGTGCTACGAGGCCTTCATGGTCAGCCTGCATAAGAGAGAGCGGGAGAGAGGAGAGAGCAAGATCCGCTTCCAGGTTAGCTGGCATGTTCGTGAATTGGTGATGACTTCAGAGAGCTCCTCTTTGTAAAAATAAAAATAAATCTAAAGTCTGCTGTCTCTCAGGAGCAATTTGTGGAGCCTTTCTCACGCCGTGGCCGCCAGGAGAACCTCCGCTACAACAGCATGTTGAAGCAGCAGCACAGCCAGAATAACGCCACCCTGAGGCAGTGGAAGGCAGCGCGGCGGGGTCTGGTGTGTGAGAGAGGGCCCTGGGCTGACAGGTACTGATTTCAACTCTTGTTCTTCCATAGTATGGTTCCTGTTGCTGTAAAAGGGCAGGGATAGCTCAGTAGGTAGAGTGGTGGCCCCATGATCGGAAGGTCGGGGGTTCGATTCCCCTGAACAGCTACCCTGAGGTACCCCTGAGCAAGGTACCGTCCCTACACACTGCTCCCCGGGCGCCCAGTGGCTGCCCACTGCTTCACTGAGTGAATGGGTTAAATGCAGAGAGGGATTTTCCCCACGGGGACCAATAAAGTACACTTTCTAAAAAAATAAAGTACACTTTCTAAAAACAAATGCTCTCAATATGAGCTTCAGGCTCAGAAAGACGAAATGGAAAGAATGACACTGGTATGAGGAGGGAAAAATATAAGTGCATAAATAGAATAGAATTAGATGGGTTTAAGTTTAAGTGTGATTTGGAGGTATTTAAAGTCTCCTATGTAACATTTTTAACAGGCGCCAGGATGAGATGCACTGGAGGGTATCGAGTGCTGAAAACTACTCCCGCATGAGACTGAAGCTGGTCCGTAACTACAACTTTGATGCTCACAGAGAGGCCAGTGCTCTGAGAGACAACCTGGGTGAGATAGCATTTCTTTTTCTCTCTGAAATATCTCTCTCTGTTTAGACGAGCTCCTGCCACTTGAGTCGTCTCTGTAGAGAAATGTAGGCTTGAATATTTTTGACTTTAGAGTCTCTGTTTGGCAGCAGGCGCTGCTTTAACAGAGGCATCAGTGGGTGGATGTAACGATAGGGGAAGTGTGTGTGTGTGTGTGTGTGTGTGTGTACAGTATATCATGAACACACTCATCCAACCTACTTGCGATAAACAGATTAACAGAAACAGATATGAGAAACAAGTCAGAGTCCTTCTAGAAGCAGGTCTCTTATGCAGCCATCTTTTAAATCCATGTGTTTTAAAGATATTTTGAACCTTAGCTTTGTCCCAGTGTAGTGCATGAATACATGCTTGCATAGGATTAACAGCTCAGTCCCACCAGAGCAACACAGCTGCAGCTTTGCTGTGCACATACATCACTGCAGCATCAGAGGTTTGCTTCTCAGCTGTTTTTGGGGACACGAGCAGGGCAGCAGATTCCTATTCAGCCTCCTCTGGGCCCATGTTGTCTTCTTAAACAGTGTCTCTGAATAATGTCAGATATCATCTTGGTCTTTGTCTGCCTTTGAGTAGTTCCTCTTCAGAGATGATGGATTAGTTTAAGCACCACGTGTTTTGACAGATTTGTGGAACTAAGAGTAAAAAACACTGATGTTGTTATTCTAGGGCTTAATCTTATAATAAATCCTTCCAATTTGCATTTTTGCCCAGACAAAGTATATGAACGGTTATATGGGAACCCCAAAAACAAATTGCGTACATAAACCTGTAGAGCTGAGCTAACCCAGTATGGTTTTGTCATTTGATGGCCCTTGACAGGAGAGCACAGAAGCTGATTTTTAGCAGTGCTGCGTAATATTAATTTGCCGCCTCAATTTTTAATTTCCACCCGTCTCACTTGCTTTACTCAGGTGTCCATCAGCAGCGTTTAAACCCAGAGTCTCTGCTGCTGGAGGCAGTGAAGCAAGTCAAAGTTAGCGACCTGGAAGATGACATCCTGGAGCTGCCAGAGGACGACCCTGTTGCTGCCAACAACCAGTCAGTCACCAAATAATGACTGTCGATCAACAGAACATATTCACGTGTAGATGTGCTGAGTTATTGAAAGGCTTTCTAAGCAACATCCCACTCTGGTTCCTGCAGGGTTGAAGCAGATGAGGCGGGCCAGAAGGAGAAGCTGGTGTTGTGGGAGGATTGTGAGCTGGTGACGATAGTGGACGTGGTTCCCGGCCGCCTGGAACTCACCACACAGCACATCTACTTCTATGATAGCAGCCAGGAGAAGGAGGAAGGTGAGGAAGCACAGAGAGAGAGAGAGGTGGAGGCCAAAAAGAGAGAAAGACAGAACAGACTTAATGCTCGATGTGTCATTTTTCCCCCCCAAAGGAGTGGGTCATGACTTCAAATGGCCTCTGTCGCAAATCCGAGAGGTCCACCTTAGACGTTATAACCTGCGGCGCTCAGCTCTGGAAATCTTCCTAATTGACCAAACCAACTATTTCCTCAACTTTAAAAAAGAGGTGCTGGCACACAAGTGTTATTTTCTATGAGCAGCAAGTAAATTAGTGAAAGAAAAAAGTAGGATACTAACACTGTGTTTTTATTACAGGCCAGAAACAAAGTCTACAGCCGCATGTTACTGCTGCGATCCCTCAACCTATATGAAACCCGCTCTCCTCAGGAGCTCCTCAAAGCCTCCGGACTCACACAGGTCAGGACTCAGTAACAGTATCAGCCTTCTTACACAAACTCTGCAGCTTCTAAAAGACCAAAGACCAACAGTGTCTTTTACCACTGAGGAAAAAATCATTGAAATATTAAGCTCTGTCTGCAGAGAACAAAGGGTTCTTGGGCAACATTGAGTAGAATGAGCTCACAGGATTTGTGTCTTGGTTTGGTCACAGAAATGGGTGAACCGAGAGATTTCCAACTTTGACTACTTGATGCAGCTCAACACGATTGCCGGCAGAACGTACAATAACCTGGCTCAGTACCCGGTGGTACGTTCATCACTCAGTACAATACTGTACAGCTGTGAAACCCATAAGCCTGCTTTCTTGGTTCATTTCATTTCCATTCTGACTGAATCATTTGTGGCCGTTTGTTCAGTTTCCCTGGATTCTAGCGGACTACACCTCAGAGGAGCTGGACCTTTCTGATCCTCGGGTATTCAGGGACCTGTCAAAACCAGTCGCTGTGCTTAATGAACGCAACGCAAAGGCGGTTAGAGAAAAGTACGTTTCACTCTCGTACTGAATTAACATCCAAATGTTCTGACGAGCATCTTGATCATTGAGAGCATTAACTAACACATTAAATGTGTCCGTCAGGTATGAAAGTTTTGAAGACCCAACAGGAACCATAGACAGGTTCCATTATGGCACCCACTACTCTAACGCTGCCGGCGTGATGCACTACATGATCAGGGTGGAGCCCTTCACGTCGCTGCACATCCAGCTACAGAGTGGACGGTAAATGTCTCATTATACATGATTTATTTTCCCATCCTCTTTCCTCTTGTTTATGTGCATCTATCTGTATGGCTGTAGACTCTAATCATAGCATGAAAGCCTGCAGAGCTTAATCTGTACCACCCTGACTGTACCAGGTTCGACTGTGCAGACCGTCAGTTCCACTCCATCCCAGCCACATGGCAGACCCTCATGGACAACCCCAACGACGTGAAGGAGCTCATCCCTGAGTTCTTCTACTTCCCAGAGTTCTTAGAAAACCAAAATGGTGAGATTTCACTTTTTGGTGTATGTATGCAGAAATCTTTTCAGATATTACAGCTACCACCAGTTTAAATGTAGTCCTTTTTGTGCTCTGTGTGGCTGTCATAGACAAATACGATTAGATCCTCATGCTTTGTTCTCGTTGTCTCGTTGCAGGATTTGATCTGGGTCGCCTGCAGATCTCCAAGGAAAGAGTAAATGATGTTGTTCTGCCCAAATGGGCCAAGTCCCCTGAAGACTTCATCTACAAGCACCGCAAAGCTCTGGTGAGATGCAGTTTTACTGCCACTGCTGTGTGATGTCACTCCGTAGGGATCATTCCCACAGCAGAGACTCTCACAGTGCAAGTCTGGATGCATCGCAGACTGACTGTTTCCAGACAATAGTTGAGTTAGCTGACATATCGGGATGCTTCTTAAAGCTGCTTTAAATAGATCATATAGATTAAACAGATGGTGATAATGCACCTAGAAGCACAACATTTTAAATCTAACACAACTATCAGTCATTTGAAAGCATGCAGAAGGAAGGCAGTAATAGTCAAATAGTTCCAGGTAAAAATCAAACATATGTTTCTTGTATAAGAAAGAAATGATGCAGTACTCGATTACCTGTGACTAAAACCTGTAACTGCAGATGGACACTATCTGCTTTGGAGTGTTTGGGTTGTAATCGCATTTTTTCTGTTACAGGAATCAGAGTATGTGTCAGCCCACCTCCACGAGTGGATTGATCTGATCTTTGGTTACAAACAGAGGGGCCCTGCAGCGGTGGAAGCCCTCAACGTCTTCTACTACTGCACATATGAGGGTAACGAATCCACAGCAGCCGTCAGGCTGTCACATCTCACCGTGACTGTTGCGTTTATAAGTGCAGTAATTTATTAGTATTAAGAGAATGGTCTGGGTTTGCAGGGGCGGTGGACTTGGACGCCATCACTGATGAAAAGGAGCGTAAGGCTCTGGAAGGCATGATCAGCAACTTTGGTCAGACACCCTGCCAGTTACTCAAGGTGCAGACTCACTCTGGCATCTGTTAGTGAATATCTGCTGCTCTCAGTCTGATATTTGAGTTTGTGTGTGTGTGTGTTTAGGAGCCCCATCCAGTGCGCCTGTCTCAGGAGGAAGTGGAGAAAAGGAAAGCTCAGTTGGACTCGTGTCCTACCAGCATGTTTGAGCACCTCAGTGACCTCAAGTCCTTCTTTGTTGAGGTATTAGCTCAAATAAAATAAAATACTGCAGTTTCTTTCCTAACATGTCAGATGCTGTGAGCTAAAATTTGACCAAACGTATTACCGTGTTTTTATGAAGGGCATCAGTGACAATGTGCCGCTGGTTAAGGTTGTGGTCCCAAAGAATCAGTCACATTCCTTCATCACCCAGGGGAGCCCAGACACCATGGTGAGCCATGATTTTGTACTTGGCTTTTCTGGTTTTAGAAAAGAATCAAGGAAAGGTGAAGAGGAATGACTGATCAGTGGCAGTGATGCCTTTGTGGTGTTCATGCTGTCTGCAGGTAACGGTGAGTCAGAACTGCTTGGTGGGGACCCATGGGTGGCTGCCTTATAACAAGAACATCTCCAACTACTTCACCTTCATTAAGGACCCCACAGTTTCTAACACCAAGTAAGGACACTCCACCATCATCATATGCATATCATATCATCAAAAGTCAGCATGTCTGTTTATACTATAAAGCACTTTTACTGGGTTTGACTCTGGTTCTCAATTCATTTAGAATAGATTTGCATGTCCTGCAAGGCAGTGGGCATGGTGGGCACTGTGCAGTTATCCATGGATCAGCAGGGTGTATAACACTAATGATGATGATGATGATGATGATGATGATAATAATGGAGTTTATTTGTGTATACTTTTATTTTATGTAATATAAATTATTGTATATATTTTATAATCTAATACTTTTAGCCCAGTTTCATCAGCTTGTACAGGACTCTTAAGTATAATAACAAACAACTAAATGTTGGTAATATAACATGAAATACATATTTTAATAGAATGTAACATCTGCATTTTTCTTTACCTGTAATTGGTGAAACACCATGCAACAGCAAGCAGTGAGCAAATCAAGTAACGCCCTTTATATCTAGATGGATGGATATTCTGCCTGTAGCGTGATCTCTGTCTTCTTGTCATTATCTCCTCACAGAACCCAGCGCTTCCTTTCAGGACCCTTCGCCCCCGGTGTGGAGGTAACCGCTGGATTGTTTGTGGTCTCCCATGATGGAAAGTTGCTCTTCAGTGGTGGGCACTGGGACAACAGCCTGCGGGTCACTTCACTGGTTAAGGGAAAGACTGTAGGACAGCACATCCGGCACATGGGTAAAGAAGGAAAAGTCTTCACTCGCACCGCATTGAAAACTATGATATGACAGTCCTGCCCTCACTAGGTTAGGTTTGTAAGGTCGAGGAGCAGGCATGTGATTGGATAGCTTCTAAATTGAGAGCTTCTAAGTTGTTCTAGATAGCAAGATGGTAAAAAACCTGAAAAAGTGATTATCAACCCAAAAAGAAATGTATTGCTGTATGTGATTTTTTTATTTATTTATTTTTTTGTTTTAACCTGTGCTTTTTTTTTTTTTCATCTCTCCTTCAGACATCGTGACCTGCTTGTCAACAGACCACTGTGGCATCCATCTGATCTCTGGCTCCAGAGACACAACCTGCATGGTGTGGCAGGTTCTGCAGCAGGTTCGCACAGAAACACACTTACAACACGTTATTACTCTGAATTGTCATTGCACAGTCATACGTTTTATAATCCTACAACAGAAATCGAGTACTTTCCCACATGGGTGGAAAAAGCAAGTCAAGCACAGTGAATAATTACCATATGTACAGAATAAAATGTACACAGTATGTGCAGAAATAAGAAAATAAAAGTGCAAAAATAAATCCTAATAAGGAGCTATTAACTAGAAACTGTTTGTGACTTCTTGTCTAAGTTGGATTTAGTTTTAATTCCAGTTTGAACCTAAGAATGAAAACAATTCCATGATTTCACTTTTTAACAGAAAATGCTGATTAAAAATCTTTTGGTTTGATTGTGGACTTGTCTTTATGCCAGGGTGGAGCTCCTGTTGGTCTCCATCCCAAACCTATTCAGGTGCTGTATGGACACACGGACGAGGTGGTGAGCGTCAGCATCAGCACAGAGCTGGACATGGCTGTATCTGGAGCACGGGTAAGTCTACACGCCTGACTGCTGCTGAGGGCCTGCAGCTGCTTTTCATCTCATCCTGTCTGCTCATTTAAATTCTAATACCACCGTGAGAATGTGTGAAAAGCTATTCTAATCACATGCTGAGTCAATGAGCTGGAAAAGGGTTTAGTGCTGGAATTGTGAGTCTTTGAAGACGGGCAGACCTGAAAGGTTTGAAGCCCCCCCCCCCTAAACTAAACACATGCATTACTTTGAGCTTTGTTCTCCGTTCAACAGGACGGGACAGTGATCATCCACACTGTGCGCCGGGGTCAGTACATGCGCTGCTTGCATCCACCGTGCGACAGCTCGCTGCCGCTCTCTATCCTCCACCTGGCTGTGTCCTGGGAGGGTCACATGCTGGTTCATACCTGTCTGGAGGGCAAAGCAACACTCAAGGTGTGTGCACATTTTAAGTTTTTAGGCTAACACACAATCTAAAAGGTGGGTAGGACTCTCTGCACATCTCTACGTGTCTGTTTTTTTTTGACAGTCAGAGCAGGCCAAAAAGCTATAAGCTGACTCAGACCTCTACATTTAAATAAATATAAACTAATAATTACAACACAGTGCACGTGAAACGCAGAACAAGCCACCATGGAACAGACCTAATCTGACCAGCAGACACTTAAAGATCACATTGATAACTGGGCTTAGACTAGTAAGTATGCGCACAGGTGAGCAGAAGGGAGCGTGAGAAATGCAGCGTTTCAAGGGCATATGTGCTTATATGTTGGTTTATAGTCAGACTTCTTTTAGATTAAATCTGAATTCAGATATATAAACTCCTTTGATCTGCAGTTAAAGTTTTAAATGTTCTTCTGTTCCCCCTTCTTGCCAGGATAAAAACGCCCTCCACCTGTACTCTGTAAATGGGAAGCACCTCTGCAGCGAGCCTCTGATGGAGCAGGTGACAGACATGTGTGTTTCTGGGGAGTATGTAGTCATCGGCAGCGAGCAGGGATACCTGTCCATCCGTGACCTCTACAGGTAAACTTATAGAAACAATATTGGTGATTTTGAATCAACATTAGCTGTTGGTATTTGGCTCTTCCACCAGTTGTTCTGTTTTATAAAGCCTTTCATCGAAAGCTTTGAAGAGTAGAGGCCTTTGTGCTTTAACGTTTTAACTGTTTCGGAGCATAACGAGCGACACCGTCCCAAATAAAAATTGCTCGCTGGCAGCTGCGCGTCCTATATGCATGGAAAGGTTACAGATATTAACCTCGAGCTTGTTTCTCCTCCGCAGCCTGTCTCTGTGCGGAGAGCCCATGGCCATGAGGGTGCCAGTGTGCTGCGTCTCAGCCACCAAGGAGCAGAGCCATGTGCTGGTGGGACTGGAGGACGGCAAGCTGATCATCGTGGCCGTGGGCAAGCCGGCGGAGGTAAAGAACTCGCTGCGGAACTACATCGCTCAGAGCCTTGAGGGATCGCCGCTCATGGCGTCCCCCCTACTGGCCCCGCTCCGCGCTCGTTCACCAACACGCCTGCTCCACCAACGTGACCAACTGGTGTTCAGTCCCACCTCCACCTCCCACAAACCTTAGCAAGCTCTAGTGCTGTTCATCCCCTATAACACTTTTATTGCTATAGATTTAACACACACACACACACACACACACACAAGACCTGCTGCACATATACCCCACGTTGACCTTTTAACCCACAGTCACCTGTTCTTCTCAGGGATGGCTGTCTCACACAGTCATATGGCTTCCTCACAAAACAACTACACAGGCACACAAACACATCTGAGCCACATTCCTTCAGCCACTAGAACCACAACTGTGAAATCGAAGCGACTTCTTGTGTGCACCTCATTCTGTGTTTTTGTTTCTGTTTTGTATTTTCGAATACTCGACATCTGTGCAAAACTCCATCCGATGCTGTCTACCTGAAGTGTCATTACATTCTGTGTTTTGAGTGTGCTCTACGGACTATAACAAAAAATGCTGTGAAACAGACTAATTAACGATTCTGCAAACTCAAGCCATATTTACAGTGTAGCTACAATCGAATAATCACTAATCCTGTGCCACACTGGCTTAATATGATCATGTAAATAGTGTGTTAGCACACATGTAGGAGGTTGATCCAGACAGTCCCCCTTGGAATCACTGCGCCTTCCAGTTTTTTATCTTTTCCATTCAAATTGACTCGCACCAAAGTGACTCGAGCTTTGATTTGTTTTTCTTTGTTTGCCTCACTAGTCATTTAAGCTCCAATGAACTAATCGATCACTCATGAATCATGTTACCCCCTCACCCCCCTCCCCCTGTTTCCTTTGACTTCACGCTTTTCTTTCCCCACTCTCCCCCCCCTTCCTCCGCCTCACTTCTTCCACCTCCTCCTCCACTCTTCCCAGATGCGTTCGGGCCAGATCACACGGAAGCTGTGGGGTTCCAGCAAGAGACTGACTCAGATCTCCTCGGGGGAGACGGTGTACAACACCCAGCAAGACCACAACTGACCCGTTCCCCGCCTGTCCCCCGAGCCTTTAAACCATCCCCTTCAAGCACGTCGCACATTGTCATTTCATATCCGAGCAGATTCTTTCTCCCATCACCTCCCACGGTTTTATCAGGGGGTAGGTTTTGGGGTGCAGGAGCACCACAAAGCCTGCATGCCCACATGTGCATTTGAGTGCTCTTGCTTTAGATTGTGATCGCATGGCGCTGGCGCCGTGGTTCCAATGCAGAAGTAGCGCCAGCCTCAGCAAAACCACACCACTGCCCACTTCTCGCACACGCCACAGCTGCCCTCGTCATCAGAATCTTTACTACAGTCAGCCTCATTTAACGGTTAACTAACTGTTCTCTTGTATGTATGCAGGGATGGATGGATGTGTGTTTGCACACAGTTTTGCTGTGTGCTATTTAAAAATATTGTTTCAAGTGGCCTTTTTGCTCCCCCACCCCCTCAGTTAGCCTTAGGTGCAGACACTCGGCCTGTGATCTGCAGGCCAGGACGATTCATGGTTGCCTCAAAGCTGCCACCACGCAGCCTTATGCAGTAAGACGGCTCCACCACTCACAAGACCAAACTGTCTGCATTTTTCTATCGTTTTTATATACCCGTGTGTGTGTGTGATCTTTTAGTGATGTTTTATTGGGAGTTTGGTTTATGTGTGTGTATGTCTGTGTGCGTGCGCATGCCCAGCAGCTTGGCATCTGTTCATATGCATGGCATTTTGGTTTTGAGATTAGACAAGAAATAGTGATGCAGAAGTCAGTTTTTTGTTTGTTTGTTTTTTCGTTTTTACATTTGGGGTGTAGCTGACGTTTTTTGTTGAGAAACATCAGAAAAGGTGTTTAAAGGTACTTTTTGTAGTCCCCCCTCCCCTTTCCAAAGTGTAACTAACAGTTTCACCACTAGGTGGCAGTGTTTTTACCAAACATTATAATTTTAACATTGATATTAACATGATGCACCGTTTCCTCAAGAGGCATTGCCTGGTTAAACGATAAAATAATGACTCGCTTCATCACCTCGTGGGAAAATTGGTTGATATCTCGTGTAAACAAATCCATTCACATTCTGTTGGATGCTTCAGTTAATTTTTGTTGACGGGATTTTACAAAAAGTACTTTTAATGTTTTGTCATTAGCATATCATTTAAGATCTAGTTTTGTAAATAAAAATAAAAAACACTACATTCTCAATCACAACAAGCTTTGACATGAAGACTTATCACAGCAGTGCAACGAAAAACGACTATAACGTCACGTTTCTCTGTACTTCATTGAATGTTTTTAAGTTACTTGAATCTGTTTCTATCCATAAGTGAAAGTAGCAGTTTTTTTCACACATTGTCTCATGAGTGACATATTTAAAAACTATTCTAACTGTTTAGAAATGAAGGAGAAAGTAGAAATCCTTAAGGGCTTTACGAGATGTCAGTGTTATCAGCAATACAGCTCCTTCATCGCATGCCTGTCGGTGCTTCCTTTCCTCTATTTCTGTCCAGCATGCCTCGCTCAGTCAGATCCTCTATTTTCCAGTCTTCCTATGGCTAAACTGGGACTGTAAATGGACTCCCTCTCTTCCCCTTCTGAATGCCTTTAGCTCTCATCATTGCCTCAAACCCCATCTCTCTTTTATTATTTGTGCTTCTCGCTCGTTTTCCTGTTTATTTTAAAGTGACTGATTTCAGAGTTTTCCTTGTGTGGGGCCTCAAGAATGTTTGGGTCAACTGGGACAAACATGCATGTGAATGTGATTGCATTACTCTGTAATATACCGCAGTATGAAACTGCTGTGTGATTCATAATTTTGCACCATACCTGAGCGAGTGAGTGTGCGAGTGAGAGTTTATTTTCCGTTGCCAAATGTTTTTTTTATTCCTGTCTGATTCTGTGAACTTTTGCAGCCCTGTGGGTTTGGCACTGGGCACAGAGTCGCTCTAACGGTTTTCTCTCGTTTTTTTTTTGTTTGTTTTTTTCTGATTTTTGTATTTTGTTTTATTTAAATGTCAGTTTGGTGGATTGCAAAGACCAATCTGTGTCCTCCTTTAAGAGATTTCTGTGAAAGGTGCACAAAATGTTCTATTAATGCAGTTTATTTTTCTTTTGTTTATTCACATTTTTCATTCAAAGACCACTGTTTGAGTTATTCCACGACTGCAACAGAGTGCCTTTTATCCCAGCGTGGTGTCCACATAGAGGTAGATTTCTCCTTCTCCTTCGTCCCAAACTTTGTTGTGAATCAAGTGAAAGCAGCATTCCACACATTAGTCCGTCGCAGTTGCACCGGGAACCAAGAATATGGGACTTCCAAGAAAAATCAAAGTACTATTTTGTGTCTTAGCTACATTCTCTGTAACTGTCACCAAAATGGATGTGTGTATATCTGTGATTATTTATGAATACAGTATATAATGTACAGCATGATTTTTATTTTGGCGTCGTTAAAATGTACTTTTGCACTTTCCAGGTACTAAATTGTAACAGATTGTTTTAACTTTGCTCCCTAATCTGTAAAAACTGCTTTGTATAAACAAGTGGAAAATAATCATTAAAGTCTTGTCTAAATTCAAAGGACTTTTTACTCATTTCTTAGGGAATAAACTTATAGGAAGAAGAAACGCACAGATGAGTAATATGCTGTGTTTTTATTCAAGAATGCACAATCAGCTTGTGGCAGGGAACACAAAGGTATCGTAGGAAATGATACCCGCGAGCCCGTCTCACGTTGCTTCTTTGCGATTTCTCTTACGTAGGAATCATGTACGTACAGATGGACGCTCTCTTCAGATCACAGTTGGCAGTAGTCCACCGGCTGTTGTCTGCAGTGTGGATAGGAAAAGGATCATAGTAGATTAGTCCAGCAGGATAAAGATAATCCCAGTTTTTTATTAGGTGTCTTATCAATTTTATGTGACACAGACAGTACTCTATAAAGCTTTGTTTAAAAGGTGCTTTTATGACACATGCCTCACAAAAGGAACCCTTGTCTAATATAGCACTCATTACTGAGATGAATAAGAAGATCAGGCATTTTAGTTGGCAAACTATTATTATTTTTAAGTCTCTTACAATTTGAGGCGGGAAAAGTTATAATATAGAACCACTGCCTTTCAGTGGTAGAATCCATAATTCAAACGCTGCTCAAAAAAATGAAATGAACACTCCTTAATCAAGTCAGCTAAACTTTTGGTCTGGTCAGTTCGGTAGCAGAGGGGCTTGTTAATCAGCTTCAACTGCTTGGTGTTTAACAACAGGGGCAACAATGAAACAACTGCTAAAAAAAGGAATGTTTTCACAGCTGGAGACCACTGATGTTTTTTTTACTATTTTTCACTAGTTTTGCATTTAGCTAGGCTCAGTGTCACTACAGCTAGAATTAGGTGAGACTTGGACCCTACGGAGGTTGAACAGGCAGTCCAATTCCTCCAGGATGGCCCATCAATCACGCCATTGCCGGAAGGCTTGGTGTGTCTCCCAGCACAGTCTGAAGCATGGACGAGATTTCAGGAGACAGACAGTTACTCTAGGAGGGCTGGACAGGGCAGGGGAAGGCCATTACCCCTTAAGAAAGACTGATATCTGCTCTTTTGTGAAGGAGGAATGGCATGAGCACTGTTAGAGCTACAAAATGACCTCCAGCAGGTCACTGGTGTAAATGTCTCTGTCCAAACAATCACAAACGGACTTCATGAGGGTGGTCTAATGGCCTGACGTCCTTTAGTGGACCCCGGTCACTCCTCAGCACCATGGAGCCTGATTGATATTTGCCACAAAATGCCAGAATTGGCAGATCCGCCACTGGTGCCCTGTGTTTTTCACAGATGAAACCCTGAGCACATGTGACATATGTGAAAGCGCCTGGAGAACGTTGCTGTAACATCATTCTGAATGACAAGTTTGGTGGTGGGTCGAGAGAGGCACACAGACCTCTACAGACTTGGCAAAGGCACCCTGACTGCCATTACAGATTAGGATGAAATACTTGGGTCCACTGTCAGATCTATACTGGTGCATTGGGTCCTGGATTCCTCCTGGCCTGTGATGAGAGTATGCAGGCAGTTCTGCATACTCTCACTTGCCTGACCTAAATCCGACAGAACACCGTGGGGACTTTATGTTTTCATCCATTAGATGCTGCCAGGTTGTACCTAAGGCTGTCCAGGAGCTCAGTCATACCCAGCCCCCAAATGTCATCTCATTAAGAGCATTTCCCTAGCATTGTCAGGTATGCTTACAAGCCAATACATACTACAGATTGCCGTTCTGAGGTACTGCAATTAATTACTTTGATATTTTGGTGTGGCTTTGAATTTAGCCCCCTGTAGGCTGGTAATTTTCAATTCCATGAAACGACGTGCATCCCTTCATTCCTAACACATTAACCAGTCCATATCAGTATAGATCTAATCTTATCTGATGTGTTACCAAAGTGTTGCTTTAATTTTTTTGAGCAGTGTATAAAACAGTACTGTACTTTTGCAAGCAGGCTATTAAAGCATAAAACGGCAATATCGAGGTCTAAAGTTCAATGCCATTACCTAACAACTCACACCAAATTAAGTGAGGCTGTAGCTACAACACAAAAGTGCTGTATTATGGTGGGGTCTTTATCTTACAACATAAAGAGCCTTCAAGGCAACTGTTGCTGCAATCTGGCACTATAAAAATAAAACTGAATTGAATTTAAAGCAGAGGTGTTTCAAAGTTACTCTCTGGAAAATGCTGGAATAAATTAGTAATTAGTGTGAGAGTAGCGTGGTTCTTACCTAGCTCAAACATCTCCACACAGACAGGTTTGTCAGTGTGAATGTTGGGGTGGCCTGGCATCCAGTCGCTAAAACCCCACTCTGACCCGTCCACCCATGACGCCTCTTGGTTCTGTGGAGTGCAGAATACATATGAAAGGTTAAAACAAAATGTAGTCTTAAATAACCCAATTGTTTGTAAACTGTCAATAAAAATAAAATGTTAGCATATGAGACCCTTTCTATGAAGAAAAGTATGGCTAATATGACCATATTACCACTTCACTTGTTTTAAAACATCACTTAGTCACAGGACACAACAATTGCAATACTTTAAGATAAAAGTTTGAAGGTCAATGTCTCATCAAGGTAAGAATAACACTATGAGTCCTGCTGATAAGATATCTGATGACACTCTCCTTGGCCTCCATTCATTGACACAGCTCATGACCAGACTGCTGGCATTACAGCCACTAAGAACTGGAGTAAAATTGTGGTATAAGTAAGTAGAAAACACCCTGAAAAACACACTGTTGTTTTAGCACCACATGTTTTGAGAAAACCTTATATACCTATATAGGTCGCCAATTAACATGATAAACTTGCCGTGACTGTGGCTCCCAGCCAGGTTAGCACAGGGCTCTTCTTACCACCCATGGTCACCAGGGAAATCAGATGGGAATGCAGATCACCACTGGTTACAGAAGCAAGCTCGGCATGTGGGGCAAGAGTTCTGCATTTGGCCTGTAGATTGAGAAACATTTAATTTACATCCTTTAAATGAACAGGGGATTAGCTTTTTATATGTTTTTGGAATGGTACATAGTCTAACCTGAGCATCCTTGAAGGACAGCGGTGTAGGGTTGAACTCATAGCACTTGTTGTTGATAATCTCCCCCTGACATGCCACTTTTGCTCTTTGGATGAAGCTGTAAAAGGGCTCGGTTCCCTGTCTGAAGCCTCTTTGGAGAGGCAGAAATGGTTCGGTTCCCTGTCTGAAACCATCTCTGAGTTTCATAAAGGGTTCGGTTCCCTGCCTGAAGCCATCTCTGAGTTTCATAAAGGGTTCGGTTCCCTGTCTGAAGCCTCTTTGGAGAGGCAGAAATGGTTCGGTTCCCTGTCTGAAACCATCTCTGAGTTTCATAAAGGGTTCGGTTCCCTGCCTGAAGCCATCTTGGAGTTTCATAAAGGGTTCGGTTCCCTGCCTGAAGCCATCTCTGAGTTTCATAAAGGGTTCGGTTCCCTGCCTGAAGCCATCTCTGAGTTTCATAAAGGGTTCGGTTCCCTGCCTGAAGCCATCTCTGAGTTTCAAAAAGGGTTCGGTTCCCTGCCTGAAGCCATCTCTGAGTTTCATAAAGGGTTCGGTTCCCTGCCTGAAGCCATCTCTGACTTTCATAGAGGGTTCGGTTCCCTGCCTGAAACCATCTGGGAGATGAGAAGGATTTTCCACACGGACCCAACTACCACCACTCCTTTGGACCGGAACATCAGCATCGGCTGAAAGACAAAAGACATTGGAAGTAAACAAGCTTCTAAAATCATAACGATACTCTAGAGGTGACTTAGAGGGTACATTCGCTAAGCTAAATGTGATCAAAATCATGTTAAACAGGTTATCATGTTCATTTCTTTGTTCATGATGAAAAAATACCTAACAATTTATTTTTAGTTAAACCTCAATAATGTCCTGGGACTGAATAGAAAGGCAAAGAGTCATTACAATAAAAAAAATCATCCTGAGGGGGCTCAATAGCTCTACCAAATTTGAGAGGATAATATGTTAGTTCTTGAGATGTCAGCTACTGGCTGCCCTAATAGAGGATGACCATTAACCATTAACCATTTGGATTCATTCACTGGGGAACGTGAATAAATGTGAAAAATGTAATTTGAATCCAACCAAAAGTTGTTGAGATATTTCAGTCTTGGCCAAATTGGCCTGTGTCAGTAGGATCATGTAGGTAGGAGGTAAAAGTAAGCTCTGTACCTTGTCTAAAGCCATCAGGAAGGAATTGATGGACATCACTTGATGACTTCTTCAAACCTCTAGGGGTTTTGATTGGGACAGCTTGGAGGCCTGCAAAGGATTACAGTTACACTATATAACTATAATATACATGAAGCTGCATTTGCACACCCTGCCTTCGACACTGGTGTTCGACTTGATTAACATTATAGCACTAAGCTTGCCAGTTGATGGATACATAAATGTGTGGCCTTTTAGGTCAATTATTAACTATTGTGCAATGCTGATATATAGGCCACGACCTTTCTTTAACAGTGTGATAAATCAATGATAACGGTCAAAGTCTACGTTCTGTACTTCCATTAGGGAACTACAGAATGTTTACTGTCAGTTGTTTTGCTGCCAAGCAGGGGCGGAGCGTGGGGGTGGCTTACTGGGCTTAAGCCCGGGTTGTTTTGTCAGAAGCCCGGGGTCTTTTGGAGTGTAATTTTTTCATAGTTAGATGCCTGGCTGACAACTGTATAAAACAAAAAGTACACACAATATTCGAAGCACATAGTGCACACTGTGGGAATTTACGACTGTGCGTGAATCCCCCCTGATATTGGTATGATCCGAGCTCAGTCACTAAGCGACTGAGAGAGGGGGTGGGGCAGCTGCTGCCAGCAGTGAGTGCGCTGTTGGAGAAACGGAGCCAGCCATACTAAGGAGAGCTTAAGTTTGACCAGGTACCAAAGCAAATCATTCCTACTGTACAAATAATGTAAATATGACGGTGCATCATGAAAGATTGATATCAAACTGATCACTTGACCAATATTACGTTACTCGCTCTTCAAGTGAATCAACAAATGGCGAAATGAAAAGCCGAACAAATGCTATTTTTTTAAGAGAGTCTTAGCTTACGTGTGTTTATTTCATATTTTCAGTTCTTACCCTCCCCGACTAAATCGGTTTCAGTTATGTACTGAAATATAAGAATGGACATTAGAGGGTTCTTTCAAAGAAAAAACTCAGGTAAATGTTATTTTATATATTATGCTTTGTATGTTGTTCAGTATATTTCTATGCAAAACAAGAGGGGTTTCAGTACACAGCAGGATATTCACATTTGTAACCAGATATTTACATACACTTTAGGGAGAAAACATAAAATATTTTTACTGTACAACATCAATTTAGAGTAAACTTTTGTTTTAGATAAATATTGAAATATATTTTGAATTAGTTAAATGTCAGAATAAAGAGAGAGAGAGATCTATTTTTATCACTTTCATCAAATTTAGGAGTACATATACACTAAGTTTATTGTTAATTAATAAGAAAACTCCAGACGATTGAGCTGAGCTGAAGAAGCTTCTGATAGGTTAGTAGAGTCCATGTGAGTAAAGTGGTGGCACAGCTGTGGATGCATATAAGGCAAAACACAGAGCCTGTTTCTTTGAAATGGGAAAACCAAGCGATATCAACCAAAACACCAGAAAAAGAACTGTGGACCTCCATAAGTGTGGCTCAATTTTGAATACAATTTGGTGCCATTTACAATTAAGAAATACAGATAGTTTCTCTCTTTACTCTTAAAGTTAACAAATGTGTTTTTTATATTTATCAATCAAAAAAAATAAACATTTAGTCTGATTTGATGTTGCAATTAAAAAAGTGTTTGTGTTTTGATCTGAAGAGTTTGTAAATATCTGGTTTCACCTGTATATTTGATGATTGTCAGCACACAGAGGGAGAGAGAGGAACAGAGAGGGAGATGGAGAATGAGGACAGAACAGAGATGGAACAAGAGCAGGTGAGACACACATGTTAGTCAAATGGTCGTTTGCCAAAAGTACCACCGTATCATAGGTACTCATGTATCTCGTACCTAGTGTTTCTTTTTAGGTTTGTTATTTTTCAAATTCTATATTTATTAAGTTTTGCCGGCTTGTTTGCACAACAAGGCTAAATAATTATATAAACTTTTCTCAATCTAAATAGTGTACTTTGGTAGAATTAAACAAGTGTAGTGCAGGTCTATGATGATTTTTAGTGCTACTATCATCTAGTTCTGATTGTGGTTCTGTCTTGGTTAAATCCCAAGTACTCCTGATTTTGAACTCTTGTAGTCCTGTTTTAATTCTGGATCAGTTCTGGGTCTGGTTGAATTGGGGTTTAGTCCTCATGTCTTGATACAGCCCTGACCTTGTTCTGCCTTGCTGCTTAATTAAAAAACTAGTTTAAGGTGTCCTGCACATGTGATATATATTTTTCCCTATAAGAAGACATTCTTTTTTGAACAAAACTCAAAACAGAGCCTATTAATCTTTCACTCATTTCTAACCCCCCCCCCAAAAAAAAAAAAAAAAATCCCACATGCATACTACCCTTTTGGGCTAAGCCCCGGGTGTTTCAAATGTCTGGCTCCGCCTCTGCTGCCAAGGCAAGAAACAACAGAGCCAACATTAATTATGTCAAGGACACCTCAAAATAAATAAAACATTTGACACTGACCAGCCAGGAAAGTTAATATATTGACTGAACCCTACTGATGTTTCACATAATTGTATTAGTTTTTAAAGATAATTGAAATATAGGGATGGAAGTTTGGATATCAAAATGTTTTTATATCTAGATCTGCTGTGTCGGAATTGCATGATTCTAAGATAAAATCTGTTCTGTATTTTGCACTTATTTCATGAACTCATCATAAACTGATATGTAGAGAAATAGGCCCCTCTTCCCCAAGGATTCGGGAGACTGTAACCTTCTTTATGTTGAAGATTAGGCTTAAGAAAGCGTTCTGCATTTAAACATTAGTCATTATTAATCTCGGCCTCTCTTCCACAGTGCATCTTTTGTCCTGTCTTTCTCCCATTACACCCAAGCGGTTGCGTAAAATTGCTGCCGCCACATGAGCCTCGTTCTGCAGGGGGTTTCTCCCTGTTAAAAGGGAGCTTTTCCTTCCCACCATAACGAAGTGCTTACTCAAAGGGGGTTGTTTAATTGTTGGGGTTTCTCTCTATTATTGCAGGGTCTTAACATTACAATATAAAGCACCTGAGGCAACTGTTGTTGCGACTTGGCAACAACATTTGCCTCAGAAACACATCATCTGAAAATTAGGTGAGCAGTAATGATATGAAACAAATATCTAGCCACAAATAAATAGGCAAGTTTTACTGCACCAGTGAAAGGTGAAGGCAGTGAGATCTTACCTGACAGTGCCAGGAGCAGTAGCACTAACTTGAACATCCTGTAAGGAAATTGGAAGAAAATGTTTTACTTCTTCTTCATAAGCCTATACAACCTACAAATGTATCCAGGCTCTCCTTAACGGAGTTGTTTTTAACCTCGTTTGTATCCTGCTTACCTGAGGCTGTAATGAGGAATGCTGCAGCAGTTCAGAAAGAAAAGGCCACCTATTAATATGTGTCTTTCTTGGTCATAAACCTTTTTAAAGAGATTACTGATTAATCTAATCTAAATCTCCTGTAGCTCTTTATTGACTGATATTTGATGACCTTTGCCTTCACTCTAAACTGATAAAGATTTGAACTCAGCACTAAATGTTGGCTGTCACTGTCAGCCACTGGCCTCTGACCCAAAGTTATCAAACACCTAGTTTTCCTTGACATCCTATGATACTGTATGCATTCTGTTTTCTAGGGCATGCAAGCATGTGAAGGGTGAATAGCACTTGGTTTAATCAAGGGAGCTCAATCAATATTTGTGAATGTGGACAGAGAGGTTACAACAGATGGTAAACGTGACGCTGGAGGCCACTAAAGGTTGTTTTGGGGGTGACTGAGGTATTTCACAGACCTTTGATGTTGGTGTAGAGCGCTTGTTCAACTTTGTAACCCTGTAGCCATCAGGACATGGGGTGTAGATGGTGGTTAATATTCACTTTTTATTAGCAATGATTAAAAAGCGAGTAACTTCTAACTTGATTCTTCTGAAATGCCTCAGATTTAATATCTCTCGTGAACTCGTGGTGCTTCAAAGATGATTTAAAAAACAGTTCAAAAGTTCAAGGTCATTTTTGACATCACTGCGCTTCTTCGCTGGTCAGAGTAACGCGTGAAGGATTTGACCTTTATTAGGAAACACACTGAACTTTCTAGATGTCTATACTCACACACACGGCGGGGCGGTGACTCCGTAAGCAGCCCTCCACTCGGAGACGTGCTAACTCCGCACTACCGGCTGACGCGGTAATTTAAAACGAGCGTTAGTACAGTTTGATTGGCTAGTTTACACACTCACGTAAGCGGGCACGGGGACGTTTGTTCTTACCGGAATCAAGTTAGCGCCAATGACTTTCAAACTAAAAGCAAAATAATACATTTCTAATCATGAAGGGAAGCCAAGACGTTTGTTTTTTTATTAACTCCCACTAGGATAACGGTCTTATTTTATTTTAAACTGTGGGTATCAAATTATTATCCATAGATGGACACAATATGTTAGTAGCTAAAACTTTTATTTTGACGACATGGCAGGAAGTTGTACTGCGCCTGATTGATCTTTGTTTGTCAGGAACTACACACAGAGAGTCATGTTTGCGATTTGACTGCATAACCCTGGGCGGTGTTGATAGTTATCTGTCAACTTTGTGTTTTGTTGTGGAGTATCATTGGTGCTCCACTGCGTTGTCAGGTGATTGATTTGGGGTCTTAGACAACAAGCAGTTGCCATATGTTTCACGTTATGCAATGACAGTGACAGAGTGACTTTTTGCAGCTAAAACAAGCTAGCCCCACTAGCCTGCTCGATCGGTTCAGTCAAACTTCTTTAGGTCTCTGCTGAGAAGTTACGCGCTCGACAGGTGTCTGCCATTCGCAGCTCGTAAATCCTCTCCGCTATTTTTCCAGCTTCATTTTTGTGCTTCAAATGGCTTTGGTAACAACGTTAAGACGGCTGGTTCAGAATAGTCTACGTGAATATTCGAGGAAGGCGTCGGCAGTAACCTGGCCTACGAAACAAAGGAGTTTTTCCATCGGCACTCAGCCTCTCAGGTAGGTTATTTTACTAAAACACCTACTATTAACAGGACTCCCTAACCTGGTGATGGATTGAGCCGCACGCCAAACTCCAGTCAAAAAATGTGCAATTTATTCGGGCTCTTCTTTCCAGCGCATTCCTGGCATGCAAAATCATGTAGAAAAGAATGTCCCTTTCACAGAGCAGGGTGTTTTGTGTCGTGCTGTTTCAAAACATTTGAAACTAGGCTCATGTTGTTTTTCAAAACGACAAAGCAGAAACACTTAAATTCCAGCCTAGCGGTGGGCCATTTACTTTAAGTCAGTTTAAATGGACAAGCGGGGAGAAAGCAAAGGAGAGGAAAGTCTACGTGCTTTTAGGTCTCAGGAGAACTAATTTGCAACTTAAATGTGCCAATATTCCAATATGTGTTGAAATACTGAGGGGCGAAATGTGTAGTAAAATATATGTGAGTGTGTAATTGGGTTGATGAGGCAAGATGAGTCTTAATATTAGTTCCTAGAAAAAGTGGTGCTTGAAGTCAAAGTGATTAAGAACACCACACGTGTGCAGCTGATGTTCTTAGGAGCAGGCTGAAGCCTCACGTGTCCCCAAGGTGAAAGTGAGCCATCTTCCCACTCAGGTACAAGGCTCTTACCACAGCTGGGCTTCCCAGTGCCAGCCACCCTGTTGGAGCGCACCATGACTGTTGACCTTGTGCTTAGGTTGAAGGTTTGTTTTTGTTTTTCTCCAGGCTTGCCTTAAACTGACTGACACTGTCCTTGTGTCCTCACGTCGCCCTCCCTTAACTAACCAGTTTAACGTGATTGATGCCAAGTGCGAGTGTGTTTGTCCTGAGAGGTCGTGCAGTGCAGGGCCCTTTCAGGAAAGAGCATGAACAAGGTTTTGTTTTTAAAGCGGATTATAGGGGGCTTGTGCGTTAAATCTATGTTGTAGGTACGTCATTACCCCAAACCCCTCTGAAACTACATCGTAACCTGACATGCACTTTCCTTGAAATCTCAGACCATAAAGGACTTATAAATGGGAAATTTTAGAAAGTAAAGCGATCGATTGCATTTTATATATTTGTGCCATATCCATCCATCCTCAAAAGTGTCAAAACAGCAGGGCCATTTAAAAGCAGGAAAGTCCATCACAGGATTTTCAGACACACTGGGCACAGCCACTATGTCAGTACAGAACATCCTGAAAAGGAATGAAACCTCTTGCACTGAGCTACATGTATTACATGGATTGGCTTGTCCAAGGATGGCAACAATAAGGCTTGGAGAACAGCGAGAGGTCATACTGCAATTTGCACTCATCAGCTGTAAAAATCTGAAAGCCTGAATGGAATTTGCAGAACGAGCAGAAGTCTACAAAAAGTTATTGTTTGCCAGTTTACAGAGAGCTAATCTGGAGAAGTCCTTTATTAAGAGAGGACTTTAACCAGATCTTAACCTAAATTAACCCACACTTCACTTCCCGAAGAGAAGCATGAAGGGAGAAATTGGTATGATGTTGGGAATTTAATTGCAACAAAATAAAAGCATTAAGCTATCTGTCATTTAAAAAAATTGTAGGAATATGAGAAATGGGTGTACTGATTTATTGATTTTTCACTCAGGTTCTTGTGTAACTTGAAGTACCCCAGTCTTTTCTCCCTGTCTCTTCCTTAAGAACGGCTTCTTTGTGACAGCCACATTTACACTGAGAGCTTTTGTGATGAGGCTTCATTGGACAGTAGATGGATGAAGGTCCATCTATCAGGTCCTGTGTCAGTTACAAGGTCTGGACTGAAAATGAGTGAGAGAGCAGCCAAAGCAAACTTTGAAAGACCTTCAGAAAATCTGAAGAACTGCTGTGAAAATGACAAGTCTGGCTCCTTGGAAGCAAAATAAAATAAACATGGAGGGTAGCTTAAGACTTCTACACAGAACTGTAATTAGATTGGTTGCAGCAGATGGCCGCCCTCCCTCAGCCTCCTACTTCCTACTGTCACCAACTGCTTGCTCATAGGGGGTCGTCTGATTGTTGGGGTTTTCTGTATTATTTTAGGGTCTTTACTATATAACCTTGAGGAAACTGTTACTGTGTTTTGGTGATATATAAATAAAATGGAATTGATTGTAAATAGCAGAGAATAAAAGTGCTGATTTCATGCACACAAGTCTTCAGTGCACAGCACACATATACCCCCCACCATGCAGAAGAAAGGTGGTTAAAGAGAGCTAGACAAGCTTATTTCAGGATGACTTAATGAGCTTCACTATGGACCAGTATAATGTAAATGATGAGTATTTACTCATTATCGAATAATGAAATTATAAGTTTAGAAATTAGCATAATAGGTTGACCTCAGTGTTGGCATCCGGTATCAGTTTTTAGACTAAAACTTGGGACTTGGCAAAGTTTGTGCTGTAGTTTTCTCTTAGAGTGATAGACAGGAAAATTCATTTGTACGTGTTATTTTTAGGTCCCTGCTGTTCCTTCATTGTGGCCTTATGCTGTAAATGTAGTTAAATATTGGATATCATGGGATAGACCCCGCAACCCTGAAAATGATAACCAGAGAAGGATGGATGGTTAAACAAGTTCATGATCTCTTTGTGTGTGTTTCTTTACTCTTATTCTTTAGGATGCAGGTGGGCGGAGCTTGTATGATGCAGTGTACATGAGATGAAATTTTAGGGATCTCATTATCTGTAGCTGTTGGTCATGAGTCTCCACCACAGTAACAGTATATGACAGAAAATAAGGAACAGTAGATGTTCTCTTTAGGGCACTGAGGCATCTTTTGACTTGAATGTAACTATCAGTAGTGGCCACCAGAGGGCAGTGACCTCTGGCAGTTGGACTGTGCAGTGCTATGTAGGGGAAACTGGATAACGTACGTAAAATACGTAAAACCTGTAAGTTTATCAGTCCAACAGTTGGGTTCCAGTGTTCCTGTCAATCAAACTAAGGTCATGGTTTTTTTTGTCTCAGATCGGACAACAAGGTGACGGTCAACTTCATCAACCGAGACGGGGAGAAGATCACAGTGAAGGGATTGCCTGGAGATTCTCTGCTAGACGTTGTCATCAATGAAGACCTCGACTTTGATGGTTTTGGTACGCACAGAGCGAGTTTCACAGGCCTGGACTTATCAGAGAGCTGCATGTATGTGCGTGAGCTACTTCTCATCCATTGTGTGGAGTTCTAAAGGTGTGTGTGTGTTGTAGGAGCGTGCGAGGGAACACTGGCGTGCTCCACATGCCATCTGATCTTTGATGAGGAGATGTATAAGAAGCTGGGGCCCATCACAGACGAGGAAATGGACATGCTAGACTTGGCCTACGGCCTGACTGACACGTAAGGAAGCACACGTGAACACTCACAAGGCCACTGTGCTAAACTGTCATTACACTGATTTTAATTGATGTGATAGTTTATCGACACTCTGCTTATATAACTGCAAGGCCATGTTTTAAATAGTGTTTGGAGAACGTGGATCTTGGCTATGTCAGCTTTTGTGTGATTCATTCTTTCTTTTTGTGTTAATTGAAGGCAAGTGATTGGATAAATGATTAGAGGCTGAAGCTTTTATCACAGTAGTCCTACAGCCTGGCTGATGCAGAAGAATCAGTTCTGGTGGATTTGTCAGGGCTGATCAGTTAATCATTGAGAGACAAAGGACTAAACATGAGAGCTTTCTTTCACTTGGGATATCAGCTTTATTTGCAAACAATGTTGGACACTGTTGTTAAAGCAGCTTTCAGTTTCAAAGCAAATGGCACATTCATGGCTGTCTAAAAATGAGAAGCATCCTTCATCAGACTTGAATTTAACATGCTTCTCATCTCCCCTCCCCTTTGCAGATCTCGTCTGGGTTGCCAGATCTGCTTGACGAAGTCTCTGGAGGGAATGGTAGCCAGGGTTCCAGAGAGTGTAGCCGACATCCGACAGACCAAAGATGGATCATCTTAACAGGAAACATGTGGCTGAGAACATGAGTGTAGAAAGTGAGGGTACAACACATGCGCACAGAGACGATGGTAGGTGGAATCTGTCAGTACTGCTGTGGGCTGCCATAGAACTCTTTCCCACTTTCTTTTAATAATAAAGTCATAGCCTACTAAAGTGAGCTCTCAAAAACCAGGAAGCTCAAGTATGCAACTTTGACTTTCAAATTAATTTTTTTATAGAATGTAAACCTGCAGTACGCAAGATTTTTTAGACTAACAAGGCTGTAATGCTCGGCTTACAGGAGAAACCTGCAGCCCTTAGTGTGGAATCAAAATATTTATGAGATATAAACTGCTGTCTGTTCTGTTTATTTGAATCACTGCCTGGGGAAAAAAAATAATAAAAACGTTACTTACTTGTTGTACCTTTTCTTCCTGCCCAACTTCCTAATTGTGACTAAATTTACAATGTGAGCTCACGTTTATATCTCAGCACAGAGCTGGACCTTCTGGAAATGTACACACTTCCTCACATGAACAGTTAGTCATGTTGGCGGAGGACCCAAACTGCCAAAAGAAATGTGACTTGGTATGTAAAATCATGTAGAATCATAAACCTCCCATATCACACTTTGACTGATTTCAGTTCAAAGTGTCAGGTATTTAAAAAAAAAAAAAAAAATTATGCCAATTTTGTCAGTTTTTCTAAACACTTTAATAGTTTTGTTGCATTTACTGGAATTCTTTTTTTTTTTTTTTTCGGAACTTTTTGATTTTGGTATTTTTGGACTTCCATAAATGTCGACTCAACAAGGCTGAAGGAAAAGGTGGTACGCCTCACTGAAATGTTCATGTATTGAACAACAAGAAGTTCAACACCTTACAGATTTCTTCTGCTGTCCCCTGAAAAATGTTTATTTTTGATCAGATTCTTCATGTAACCTTAACAATTTCATCTTGTTTGTGTACACACAACCATCTGCGTTAAACAATGAAAGAAAAATAATAAAACTTCCTCTTTCTAACAGCGTGCTGAACTGTTGGTTCTTTAATGTCACGTTAAATGTGCTGTTTGTACAAAGAAAAAAGGACAAAGGGATCCATTCCCATGAAATCTCCCCAAATTAAATTTCAGCTCATTTTATTTGCATATGCAAAAATATAGTGACAGCGTATAAATACATGTACATATATAACAAGGAGGCAGTAGACAATATTAGGAAGCAACAGTCCTGTGGCCTGTTTCGGTGTTTTAAGCTGCATAAGATGTAAAGCTCATAAAACATGATTAATTTCAATCAGTACAGGCTTATGTGAACAGCATTGTTGGCAACAAAAACAAAACAAGAAGCTCTAAATGTTGCTGCTGCAGTCGTCAGTATCACAGCAGGCTGATGTGAGTGTTAATGCCAAGAAGCATTACAAATGCACACATGAACAAACACACACATCCACACATATGCAATAACACTAAGTGCAATAATCTTTTCTGGCATCGTATTTTTACTCAGTTGTATATAGCATTCGTATTCTATTTTTATCTTATTGTATATTTTTATTCTATTCTACAGAATATTTTATTCTATTCTGTACAGCTGTGTACTGTATTTATTCTTATTGTATTCTAATTTTTGCGTCATAACTTTTGCACTGTCCACTTCCTGCTGTGACAAAACAAATTTCCCACGTGTGGGACTAATAAAGGTTATCTTATCTTATCTTAAATGAACTGCTCAGCTGACTGTAATCAGAAACGTCTCCATGTTAATATTTATCCAAACACTACATCTGTTCACTAAAAAGCATTAACGCTGGAAAATAGTTAAGCTGCTAACAGTCGACATGATCCCGAGCAATGCTTGATTTCTGGGGAGCATTCTTCACATATACAGGATATACACGTACGGTTTGTTTAAATATACTGAATGATGTCATGCTTTTATACCTTTCCAACATGTCACAAACTAGTCTACCTACACATTTACGATACTTCTGAGTATTGTAAACAACTGCGCTGAAGCCAAACTACCGATCAACACACAGACTGAGCTGTAGTTCAGAACCAGACTATTAAAACGTAGAGGCAAAGTCACAGTGTGTACCCAGGCTGCATTTACACTATTTATAATATGACTATTAATTTCAATAAACATGATTGTACCACCTGCTTTCTGCAAAACTGTGGTTGAAGTAACATGTGATACCAAATACTGCATGTTGCCCATAATCTGTTTAGGCTGCTTGGGTGGGACTTGAACCAAAACAACACAGTTTTTCTGAGCTGCAGTTAACCAGAAGGCATTTCTCTGAGTGAGTCTTTGTTCATTATGAAGAAGGCAATGCCAGGTGTGTTTTAGATTGGCAGGTTTTAACTTTGGCCTGATGTACATTGGAAAAAATAAAAAAAAATCAAGACAAATTTTTCTGCTTTGATCAGAATGAATGTTATTTGAGCTTATTGGTTATACATTAGAACACTTTTTGCATGTGTAAACCCAGCCTTTAGGACATTTAAGCAAAGGGTTAGGGGGAGATTCACTTTACTTTATTGGCATTAAGCACTAAGCAAAAACTCAAACACACTTTTACTTTTTGCTCCATGTCCACCTTAGCCAACAGATTACATTTCATGTGGTGTTCCAGATAGCAAAATGCTCCCAGTGACACCAAAGCCTTAGTGTGTGATGACGGAGTTCATTTTAAGGTTATGATACGACCACTGTGCTGAAACTGAAATGCTCTGTTTGTTCCACTTGTTGGAGCGATGCTGTACTTCAGTTTGTTTTCACCAACTCATCAAACGTAGGATTCTTCAGCAAACAGGAGCTGGTCAAAGTCTGGCTCTGCTGTGGGATCGCTGCATCTCTTCACCCACTCCCTGCGGCTTTCCACCAGGGCAAGCGCCACCTGGTGGCTGCTCTGGGGATTGCTTTGGGGGTGAGAGGAGAAGTAGTCCCGCACTGCTTTGGTGGCACAGGGGGAGAGGCAGTAACGGGCCTCTGATGTGCCTCCTTGTGAATCCACCCCGGACACTTTCAACCCCGGGTCACTGGGCAACCTTTCCCGGGTGAAGGTGGCGGCTCGGTCCACAACTTGACGTCCTGGTTCGGAGCCGCGGCGCTGATATAGCCGGGCGTTGTGGTCCTGCTCTGTGGATTGAGACTTGGGTCGCTTGAATAGGGACAGTGATGGCCCCCCGTGCTTGTAAAACACAGACGGCAATGGCTGCTTCTGTTCAGTCACATCACTTTGCACAGCACACTTCTGGGCGCTGGTATCACTCCTGGGATTTTTCTGTCTTAAAGTTATTGGGGCCTCTGGGGAATGGAACCAGGCAGATTTAGGGAACTGGAGGTTTCCTGTAGAGTGATAGTGTGAAGGGGGACTGGAGGAGTCCTGCTTGAGGAGCCCTGCTTTTCCCTTCACATGGCTCCCTCCTGCTCCACCTGCATCTTTGGGAGGTCTACAGGATGTTCTGGGTTTGGTTTGGCTGCCTGAGATCAGGTTTGCAGCTCCTTTCTCACCTGCTTTTCCTTTTTCTGGTTTCCCAGGTGTGAGCGACTTATCAGAAGGCCCTCCCTGGGTGGAGACAAAGGTAGATCACATAAACAACTGTTGGAAGTTTTAGTTCTTGAGCTTTGAGAGCTAATGTAGTCCAGAGAATCTAACCTCTAAGGTTCATCTATTCATCATTCAGGCTCTTCTAACTCCATCTTACAGTCTTTATACAGTAAGGGGAGCTGGTTCAGGCAAGTTTCTGAGGGAATATTGCTTCCATCTGTTACTTGGTCAGCTTTAGGTCAAACGGTCCAAAAAAGTTTCTAATATTATCAATACTCGTAATAATGCAATACAACAGGGATATAAATAAAATTGAACTGAATTATGGCAAACCTTGACGTGGACAAAACTGTTGGTAACTTTCCATTATAGAAAGAAAAACCCACAACAGTCACTGCAATAACTTGAAAAGGACACAAGCAGTATCCATTCATCCAGAGTAATAATTCATATTGGTTTACTGAAAATTAACCGCTCCAGCGGTCTCAGGTTTGAAGGGTGCACGTTAAACTTTAGTCACAGGAACATCAAGCTGTGTGGAGTTTTATAGCCTTTAACCACAATTCAAAAGTGGTCCACACATCAGGGGTGTCAGTGGTGTTCGGATAAAGTTCAGCAGAGGATAAAGTCTAGGCTAGGTGAGGTGTTATCCAAATAAATGTTCCAGCTATCTGGCACCAGAAACACTAGTTTGTCTCATTCATGTCACCAGTGTAACACAGCACTTCATTTTTGTATTAAGCTGCCACCTGTCACACAAAACAGCTCCCCCAAAAAGGTTTTGGACAAAGTGAATGGTTGCCTGTAGGTCAGTGGTGTGAGACGTTTACATGGTGGGCCACATACAGCCCGCTTTGATCTTAAGTGGGCCGGACAACTGAAACGCTGCTTTCTGTCAGTGTAAAGAAGTCACATATTTAACTGTTTTTCTGCATCATAAAGAGAAAGCTGCTGTCAGAAAGGAAGACCTGTCAGCATAACTATTTGGACTTAAATTGTAAGAATTAAATGTGTAAAATTACAGAAAAGGTTCTCTTAGCTGATCGCCCAGACTGTCCAGTTTTTTTTGTCTTGTTATTTTTTTAACTGTAGTCATAAAAAAAACCCAGACGTTTCTATAGTAGAAGGTGAAAAACAGAAACTTTTCTGTCATTTAATTGTTTATTGCTTAATGACTTTGTGTAGTATGAATGTTCATAAATTATAAGTCCAAGATTTCTGCTTGTGCTTGCTTGTGATGTGCCATGGCTCTGTGCTACATGCAGACATTTCTGCATCTCTGCCATTCAAAGACACTTTGCATATAGTTTATTTTATATAACATTCAGTACAGAACTCTACATTTTCAAGAAAGCAATTTTGTATTCAGTGTTTTCATAAAAGCCTTATTTTTATGCATTTATTAGGGAGAACACACGTGAGGTTTAAGGCCTGGACAAGTTTAAACCTTTTGTCCTCCACAATGGAAAAGTGCCTAATTGTTTGACACTCCTACTGTAGGGTTGTCAGAACAAATAACTAAACTGCTAGTGCTAGTGCTGCTAATGGTAAGCATATACTTGGCTTTGGTTCTCTGGATCGAAACTTCAATTCCATTCAATTAAATTTTATTTATACAGCACCAAATCACAACAACAGTTGGTTCAAGGTGCTTTGTATTGTAAGGTAGACCCTATAATAATGCAACAGAGAAAACCCAACAATCATATGACCCCCTATGAGCAAGCACTTTGGCGACAGTGGGAAGGAAAAACTCCCTTTTAACAGGAAGAAACCTCCGGCAGAACCAGGCTCAGGGAAGGGCGGGGCCATCCGCTGTGACCGGTTGGGGTAAGAGAAGGAAAACAGGATAAAGACATGAAACTTGAAATGAGGATCCATTTTTTAAAGTGTTACCTTCCTTAATCACAACTTTTTACAGGCAAGCAGTCCACACAGCAGAACTAAAGTCAAAATACTTGCTATTGCCATGTTTCACAGCTCACTAACAGCATCTGGTTGATACTGCCCTCTGGTGGTGTGTTGTTGCAGTGCATTACACAATACCTTCTGGGGTAGCAGTTAAACAGTGGGCGTAGATGTTTTTAGATCTTTTTCCCTCAAGAAACATTCCTAATTAGAGGCCACATTTCAAATGAGAGAGCGAGATCTTAATGATTTGCCTGGATACATTTAAAGGTACAAAGTACAGCCGGAACTTCATTCACTACCTCTTTAACAAACTATGTTTAAAACCCCCCCCCCCACTTATGTTAAACTATGTTTAATGTCCAGAAAGATTTTTAGGACATTAAATCACACGGGTTGATTCTTCACATTTTTTGATTGCATAAATTCATTTTGAAATTCTGGTAGGAAAGGAAGGGTGTGTGACTTGAACACAAAGGTTCCCTGGTCAACTACTGGAAGAGGATAAGGAACTGTAATCCACTGGAAGAGGTCAAATGTCACTGACCAAAAGCAATTCAAAACAAAGGCATATGATTGAACACAACATTTAAATGGGACTGCATTTAAATGTTTTGTTTTGAATATGATATGGGATGAAAATGTGGATTTGAATGATTTTACACCCAAACTGCGGTTTTACATAAAAACATCACATACCACTGCTTCACTTACTGCAGTCTTGTCCTCTTCTTGCTTCTCCAAGTTGTCTTGTTGGGTGAGTGAAAGTCTCCGGTCTTTCTTCAGCCATGAATTTGGGTGGAGACCCCTACAGCCCATTAATGTCCCCCAGCTGACGGGTTCTTTGGGTGGGGAATTTTTGGGGCAAATCTCCTGCTCTGCATGTTCAGTGGAGGCCAGTACAGAGCTGATGGTGAGGGGTGTAGAAGGGACAGAGGTGGAAAGAGATCCAGAGGAGGAGTTGGATGGCAGATACGTCTTTTTTGGGTAAAGGCCCCTTCTGGTTGCCCAGGTCTGGTCACCACTTAGGGAGTCTAGAGAATCAGGGGAGGAGCGGGTTGGTGCAGGGGAGGTGGGGGTGGATGAGAGGCTGGAGGAGCTGGCTTCCAACCCAGACTCACCTCCATACCTCCTATTTTGAACTCTGGAGTACATTCTGGTGACTGTGTGGTTGCTAGGCTCCTTGGAAAGCTCTTCCTCACCGTCTTCATCCTCACCAGTGACACCATCTGTGCTGGCTGATGCGCATGGCCGAAACTTGGCCACATATGCTATAGCTGGTTCTGAACGCCGCCGCTGCATGTTCCGACCCTCTAGGGACAGCGACTCCAGGGTGGAAGAGGTGTCCACAGTTGCTGCATCCTGCCTGGGGCTGGAGAGGTCTAGTTCCTGTCTTCTGTGTCTTCCCAGTGGATTGAGACCTGGTTCTGGTGCAGTATCCTGGTCGTAATCACTGAATGTGAGGATGGAGTCCAAGCTGCCTTGTAGGGGTTTAGGCTGGAGGCACCTTCTGTTGCAAAGGCCTGGTGAGCCACCACTGCTGTTGTCTAACTCATTCTCGAGACTGTCATAGGATGAATCGGTCAGAGGGTAAATCCATGATTCTGATAATCCCCAGGAAAATTATGGATAATTGGATAAGAAGAAGAAAAGAGAAGGAGGACACACTATAAGAGATGTATGTAGGTGGGTGGAAAACAAGAAGCATAAACAATATTGTTAAATACTCTATGCAGTGATGTTTTTGTTTTCTGAGACCTTTATAGAAACCACAAAGTCCTTTGTTCTTGACTGTCTGTGAAGACATTTGTTCACCTTTATCTTAATTCACCTTAATTTACCAAATCTGTACTTGCACTCCTCAGTGAAACTGGAATATACTTCTCAAAACAGAACAAAAGTTCGTGAGAGCTACAGAGGGAGGAGAGTAATATTTGCTGAATATAAGACACAAAGATACAACGTTACTAGCTTAACTTAAAACCTTTGTGAGCCTCTCACAAAAGCATCTTCATGTTGTTATTCAACACTGTGCACACAACGGTTAGCAACATCACAAAGCACTTCCATGTACTTTGTACAAAAATCTTTAGTATTTGATCATAAAATAAATAACATTACACACCGAAACAGCTTTTAAAATACAGCTGTTAATGGAATTCGGATTAAAAGTGCTAGATAATGCTACAATACATTGTTTAGGGTTTTAGGGTCTGTTTCTTTTCTTTGACTTTAATAAATACCTGTAGACTCACATGGCATGCAATAAAACCAACACAAGAGCACTGTGTGCTGACAGGTATGCTCTTAAACACAGATTTCAGGTTTATATTAGCAGACTCATTTGTAATGAAGTAACTCTTCTTTGAATAAATATATTGGTCTACCTGATCAAGTAGCATTTATTTTGGGCAAGCAAGGCAATTAGTGCTTGTCCAGTGAAATCTAAAGATAGACCTCAATTAAAAAGTACTAAGTGAAAGCAGTTTATCTCCTTTCTTCTCAAACAGAACTCTGCTCGGTTCTCAGGATGTTTGCATCTATCCTTTGAAATACTGTCATCTTGTGGCCACAATTGGTTATAATCTTTTGAACATAGCACATCCCTCTTAGCAGTAACTTGATGATTGTCTGTAGCTGATTCATTTAGTGGACATCTGTAAATTGTAGCTACATCAAAATAACCTGGTTTACACTCCCTCAAATGGGCTCGGCACTCCTTCTTTAAATATTTATACCATGTCTATGTCATGAGGAACTTGTATGAGTATACAATGCATAAATGTATCAATTCAAATGCCATTAGACACACTTTATCCGTCAAATAATAGCACTCTTACCAATTAAGACTGTAGACATTTTAAACAAGCATTCAAGCATTCAGTGGCAACACAATTATTCAGGGTGATGAATTAGACATAAAGATAACAGAAAGTTCATTAAAGGCTCTCCAACTTGTGAGAGTTTAGCCTTGAGCAAACATTTGTCTCATTTGTTTGGGTACCTGTTCCCATCTCCTCACTGTTGAGTCGCTGTGGAGGCCCTCCGAACAGGGAGGAGGGATCCTCTCTGAGAATCTCCTGACAGTGTTCAATCATGAACTTCACCAACTCACAAACCTACAGGCAGAGAAAAGTGGATACTAAGCCAGTGTAGTAACATAGGTCGGAATGCCAGTCTTCAAGGCTGCGTGAAAGCACTTTAAGCATTTACAGTAAGCCAATTATCTGAGCAGCTACTTGATGTTACAAAACTTCATACTATGTGGAACATTTCTCAGACTTTGCTCCGTTCCCGTCCCAAAAACAAGAAGTCAAACTGGTTGGAAATGAGAGCTTTCAGCCTCTATGAAGCAGACATTCCAGTAAGAAAACCTTGAAGGTGTTTAGTGTTATGCTGCTCTGACTAACACAAAAACAACTTTCAGTTGACTGTTTAATCAACTTAATACGTTCTGTAACTAACATAGTAAAGACTTGAACGTGGGTTCATTTATCCTAGTCTCCATTAGGAAGATATTTTCCCCCAGACCAGCAGATCTGAAGTGGCAACTTCTCTGCTCTTTGTCACTGTTTTTGTTGTCTGCAGGTAAAAATAATGTTTTCCTTGTGAGTGAACTGTGAAGCTGCCCAGACTGATGTATTTAATTATGTTGCACTGATCCTACGAGTCAAAGTCATCATAGGAGTGACAAACTCTGTCTGAGGTTTGGGTCAATTTGCAAAGATGTTAAATTGATATTTCACCTTAGAGAAATTTTTTTGAACAGGGCCTTGAGGAGAGACTCAGTATGGCACAATTGCATTCATTTAGCAAAACTTTGCTAACAAAAATTCTGATGTGATGCTGTTGATCTTCCACACTCACCTTCTTGGTTCCTTCTCCCTCCACCTCAGGGCTACACGGCACTCCAGGTGGCCAGAGCATGCTGGGAGCAATGCACACTGACAGATTAAAAGTAGTCATTTGGTTCTCCTGGGCATTGCCTTGGATACCGTGAAGAACAGCCAGCAGGTAGCGTAGCAGGAGTGCGTTCTCTTTGGGCAGCCGGCAAATCATCCTTCAGGGAGACAAAACAGTGATTGTGTAAAATGTGTTTTAGCTCCTGTGATTAATGTTCAAGCAGTACAGAGCGTGTTGTATGTTACCTCTGTACATCTTGCACCTGCTCCTCCTCCTCCTCCTCTTCTTCCAGCACCTCCATCCAGTCTTCATGGAGCTCACAGCTCAACAAGCTGCCCGGGATGCTGCGCAGGAAATCCTAAAGACAAGCATGCACCAACAGTAAAAGAAGAAAGAACATATCAATCGTGAAAGGAACAATTTTTTGTTCCACATAAGAAACCCTTTTGCTCCTCCCTGAGCCTGGTTGTGCCGGAGTTTCTTCCTGTTAAGATGGAGATCTTCCTTCCCACTGTCGCCAAGTGCTTGCTCATATGGGTCCTGTGATTGTTGGGGTTTTCTCTTTATTATTGTGGGGTCTTTATAACATAAAGCCTCTTAAGTTGACTGTTGTTATTTGGCACTAACGAGCTCAAGCCTTTATAACATTACATAATCACACATTCTGATTACAGTTCTGAAGAGTTCATACAGATCATACATCCAATCCACGACAACCTGTTTCTCAACCGAATAATTGGGTCATTTTAGATCAAAAAGAGGAGTGATCTGAAGTGTCAAACTTGGATCTCCAAGGGCCAAAACCATGCACTCTGAATATACTTAGAAGGAGCTTACCACACAACAAACTCACAGCAAACAGTTTCAAAACCCTTAAAAAAAAAAAAAAAAATCAATAAAAAAAGGGCAATTTAAGAAAATTGCAATACACCCTGATGCAAAAAAACATAATGACATTTTATTCTGATCTTGTGGATACATATCTACCTGTATCACCCTAAACCCTCGAGGGTTGGTGTCCTGCAACTTTTCCATGGCTGTATCCCAATTCAGGGTCTGCAGCCTTAAAGGCCTCATTTTAAGGCCGATTACGTCACAGTGGCGCGCCGAAGGCTGTCCCAGTTCAAAGGCTGCTCGAAATGCGGCCCTCAAATGCGTCCTTCATTTCCCTGAATTTTAAGGCTGTGGCAGTGTAGACTTCGTGGCCCAACATATTCCACAATTCATAGCGCGGCAGTCGGTCTGGATAATTTTGTGGAGCGGCCGAAGAGTAAACTGTGAAAAGTAAGTACTAATAATAATAATAATAATGGATTGGATTTATATAGCGCTTTTCAAGGCACCCAAAGCGCTTTACAATGCCACTATTCATTCACTCTCACATTCATACACTGGTGGAGGCAAGCTATGGTTGTAGCCACAGCTGCCCTGGGGCAGACTGACAGAAGCGAGGCTGCCATATCGCGCATCGGCCCCTATGGCCAACACCAGTAGGCAAGTAGGGTAAAGTGTCTTGCCCAAGGACACAACGACCTGGACAGAGAGCACAGGGATCGAACCGACAACCTTCCGGTTACAGATGCGATTCCCAACCCCCTGAGCCACGGTCGCCCCAACTGAATATTATGTCACTTATTTATGTGCAAATGTTTAATAATGAAGAACATTAAAACATTACTGTTGGCCACATGTCGGCAAACTTATTTGCCATTAGCGATGTTTGTACGTTCAGCTTTTACTTGCTTTTAAAGCCTTTAAAATATAATAATACAATAGCTGACCTTAATCTTACAGAGAATGTGATGATTTTGTGGATAATTAAAGTCAGTCATATATCCACAAACACAACAAGCTGAAAGTCAGTGATGCTGCTCGGTTTGCAGTCCTGAATATCACGGCACAAGTACGATTCACTGCACTGTTAATGTTAGCTATGTTATATTGCTGCCTCTGTTCGGTGGTGTCGAGCCAAACGGACTTAAATGTGTGTTTGAACGAGCTGACGGTTCATTCGTCAAGCTGAAAGAAAGATGCTTTAATCAGAGGAGTCACACATGTGTCCACTGTACCATCTGGGAACTCTTCTTGTTTAGCACTCGTAATAACACAAACACTAAATCCTCCTGTTTGTAGCAGTGTATACACCTGAGACTGTCACCTGTCTGTCTGTCCTGCACTCTCTCTCTTTTTCTTTCTCTCTGATTGTGGAATAAAAGTATGAACATGTATTTATAAGTCACACTTGTGTTTGAATCCTGCAGCTTATCACACATTTGATTTCCATGTGTGACAACTGCAAGTGTCCAGAGTGAGGACAGACTGAGGGACCCACTGCTGCACATCATCTGTGAGGCTTTGCACCCCTGATACATACTGAAGGAACAACATTTGTCTCTTATGTATAATACATCTATATATACACACTGTCAAAGATACTTGAGTGTCTTTGAGTGAAGATTTAAGGTGTTAGGACTTATGAATAGCTGCAACTTGAATCTTTACTGAAGCTCAGTATTTGACACAGAGTTCACTCACATGAATTTCACTCACATGTGCTGTACCAGTGTACCTCCACATGTGATGTGACAATAGAAGTGATTTGATTTGAGAGTTCAAACTCACTGCTGCAATAACTAATAATGATTAATATAATAACTATCATATTGGCCATATCATATTTACACTGACTTTAGTCTCATGAACAACATTAACTATTTGTTATTTACTAGCTAATCTTATATGATTGTTCAGTACAGATATGAAGCCCAACAATCATGTTTTACAGTCCTGTGGTCTCAGCCTCAGATACTTATTAAATCACACAAAGCTCTTGTAGAAACAAACAAACAAATGAACAAAATATGTTCTCCTTCATTTCTGTCAACCACACGTTTCCAGCTATCATGGTTGCTAGGCAACCTGGGCAGCGCGACGGAGGCTAGACCGTCCCATTTCACAAGCCTCACACTTCCGTCTTTGAGTACGCGGCCCTTGAGGACCGTTGAGGCTGCGTACTTTAAGGCTGCAGACCCTGAATATACAGCCCATGTGTCCCTGTTGATGAATCTAACTGCACATTCAAATTAAACTTGTCTCTATCAGTTGAGATGTGAAGATGTGATGGGGTAATAGAAACGTAGCTGTAGTTGAGAGTTTTTCTTTTGTGCTAAATGTACTTGAATTGAAATCACTATCGACTGCTTTGTTGTCAAGCTGTGTAAGCTAGCCTGTTAGCTTGTAGGTGCTGTGGAGATGACGCAGGCTACAGGAGCACCGATTGTATAGATGTAGATAAGAACCTATAGGTGGTTTAGGGCATTCTGCAAATTAATCATCCTTTAGTGAGTTGAGCGCCTTAGGAAACAAATCCACATTGTAATCTTGAGTGTGCCCGTTGGCTCATGTGACAATGTATTCAGTCCTGTGCTATGTTGTTGTTGCAACAGATACATATTCCCAAGTCTGAAATTGTGCAACAGCACAACAGTGAAAAAGACATTCAGATTAATTGATGGGAGTGCATGTATGAAGAACTTTTGTTCCTGAATCCAGTAGGTTCTGGTTGGTCTGTTTAAGTCGGAGTAAAAAAGTCCTCTTACATAAAGTAGAGAAATTATTACAAGAAATTATTCAGTGTTAATTGGAAGTAACAATTAACACTGAATAACACAGAATTATTTCGAATTAACACTGAATGCGCTGTGTGAAGACGTTGTCGAGTTTAAGCACTCATGCACAGAGGCTCTGTTATCCCTCCAGATTAAACAAGATTATAGTCTAGATTATATTAACAAGCGTACTATGCTCCTCTGCTATGAACAGGCTGTCCTGCAGCTGCGTACACTACAAAGATGCAGAAGAAGCTGATTAATGCCGTCTTAACAGATGTGGGTCAGTAAGCGTCAGAGATTCACGTACACAAAGAGCACACCATGGTGCTGTAAACCAATCTCCCACCTTAAAGACTCCAGCTATGATGAAGATGTGGTCTCGCGTCAGAGGAAGCTGAGATTCTCCAGCATCCAGAGCATCCCGCAGCTCCCTGACAGCTCGGGCGCCTGCCGGCCGACGGAAAATCCCACGTGTCCACGAACCCTCGTGGTACAGAAACGTCAACATGTCCTGTGAGAGAGAAGAGATAAAAATTAGAGAGGGCATCCTTGTTTATTTTTTTAAAGGTACAGTGTGTAAAATCTCACCACTAGATGTCAGTAAATTGCAGATTGCTGTCAGCTGTTATTTCTCCCTTCCGAATTCAAGTGCATAATCCAGCCAGCCTGGTTGTTGTGGGACAAACAAGTCAGGCCATGGTTCTGTACTGAGTGTAGGGTATAAGTCCATTGTTTGCCCCAGCTAGCAATATGCTGGTGTTCATTTCTATTCACTCTGAAGGAACGTGCAGAATTTCATAAAAGGAGTTCAATACGAGTTGATGAGCTAGTGAAGCTCATTTCTTTGACACAAAGCAAATAAACTCACAGGATGTGAGTATCAAACTGTTTATCTGAGCAAAACCATAATTTTTTAGGACACTTTTTAAAAAAGTTTTTAAATTTGAGGTTATTGAGTTATTGAGCTGTATACCTACTTTGCCAAGATGAGGAAAAAGGCCCAAACTCAAAGCCAGTGAAAATATGCAGCCAATGCTTAAAAATAAGCTCTTTTATTGCACAAACCAAGTCCAAAGAATTGTCTTTAGACCTCCGAGATCTGGGGAAGTTCCCAATAAGCACAGAGGCCTCCATGATCCATAAATGGAAGAAGTTTGGAACCAGGAAGACTCTTCTTAAATCTGGCCACTCTGAGAGATAAGGGTAGAAAAGCCTTAGTCAGACAGGTGACCAAGAACTCGATGGTAACTATGACAAAGCTCCAGCTCTGTGGAGAGAGGAGACCCATCCAGGAGAACAACCACCTTTGCATCCATCAGTGTAGATTAGCGAGATGGAAGCACGTGATAGCTGGCCTGGAGTTTGCCAAAAGGCACCTGAGAGACACTCAAACTATGAGAAACAAAGTTTTCTGGTCTGATGAACTCTTTAACCTGAATGCCAAGTGTCATGTCTGGAAGAAACCAGGCACTGCCCATCACCAGGTCAATACCATCCCTAAAGTGAAGCACGGTGGTTTCAGTAACATGCTGTGGGAATATGTTTATAGCAGCAGGGTCGAGGGAAAGATGAATGCAGCAATGCACAGAGACATTCTTGATGATAACCTGCTTCAGAAAACCAGAGCACTCTGGACCTTAGACTGGGGAAAAGCTTCATCTTGCAACAGGACAACAACCTAAGCACACAGCCATAACAAAGGAGTGGCTTTGGGACCACTCTGTGAATGTCCTTGAGCGCCCAGAGCTCAGACTTGAATCCAACTGAACAACTCTGGAGAGCTCTGAAAATAGCTGTGTACTGACACTACCCATCCAACCTGATGGAGCTTGAGAGGTTCTGCAAAGAAAAATGGGAAAACTGCCCAAAAATAAGTGTCAAAGATTGTATCAACAGGTTAAAATTTCAGGTTAATATTTACATTCATGCTGATCTGTAAGATGTCAATAAAAACGTCCATGAACCAAATGAAATGTGTGCTTTCTGTCACTCAGTGCACACGCTCACCATGACTGGCTTTGGCAGAGTGTCCCCTGCACAAACGGAGCTGAGTGGCTGGCCGAACAAACAGCCTCGTGCAGTGCTGAGGGACAGCTCATTCAGGTTCGAGGAAGAGCCTCGCCAGAAGGCCCAGGCGATGAGCGAGCGCCTCCTTTTGAATGGCTTCCCAGAGAAATCTGAAGAGATGACAGCAGCCCAGAAAGCATGAAATTGTAATGCTCTAATTTTTATTTTGAATTTCTTTGACACAGAATGGATGATTTTACCTGTGTGCTGTTGTGGCGGCTCAACAGGTCGAGGCTTGAGGATGAACTGAAACTGCTTGTACACCTGCAGCTGCTCTGCCTTCAGTCTGTCTGCAGGTGGAGCAGCAGCATCCCTGCCTCCTCCCTGAGAGTATCTCACATGACTCATGTGGATGCTGAAGGGAAACTCATGACCTAAGAGAGAGAGAAGAAGAGACAATAGTGCTCCCTGAAGGCTCAGTGTTGTTGCTATAAAACAAGATCACATTATGAGTGAGCACACACTCTCTCTGGAGCTACATCACACTCGTCTCCAGGGATGAAAGGTACTAGTGTGCCTAAAAAAAACCATCTCACCCCTGTGTCATGCACATGAAGATCAAAAGGAAGAGAATCACACAGCTGGTTCAGGAAACAAACTAAATACAGAAAAACAACTGACAGTCTGTTCAACTAGTGTGCCCCAAGCTCACCTACCAATTAGAGGATAAGGGGCGTTGTCCCTTTTGGAGAGGACCCACAGCTGGAAGTCTTTGATATTTCCCTAAAAATAGAAAAGAAAAAGAAAGATGAAGAGTCAAGGAGTCAGGAAAACAAAATACACAAAGGAGTCCTGAGAGAAAACCACAGCAGGCAGAGCAGAGATGCGTATTCTTTTTGACTTTTCACATGCTGTTTGTGTTCACACAACCGTGGGGTAAGTAAGAAAACACAGTACTGAGCTTCACTGGCTTTTTGCAAGGTCGGGCACTGTTTCTTTCATCAGATGGCCAAAGTGAGTATTATAAAATAGGTAAAGAGCCAAACACTGGACATTTGAATTGAAACATGACAACTTAATAATAATCAGAGGTGCGGTGCTGTGTATTAAGGTAAAAGAACACCGCTCATACTCAACTACAAACAAGCACATGGCTAAACGTTGGATTGACTTTATGAATAAAGTGTTTTTGGATTATTACTTACGATGATGCCAAACTGCTGCAGGGCCAGGCGGATCACCTCATTGGTTGAATCTGAGTTGCTGACTGGGATCGTTTTGGCCTAATTACAGGAAAAGCAGCACAGAAACACAGGAGATACTGATGAGGAGGATGAACAGAGCATCGCACTGCACTGCGAGTTGTAACAACACCCTACAGTTGTACTAGTATACACAAATAAATCAGCTGTAGGCCCTACAGTTTAAAACTTACAAGAGCAAATGTATTGATTCCTTTCCCGTACACCCTCACAGGTATGGTTTTCGGTTCTTCTATCTCTTTTTCTTCTTTTATACGACTGGAAAGGAAATAGTGCCTGTAAGAATAACTCTTTCTCTAACACACACAGTAAATACGATACTTTGTTGACACATGAAGGAAGTGTACCTCTTAAGGAGGGCGAGCCATTTCTCCTTCTGTTCTGCTGAGCTGAAGGGAAGCACAAACATCAAAAGAGCATCATGTATCACTGCAGACTGTGTGTGTGCGTTCATGTGCGTCAGTGAGTGGGTCATAATACTAACTGTTTTGCTTTTTTTAAGTACAGCAACTTGCAGCATTCTGCAGAATTTCAGGTTGCAGGTCACAAAGTCAAGCTTAGCTAGAATCTCAGCCTACCAGATCAGCTGATCTCAGCCCCACCCTTTCGCACATCCACTTCACGCAGGTAGGGTGTGATATTTAGTTGCTTTGGTCTGCACACAGTTGCCGCAGATCTGCAAACCACTTTGCAACCCACTGATCTATGTGTCTGTTCTGTGGGTCTTGCTGGTGCTCATGCCACACGCAAAATATGCAAACTACTGCAGACGGTGTTACTGCTTAATCCATGACTATAAAACTTTTACAGCCACAGTACACCCGCTGCTTCACAGTCTGTTGCTAACGTTCTCAGCAACCACTTCTAAGCCTGCTGTTAAGGCTCAGGTAGCTGCTGCAGTATTCACCTGAACGATAGGTGTCACCACACAGACAATACCAACACATAACCGCCGATATAGGAAAAGAGGAAATCCAAACTGAAAGCCAAGACATTGCAGAGTGCAGAAATAAGACCTAAACTGCGGCATGTCCCAGCAGTTGTGACGTCAAATTTGTCGCACAGCTCCAGGTGACAAGGGGTCAGCGGTGAGCATAAAAAACAGCCTTAGTCTTCCTTCAGAGTAGGATTCCTGCAATGACTTCAGGCAATGTGGTGTTACTTCTCTTGACAACATCAAGTTGATGTCTCCCAATTTTCTTTTTCTTTAGTGAAGATTTGATGCAAAACATAAAGGCGTTACCCTTTTTCTCTTTGCTAATGGGTTCTTCCAAGATTTCCTGGAGCAAAGCAACACTCCAAAACATACTCATTTAAACCCCACACCCCAAATTCTACAGATTCAAATAAGTCCAAGACATTTTGACTAACCCTGCTAACAAACAGAAGAACAAAGAAAAAGTGTCACATATCTAACAGAAAATTTACTTGCCCTTTGTTTCTGTCCTAACCAAGCTGACATGATTCAGGGTGCATCAAATCCTGCTTTGTAGCTCAATCAGCGCCTCTTGGCCTATATTCTTACTCTGCTGCTCAAACTTCATCAGCTCCCTGGACATATAGATAACATCACCTGGCAACTGTGGCAAAGATCAGCATGTCTCTCTCTTCCAAGACACGTGGAAGCTCGAAACAAACAGAATGCTAAAGGCAAAAAAGTCTCTTCTTCCACTATTCAAATGTTTAAATTGACACTTATATATATATATATATATGTATATATATATATATATATGTATATATATATATATATATATATATATATATATATATATATATGTGTGTGTCAATATCGTGAACCTCAGTTCACGATGAAATACTTTTACTCCTCATCATAAAAGCAGGAATCAGAACTTCCTTTTGAAAATAATGGATAAGAACAAGGCCTGATGTGTTAATGGTTGCACGGTAGGATGTCACTGAGCTCTTTTGCCTCATCCTGTCTGTTTTCTGTTCCTTTGGCATTTAAGGTCAAGTTTACAGCATCAGCAGCATATTTTCTGTGGAAACATAAACACCTTCACAGCTGTTGACGTGAGGCAGCGTCAGCGTGAACAAAGTTTGTACAAATGTCGTTTCTGGGTCAACCACATCACAATGAGCCCATGTTAAGGACTTCTAAACACCTTGGTATAAAAGAAAATGTGTTAAAATAAGTACAATTCACCACCGTGTATGTGTGTGTGTGAATATTTGTGTCCGTATGAGTGCAGCATGTGTGTAGTACTGCTGTGCATCTTTGTGTGTGATACCTAAAGGTAGCGACACAGTTGCAGGTGGGCCACCCCATTACAAAGCTCCTCTCTGGGTTTGTGCTACCCTCACACACCTCGTCCATGCAGCCTGCCGTCCACATCTCACACACACGCACCTGGGCTTTCTGCTTGAAGTGGTTGGCTGACCTAGGAACAGAACACACACACACACACCTTACACTTAAACCTTACACCCAGGCATTAACCTAATTACCGTGTGAAGGACAGGAAGAACAGCCAAAATGTTCCTAATCTGCTTCACAGAAAGAAAATTTCTGGTCCCCACAAAGATATGAATACATGCTCACACACAAACACGCACACAAGCACACACACTTGTGCTTACTTAGCTTTGGCAACCACCAGAATGTCAGTAAAGAGGAAGAGGTGTCTGTCCTGAGTCTGCATCCCCGTCTTTAACTGAGCATGTCCTTGGAGAAGAAACGACCTATCAGAACTAGTCAGGAAGGACTGGATCAGCGGACACGTCTCTGGACACATGGGAACCAGGAAGCTTTCTCTGGAACATGAATAAATGGAACAGATTAACCTCAATACACTGCGACAACTTATGATACATCTCTTTCACTTAATCAGTGGGGTTCTCTATGAGTTTGGTGGTTTTTCCAGCAGCCCTTCACATTAAAAGCTTTGGCTCTGTTTAAACTAGAAGAACAGCAGCTTCTTCCTGCTCTGCTGCTATTCCAGCCAATAATATCAAATATTATGTGTTAATTGTCTGCTGTGGTTCAAAAGCGTGCAGTTTGGGTAATTGCACCAAGGTCGAAGACCATCAGCAGTACATCAAAGATGACAAGCAAGTGATGTCCTTCAAGGAGAAGCTGCTCAGTTACATGGCAGGCCCTCCCCAAATCACTTTACTCTGAAAGTTTTACTTGGGGAAGACACTAAACCTCAAGCTGCCTTGAATGCATCACAGTGTGAGGGTGCGTGAAGGTTCTATAGGCAAAACAGAAGTGCTTAGCTGAAGTAGAAAAGCATTGTATAAGTATCAATCCATTTATCAAGGGTGGAATTTCAAAGAAAAGTAAAGAACACCAGTTACAACAGTGAAATTCTCTCCACTCATTTCTTCTCACATTTAGTAATTTAATATGACTAAAGATCTTTACAAACAGAGCATATTTAAGCACTTTCACAAAATGCTAACAAACTTATGTAGCACTGTACTGTAATACTTTTAAACGATAACATTCAGAGTTCATATGTTGGTTTATAACATTTTTGAAAGTTGAAATGATCTCAGCATATCAGTGAGTTATACTATCAGATGAAAAACACAGCATTAATTTACATGATGATCTAAGTCACCTGTTAATCTTTCGAGGCACTCAGTGTCACACTGTAGGACGCTACATCCTTCTTTTATATACAGTCTATCACTGCGACCCCATACAGAATCCAAAAGTAATTAATGTTTGCTTTTTTTCCCTTTTGAAATTAAATGTTAATTTTTAAGATAAACTGTATGTCATCTGATGGGAAAGGGGAGTAGGAACCATGAATTGTACTTGTTATTAACCTCTGGCTCTCTTCCACAGCGGTTCTCTTATCCTGTCCTCATTATCTCACCCCAACCGGTTGCAGCAGATGGCCGCACCTCCCTGAGCCTGGCTCTGCTGGAGGTTTCTTCCTGTTAAAAAGGAGTTTTTCCTTCCCACTGTTGCTGGAGTCGCTAGAGGAGGTCATATGACTGTTGGGTTTGGCCTTGAGGCGACTGCTGTTGTAATTTGGCGCTGTATAAATAAAATTGAATTGAATATAAATATTGTACCTGAGACAAAAGAGCAAACAGCCTTCACCTGAATGCTTCATGCCTCAGGAATGTTCTACTACAATAATTACTTTGATATGACCTGTGCTACCACTTCTTATTTAATAGAGTAACTTGTTTTTGAAGCAGCGTGACTCACTTATAATGCTAAGCAGCAGCTAACTCATTGGTCGAAACTTTTCTGTCTTGTAAGAAGACATTAGTTTATCTCAAAGCATCTTTGGACGTCCCTGTAGGTAATAAAAAAGAGTCAGCCTCTGCCTCTTAGGCCGAGAGGTTAGTGTCTCTGTTATTAGATTATTCACTTCAGATCTCTGTCTCTTTCTGGCATCCTTAATCACCCAACACAAGATAGCCTGCAAGTACATCAAAGCACTCTCCCTTATGTAAAGTTCACGGGAGTCACTGGTGAGTAGGGTGCGAGTGAAGTACTCTGGAAGCCAGAGAAGAACTTTTAAAAGTTTTATTGATGAAATTTTTGTTTTTCCCTCACTGGTCTAGCCCTTTTTCTTCTGCTATTTTTACAATATAAATTCCAATTCGTATTAACTACTAATTAATTCTCAGGCATCTCACTTATACTGTTAATTGTTTCACATTTTATATGAAGCATTACTCAGTTAATATTAACTAAAAAAAGAAATAGGATGGAGACAAAAGTACGTAGGTAATATAAGTTAGGAACATGAACCCTAATTAGTGAAAATGGGATTCCTGTTAACAACCACACTTGTAACGCACTTGAAAAGTATTTAATATTCCTAAAATGTATTTGAGTAAAAACAGAATTACATGATGAGACAAGTCATAAACAGTCATGTACTTAAGATGCTGCTGTATAAAGGAAGTGGATACCAGATTTAAAGAGCCCATTAAACTGCTTTACAACTGTGTGGCTCACTGCACATGTACAGTGTTTCTAGTATGCACTTCCATTCGCTTCTTAAAACTAAATAAATTTTTTCAGACCTTGGAAAGGTTTTATATACCCACACTGAATACAATTATGTGCAAATCATTTAATCTACACTTGAAGTTCTGAACCCCACTGTAACTGGGTTTGTTGTTACACCACAAATGCACGTTAAAGCTCAAGAAGACAAGAAGGATTTTATTTTCTCTAACTTTCCTACCGCAAATTGTTATTCAAACAATTTGGGAAAAAGGCCGAGTGGTGCTGCTATCTCTCTTCATAAACCTGTGCCAGCATCTCAGAAGTCCACTAATTAATCCTATTGTTCCAATGGGAACAAGAGTCTACGTAGTAAAGGCACCCCGCCAAAAATCAGTCCTGTACCTTAAGTCCTGATAAACCTTAAATTCTTGAGTTTTTGTAAGGACCAAACAAGCAAAAAATAATGTGTTAATTAGTGGGTTTCAGGACTGCTTTGAGCCTATTTGGTTACCTTTGGACAGGACCAGGCAAACGCTTTACCCTTTTTCCAGTCTTTATTTCATGCCAAGCAACCCTATGAGTAACTTAGAAATGGTGTCATCACCAGCAGAGCAGCTCCACACCTACTGTGTACATGATTTACACGTTCAGCACTATCTGCAGCACATTTAGCATAGTAGTATCACAGCTACTCTGACAGAGTGCAGTCAGGTGGTGTCTTCATTGTAACTTGCTGACTAGTTTTATAAAATTCTTTGTTGAAAATCAAATAAATAACCCCGTCATCTTCTCTTTTTATCTTTATTTATTATCACACAACATACAATATGAGCTCATACGTTGATATCTGAATTGACCCACCTACTCTGTAGCTGATGAATCTAAATTGGATATTGATGTGAGATGGATAAAGTGTATAAAAAACTGTATGAATAAATGTTTAAATGTGGTTTGTCTAAAGGTGCTTTGAGTGGTCACTGGAAATGTGCTATACAAGTGCCAGTCCCTATAAATGTATGTGCCAAAATGTAGAGCTACAGTTGCTTTATAGTTTGCATACACTCACCAAGGGCATGAATGTCATGACAATTTTGGCCTTTTAATCATTTCTTTAAACGGTTCCTGTTGTAGAGTGCACTGATTGCACAGCAAACCTATTTAATGATTTGTCAAAACTTTGCAAAAGTCTGGGACAAGTCCCAAACTGTCATCCTCAGAGAGAAGAAGGGAGGAAATTGGTTAAGATTGGTTAAGATCAGGGGTCCCCAACTCCAGGCCTCGAGGGCCGGTGTCCTGCAGGTTTTAGATCTCACCCTGGGTCTACACACCTGAATCAAATGATTAGTCCATTACCAGGCCTCTGGAGAACTGGAGAGGTCATTTAGCCATTTAAATCAGCTGTGATGGATCAAGGACACATCTAAAAACTGCAGGACACCAGCCCTCGAGGCCTGGAGTTGGGGACCACTGGTTAAGATGTTCATGAACTTCAAGGCTTAAGCCTGCCATGAACTGGAAACTGCTGGAACACCAGTGTCCTTGTCCACAGTGAAGCGACTTCTATAACACCATGGACTGAAAGGGTGCCTACAAAGACAGGAGCCCCTGGTCCAAAGTTGACACCTCCAAGCTTGAGTAAAATTTCAGCTTCCAATTAGGGCAAGAAAAATGTCTCTGATGAAAGGTTTTATGGTCAGATGAACAGACGTAATGCTTTCAAACATAAGAGCGTTGTGCCAGCTGCCAAGCATGTTGGTAGTGGCATCATGCTCTGGGGCTGTTTTTCGGCAAATGGTACTGGTACATTGCACAAAGTAAATCAAATAGTGTAAAAGGATGAGTCCACCTAAAATTTCTTCAACTTCACTTCAAACCAAGAAGCTAAACAGTTGAAACTTGGAGACAACTGGGTTTTACAATAAGGCATCCTGAATACACAAAGAAACTGGTTTTGGAATAGATAAAGCAATCATACATTTCAATTGGCCTTATCAAATCCCTGATCCCAACCCTGTTGATGTATAAGTATGCTTAAATGCTGGGTCCATGCCAGGAAACCATCCATCCATCTTCATCCGCTTTATCCGGGGCCGGGTCACGGGGGCAGCAGCCTAAGCAAAGAGGCCCAGACCTCCCTCTCCCCAGCCACCTCCTCCAGCTTATCCGGGGGAATACCAAGGCGTTCCCAGGCCAGCCGAGAGATATAATCTCTCCAGCGTGTCCTGGGTCTGCCCCGGGGCCTCCTCCCGGTGGGACATGCCTGGAACACCTCACCCAGGAGGCGCCCAGGGGGCATCCTTGTCAGATGCCCGAACCACCTCAGCTGGCTCCTTTCGATGTGGAGCAGCAGCTGCTCTACTCTGAGCCCCTCCCGGATGGCCAAACTTCTCACCCTATCTCTAAGGGAGAGGCCAGCCACCCTTCGGAGGAAGCTCATTTCTGCCGCTTGTATCCGCGATCTCGTTCTTTCGGTCACTACCCACAGCTCGTGGCCATAGGTGAGGGTAGGGACGTAGATTGACCGGTAAATTGAGAGCTTCGCTTTTACACTCAGCTCCCTCTTCACCACGACGGACCAGTGAAGCGTCCGCATTACTGCAGCTGCAGCCCCAATCCGTCTGTCGATCTCTGGCTCCCTTCTCCCATCACTCGAGAACAAGACCCCGAGATACTTGAACTCCTCCACTTGGGGCAGGAACTCATCCCCGACCCGGAGTGGGCACTCCACCCTTTTCCGGCTGAGAACCATGGCCTCAGATTTGGAGGTGCTGATCCTCATTCCCGCTGCTTCACACTCGGCTGCGAACCGTTCCAGTGCGAGCTGGAGGCCCTCACCCGATGAAGCCAACAGAACCACATCATCTGCAAAAATCAGAGATGAGATTCTGAGGCCACCAAAGCGAAAGCCCTCCGCCACTTGGCTGCGCCTAGAAATCCTGTCCATAAAAATTATGAACAGAACCGGAGACAAAGAGCAGCCCTGGCGGAGCCCATCACCCACCGGGAACGAGTCCGACTTATTGCCGGCAATGTGAACCAAGCTCTTGCAACGGTTATATAGGGATCGAATGGCCCGTAGCAATGGGCCAGACACCCCATATTCCCACAACACCTCCCACAGGACACCCCGAGGGACACGGTCGAATGCCTTCTCCAAGTCCACAAAACACATGTAGACTGGTTGGGCAAACTCCCATGCACCCTCAAGTATCCTGGAGAGGATAAAGAGCTGGTCCAGTGTTTCGCGACCAGGACGAAAACCGCATTGTTCCTCCTGTATCCGAGGTTCGACTAACGGACGAACTCTCCTTTCCAGCACCCTGGCATAGACTTTCCCAGGGAGGCTGAGGAGTGTAATCCCCCTGTAGTTGGAACACACCCTCCGGTCCCCCTTCTTAAAGATGGGGACCACCACCCCGGTCTGCCAGTCCACAGGTACTGCCCCTGATCTCCACGCAACATTGCAGAGGCGTGTCAACCAGGACAGCCCTACAACGTCCAGAGCCTTCAGGAACTCGGGGCGGACCTCATCAACACCAGGGGCTCTGCCACCAAGGAGTTGTTTAACTGCCTCAGTGACCTCGCCCCCGGAAATTGGCGGGTCATTCCCCTCATCCCCAGACTCTGCTTCCTCCTCGGAAGACGTGTCAGTGGGATTAAGGAGGTCCTCGAATTATTCCTTCCACCGCCTGACAATTTTCTCAGTCGACGTCAGCAGCGCTCCGCCAGCACTATACACAGTGCAGGTAGAGCACCACTTTCCCCTCCTGAGACGTCTGACGGTTTGCCAGAATCTCTTCGAGGCAGTCCGAAAGTCTTTTTCCATGGCCTCTCCGAACTCCTCCCACACCCGAGTTTTTGCTTCAGCCACTGCCCGAGCCGCATTCCGCTTGGCCTGTCAATACCTGTCGGCTGCCTCTGGAGTCCCACAGGCTAACCAAGCCTGATAGGACTCCTTCTTCAGCCTGGTGGCTCCCTTCACCTCTGGTGTCCACCATTTGGTTCGGGGATTACCACCACGGCAGGCACCAACCACCTTGCGGCCGCAGCTCAATGCAGCAGCTTCGGCAATGGAGACGCTGAACATGGTCCATTCGGACTCAATGTCCCCAGTCTCCCTTGGAATGCTGTTGAAGCTCTGCCGGAGGTGTGCGTTGAAGATCTCGCGGACTGGGGCCTCTGCTAGACGTTCCCAGCACACCCTCACTACGCGTTTAGGTGCACCAGGTCTGTCCAGCGTCCTCCCCCGCCACCTGATCCAACTCACTACCAGGTGGTGATCAGTTGACAGCTCAGCCCCTCTCTTTATCCGAGTGTCCAGAACATATGGTCGCAGGTCTGCTGATACGATTACAAAATCGATCATCGACCTACGGCCTAGAGCGTCCTGGTGCAATGTGCACTTATGGACACTCTTATGTTCGAACAGGGTGTTCGTTATGGCCAAACTGTGATTAGCACAGAAGTCCAATAACAAAGCACCGCTCGGGTTCAGATCAGGGAGGCCGTTCCTCCCAATCACGCCCCTCCAGGTCTCGCTGTCGTTACCCACGTGAGCATTGAAGTCTCCCAGCAGGACAACAGAGTCTCCAGGTGGAGCACCCTCCAGCACCCCTCCCCCCAGGGACTCTAAGAAGGCTGGGTACTCTGAACTGCCACTCGGCGCATAAGCGCAGATGACAGTCAGGACCCGTTCCCCGACCCTAAGGCGCAGGGAACAAACCCTCTCGTCCACCGGGAAAAACCCCAACGTACCGGCAGCAAGCCGAGGGGATATTAGAATACCCACCCCAGCCCGCCGCCTCTCACCAGGGGCAACTCCAGACTGAGACAGAGTCCAGCCCCTCTCCAGGAGACTGGTTCCAGAGCCCAAGCCATGTGTAGAGGTGAGCCCGACTATATCTAGCCTGTACCTTTCAACCTCACGCACTAACTCAGGCTCCTTCCCCACCAGAGAGGTGACATTCCATGTCCCTATTGCCAGTCTTGGCAGCCGGGGGTCAGTCCGCCAGGGCTGGGTCCATGCCAGGAAACCAACCAATTAAAATTAATTTCAATTTTCTTGGCAGAATGGTAAAAAGTGAATATTTTCTTAATCAGAGTATAACATCAAGTCAATTAAACTTTGGGATAAACTTCTGGTCAGTTAAATAGCAGAGGGGTTGTTAATCAGTTTCAGGTGTTTCGGTGTTAATAAATGAACCACAGGGGGACCAGAGGGGGAGCAATGACACAACCCCAAAAACAGGAATGGTTTTACGGCTGGAGACCACTGACCTTTTTTCTCCTCCTCATCTTATGTGACTGTTTTTTTTTAACCAGTTCTGCATTTAGCTAGATTCAGTGTCGCTACTGCTACCATGAGGTAATACCTGGACCCTACAGAGGTTGCACAGTTAGACCCATTAATCAGTTTCACTCAAATCACATGTGACAGATGTGAAAGGTCCTGGAGAAGCTGTGGAGAATGATATGCTGCCTGTAACATTGTTCAGCATGACCAGTTTGGTGGTGGTCAGTGATGGTCTGGAGAGGTGTATCCATGGAAGGATGCATGGACCTCTGCAGGCTGGGTAACGACACCCTCACTACCATTAGGTATTAGAATGAAATCTTTGGGCCAGTGATGCTGGGTTCCTTCTAGTGTATGACAATGCCTGGCCTCATATAATAAGAGTATGCAGGGAGTTCCTGCAGGATGAAGGAATTCATACCATTGACTGGTCGCCGTGCTTGGGCTAAATCCAATAGAACAACTCTGGGACATGATGTTTTGGTCCACCTGGAGCTGCTAGATTGCACCTCAGGCTGTCCAGGAGTTCAGTGATGTCCTGGTCCCGATCTGGGAGGAGATCCCCCAGGAACATCTGTCGTCTCATTAACTCAGATGTCAGGCGTGCACACAAGCACATGAGACACACAAACTACTGAGTATCATTTTGAGTTGCTGCAATGAGCAGTGACAGCCTGCCACTTCTTTTTTCATTTTGATTATCAGAGTTTTCTTTGAATTGCCATCAAACGATCTGCCATCCTTTCGTTCCTAACACATTACTCAGTCCACATGTCCAGCGTGATTTTTCCCCCCACAGAACTCTGATGTGTTCTTTTATTTTTTTGTGCAATGTATTTGTGGATTAGAGAAAAAACTAAATAATTTTGGACAAAGAACAGTTCAAAGAAAACATTAAAAGCCCAAAATTACCATGACATTTATGCCTTTGATAAGTGTATGTAAACCATCCACAAGTGGTGAATTTGTTGGACAAAATCACAGTGAAGCTTGGAAACATGCTAAGAAGGTGTGAACCAGCTACTATTAGGTTTTAACAAGGTTTTCTTCTTCACTTTCCCAGTGCATATGTTCAAAGACAGAGGCTATTAATAGCTACCTGATCCTCTGATAAGTATGGCAACAGGAGGATTATCTATCCTAACAGATCCAACACCTCACTTAGGGCGTGTGTGTGTGCACGTGTGTGAGAGTGTGGCTTCAGGGTTTCATCAGTGGCCTGGGCTGCAAGAGGGTTTCTGAGAGGGTTGTATGTGACTCATTCACCCTACTTTGGAGACACTAAATCTATCTCTGCTCAAAGACTTTCAACCTCAAGTGTTTCCGATGACCAGTGTCTTTACTGTTCTTTGTCAAAAGGTGTCTACAAAGGTTTAAAAAACAAGGCTAACAATTAAATTGTATTAGTATAATTTTAGACTTATATTTAATTTACAATTAAAGCTGTTAACTATCAATGCAGATGGTTGTTGCTTTAAATCACAAACACTGTGACATACAGGTGCCGCATATTAAGATCATATGGTGGCTCCAGTAACTAGCTTTACAGTGAAAAGTAAATGAAACATAGATACCAGAGTCAGCCTGACCATGTCTTTTACAGTACCTGGAGAGAGTCTTGGACCTGGTCAGAGCCTTGGTGATGACCAGAGATGGGGCGGACTGACGCCGGTAACTCTGAGACTTTGTGCGCTAAAAAAGCAAAAGAGAAAGATGGCTGATGAAGGGGGAGGGAAACATTTCTAATATTAAAATTGCATTATTAATGCAAAGCTACAAAGCTCGATACGCAATATTTTTTCACATTTTTACTGTGACATTCATACCACATGGCATCCATCAAAGAAACTATTTTGCAATTAAAAATTACGACTGTGTATGGTATATGGAGCTTTGTTGTTTCTGATTGGCTGGTAAGAGAATAACACCTCACAAGAAATGAGAATGGTAAAAAAAAATAGCAATGGTGGAAAAAGTATCGTAAGAACAATTGCGAAGTTGTCTGCCACAAAAAAGAGACATGCTTGTCAGCCTCGATAATCTACCTAAATAATGTCATTTAAAGTTTTGGTTTAGTACTGCAACTCACACAATATCTGACCACACTGCTTAGTGAGTGCTTACTGAGAGTTGGACTCGATGCTTATGTGATGTTTACACTCTCCTCATTTGTTATGCAAGTGTCCTAATGTTCAACACATTCATCACAGCATCAGGGCTGACTATGGCCTCCAAAAGGACAGGGACAGCAGAACTGAGCTTAAAACACAAAGGAATGCCAGAGCATTTCACAGCAGCCTCTGTTTGTTTTTGCCATGACAGTTCTGACCTTTCTCACATGTTAGTAAAAATCCAGTGTGTGTAAAAACAACATTTTTCATGCTACCTTCCTACTTTCACTTGCTTGGGACCATGTTGATATCCTGTTTTTCTTTACAGGATCTGATTACCCAGGTTTCCCACATAAGGATAATTAAAGTTTCATTGAATCTAATTGTAGAAGGATTTGTCAGCATGAAACAGGGCTGCAAACAAACATTACATAACTACAGTTCTTTCACTGGATGTCAGAATACCACACTGACTAACACAATCAGCTAATACATTGATCAGTGGTTTTTGGACAGGTTAAGTGGGTTAAGGTAGTCTTTTGTTTTGTGTAGTTATTACATGTAAGTCATAGATATGTGAAAAGTGTGAAAACACATTTTAAAGATAACAAGCTCTTAATCGTGCTAGCAGCTCCATCATTCTGTGATTTCATAAGTCTACTGCTAATGTCAGCAGGCTAAAAGAGGTTACAGTGGTTCCACTGACCATAATTAGCTTGTCATTAGTGGTATTTATCATGTTTCATATAAACAGTTTCACATATAAATGTGTCTCAGGAACAAATGTGAGCAGCATATTTAGCTAAAAGTGCAGTCAGGTTGCATTTTGGTGACTGTGAAAATTTTTAAAGAATGGTGCAACTGTGTTAACTGCAATAACTTTTGGGGATAACGCCGCTAAATTAGCCTAATATCAATGATATTGGCTTTTTGAGCCATTGGCTTATTTCAAATAAGAAGACATCTATCAGTAGCAGTGGCAAGTTCTTCTGTTGTGATGCATTAATGTGTTTCTGGATGTTTGAAGAAAGTGTAATTATTAGTTTAGCAGTTAATTTATAATGGTTTGTTTCCCTGACAATCAAGCAGATTAGCTTACTAGCTATAGTGCCAGCTTGGTCATGTGACCTTTCCTGGCAGGGTTGTAGCAATCCCTTGCAAAGCTTGACAGGATTCATCCTCTGGGGACCACGAAAGCCTGTATCATTTCGTGTTAATTCGTGATGTCACTCTGTCCAAACACTAACCTTAGAATTCTAAATGTGGGAAAACCTCAGTCCGTCTTCATCCTACATCCACCATGCACGTCCACACATTTTTCACAATGTAATAACATTGATTTAGCTAGGTCACAGGCTGCTGAAACATTCCTTGTACTCCAGTTACAATATTACAATGTTACCTTTCAGTCCTAAAAATACACCAATGTTAGCTTCCGTGAAAAAGTGGGTTTACTGTGGGAAACAGCGACTATAAAAACCCCCAATTTGTCTAACATAAACATAACCTAAAAATAGTTTAAAAAATAACTGTAGTGATGATGAACTCACTAATGTAACAGGACAATTGCTCATGCAGCTTTCTGCCCTTTCCACCAGAGTTTATAGTATTTACACAAACCGTTTTCCTTACACTGACACCGTGTTTCTGCATTTTTGCATTTTTGACTCAGCACATTCATCAAGCACAGCTGATGTGTAACAGTTATCACTAAACCAAGGACAGAGCGCTGGCTGTGCAGTGAAGGAAGACTTTGTACCACAACTTTTTACAGTAACTGCAGAGAAGAATCACTGGGAAAAAATACTTTCAATGAATGGAACAATATGTATACCTATAATAATTAAAAGCTATTTTTATTACTGATCTAATTAATTGATAGGTTATTTTTAGTGGTGGCAGTAATACTGCGTGGTCCATTGAACACAACAGTCTGATATTTGATGGGTAACAGTTTAATTATTTCCACTTTTCTGTCTCCTCCTCACTTCAGTAAAGGATTAAAAAAGCTTTAAATAAATGAAGTGATGTTTGATGTATTACAGGGCAGCCTGTACAGGACAGTGTGCCTAAGGAAATAGCTCTGAAAAAAGCAGAACACTATATTTGGTGTGTGTATAATATCATCATTATTAACTTTTAAAAACGTGTTAATCTGTGATATGAATTCTCTCGCCATCTGCCTTTTGTCTTATTTTCTGCAAGTAAACCTCCACTCATTTATCGGATAATTACCACCACAAAGAGTCACAAAGTAGTGACACTTCTGAGTCTAATTGTCAGCGGGATAGTTTTAGACCATCATGAAATACAAACAAACACAAAAACAATTGATTTGCGACACTGGCATAACAAACAGAGTCAAATTCTGTCTGCACCACATAAAGCTACAATTCTTCACAGTTTCTATCTTTACAAACTGAAACAAACAAACATTTGATGCTTTTTACTCCAAAATAAACTTGAATGACTACCTGATGATCAGAATAGATTAGCTGTGGACTGACAGCTACTGTTTCCAATACAGAAGACACTGCATTTATCATAGAAATGGTTTCGGTACACAGAGAATAGTTAATACCAGTAAAACTGAAACGCATGCTTTGACTAAACAGCCTGGGGATGATAATCGATAACAATAAAACCCTTTAAATCTGATTAGCATTTGAACACATGTATGAAGTAGTTAGCCTGCAGAAAGAGTAAATGTGAAGTGTATACAAGACACACCACATTTGAACACCTCTTTAACTCACACGTACCGTTTAAATGCCACAATTATCTAAACAAATACAGGAATTTATGACATTTTAAGTGTTTATTTTGTCGACAAGGCCATGACTAAAATTTACGTCTATAAATCTATTCATTCTATAAGTTCATGTATTAATGTCTGCATTAAGAAGTTTTTATTTCTTAATAAGTAAAATAAATTGATTAAAATAACTTAAAAAGTTATTTTACTCTTCTTATGACCCATGAGTTAAAAAGAAAATTAAAATCAGAAAAGGGGCAGAATATCTTGAGATGATGTAATAATGACATCACAGGCTACCAACGTTAATAATCAGTAGGTTATTAAAACAGTCTGATGACACACTTTGTTTAGATCAGTGTTTTACTGGAGCTTGAAGACACTCATTAGTTTACAACCTTGATTTATTTTTTTAATCTTATAAGTTGACCTCCTGTAGAACTGCAAAACTATCACTGACAAAATTTCCCAAAAGCTGCTTCGGCTGTTTGAACACCTGTCACACTGATCTAACCTCCCAACCGACACACTCATTCATAAAGTGAGTAGGCTGTCCCTTTTCACGCGATGTAATTAGACAGAAATGAATTAGAAGGAAGTCTGTCTTTACTTTCAAAAGAGCAGAACTGTCTGCTAAGGTGAGTGAAAACACAGACTCTTACGCGCAAACGTACCCGTTTGTGTTCCTGCTGCGCGCCGCCTCGACTGAGGCTGTCCTGTTGCTGCTGTGGAGACATGTTGTCCATCCAGCCTCCAGACGCCCTCCGGCTCACTGTCCAGCTGTCCTCGGGTGATGCAGGAGTGAAAGAAATCCCATTAATAAACTCCGACTCCCGGAGATACGAACCATTTCACCACAAGCTAAAAACTTGTTTGCGATTAGATCGCGTGAAGGAAAAACTACACGAAGGAAATTTAATATTAAAAAAAGAAATAAAGAAGGAAAAAAGGTCGGGAGGAAAACTAGCTCAGGTTTCGTCTATCTCTTTGCCATCAACGAATAGCCGTGCTCATGCGTCTCCTGTCTAGATTATCAGTTGCTTTGCCACTTCTTAAGGCGTCTTTACGCATAGAACGGAGGCGGCGCCATAACGCTGCAAAAAATAGGTCCACCTATTTTTAACCAAACTGTTTCATTTACTCAGCGAACAATCAGATTTACCCGAAAACAAACAATGCTAAAGGTATGATAAGCTGTTTGCTTAGGGGATCAGCTTTTATCGAGAATTCTACAGGGATTCAGCAAGTGGGCCAATGAAGTTTCATTACTCAAGCAAACAACATTAGAAAAAAGTCCCGTTATTTTTACTGTCAGCTCGTTACTGTGTGCTGAATGAGATCTCTGTAAATGAGTTTATGTGTTAGATTGGTCTCTTGTTAAATCAAGTGACACAATTACCTCATTATCTAATCTGAAGTTAAATCAGAGTGTAACAGTCTGAAGACCTAACGTGCATCTTTTCAAAAACATCCAAAACCCAGTCAGTGACACCTTTGTAAGGCCAAAATGTTAAACTTTTACGCATATCCCAATCTTGAGATGCCATTTTTATAATGCTAGTTGTTAAAAACATTGGTTATCAGTCATCACGCTGAGGATTTTCTATGAGTCTGTGGTGGCCAGTGCGATCCTCTATGCTGTTGCATGCTGGGGGAGCAGGCTGAGGGTCGCAGATGCCAACAGACTTAATAAACTGATCCGTAAGGCCAGCAATGTTGTGGGGATGGAGCTGGACTCCCTCAAGGTGGTGTCGGAGAGGCGGATGCTGTCCAAGATAAAGACAATGTTGGATAACACCTCCCACCCACTCCATGACATGTTGGTCAGTCACAGGAGCACGTTCAGTGAGAGACTGAGATTACCGAAAAGCACCACTGAACGACACAGGAAATCATTCCTGCCTGTGGCCATCTCCCTGTACAACGCATCCACTTAACACACTGTTTGCTGCTACAACTACACATGTTTCTTTTCCAAATATTTATTTATAAGTGACTTATGTATGTATGTATGTATATATATGTATATATTGTACTATTCTTAGTTAGCGTATTGTCTGTCTTGTCTTAATGTTGGTTTAAAATGGAGCACTGTAACAAAAAATAATTTCCCCCAGGGATCAATAAAGTATTCTGATTCTGATTCTGATTCTGATCACCTCATGTTATGAATATGAGATAAGTTTCTTTTGTTGCAATGTCCCGAGAACTAAACTGATATAAAAACATGAAAACAGGAGGCTACTCAGGCACATTTGGGAGCTTTTCTATGTTGACTAGGTATGTTGGTATGAATTATCCCACTTTTTGTCAGTCATATGGAAAAGAAAGTTTTCACAGAACCCTTTAATTACTTAAAATAATAATTTTCAGTATGACTTTATCAGTCTCTCACTTCATTATCGGGTCACATCAAAGGTCACATGACTATAGCTAGTTAGCTAATTTTGGTCCACTGTTGTGTACAACATTGCTTCAGTTCACTGAGGTTTGTGGACATCTGTTTATACATAATTCTCTTAAGGTCTTCCTGCAGGATTTCAATCCGATTGTTCAGTCTGACGTCACTAACCGTGTCTGGACCTAAACTCCGCTGCAGGTCCATATATCAAACAAAGTATGGCATTACTGAGAGTTGAAAAACTGTCTAAAGTCTTTCATCTTTAATAAAATGATCAGCGTTCTGCTCTACCAGGTGTAACAATTGAGTTTAACATCCAGGCATCCATGAAAACGGAATTTATAACATTTAACGGAGTTAGAAGTTAGCAGGGAGTTAGCTCGCTAGCTTCTATCTAAATACAATATAGCATGTCCTGACTGCGGGGTTTTGGAAACAAATTAAAACGTACAGCTCTGCTATCACTTCCAGCATAAATGAAGACAGAAAACTAAACAGCAGTGACGTTTGTAGGGTTACTGAAGTTGGGCTAGCTGGTATATAATGATGTGCTACGTGATCGCTAGTGACACAGCTATGTTAGCATAACATAAACAGTGAAGCTGGAGGACGAACACTAACACTTTTCCACTTATAAAAGTTAACGTTAAGGTTCCTGATAGTTAGAGACAAATGCAATCGCATGGCAGGATGCTGTAAACGGACCAAACTTCAGTCAGGAGAACAACTGAGATAATCCATCCACAATACAAGGTTAGTCATTAATATACTGCAACAACATGGGAATAGAGCAGCTGTGATAGAATACAGCATTAACGAATCAATGGTACAGAAGTGGAGGAAGCAAGAAGAATGAGTTTAATAAAGTTTGATTTATCTGACTGCTTTGTTTCGCTTAATGTGCCTTATAATCCCGTGCACCTTATGGTCCGAAAAATAGGTACTGCACACTGCAGTTTAATGTTGCAAAGCACCTCTTTTTAACTTCAGTGGATATTATACATGGTTATGCTCAGGATATGTCAGCCCATTTCTACTGGAAATGCCTTTTGGTTAAACTTTCAGCAAGGAATTTGCATTTGCACTGTTACATTTTTATAAAGCTTTAATGTACATAAAAACCAGCTTCTTGTTTAAGTGAAAATAAATGGAAGGTTGTCTTTTTGTGCTAGTAATGTTGTGGAGTTGTATTTTGTCTGGCATCAATTATATCGTCAGTTATATCGTTATCGCAAATTTTCAAATATATATCGTGATAAATATTTTTGGCCATATCGCACTGCTCTAGTAGTGAAGACAGTCAGGGGTAAGAAAACAGTCAGCTATGTTAGCATAATATAAACAAGCTAACTTTTTTTCCACTCAATAAAAGTTACCGTGAGTGTTCTTGGTGGTCAGGAACAAATGTAATCGCATGGCAAGATGCTGTAAAAGGACCAAACTTCAGCCAGGAGAACAACTGAGATAATCCATCCACAATACGAGGTTAGTCATTCATATACTGCTGCATGGGCTGGGCTGTAGTTACATCGTAAGGTTTTAAAAACTGAGCTTAAATAAATGATTAGCGGTAATAAAAGCCGAGGGAGGTCAACAGTGATCACTGTCTGTTTTAGGAGCTTTTTCAGATCAAATATAAGAAAATACATAACATTGAACATGTTAACAACACAAAAGCCATATTAAACACAGACTACTTTAGGCCTGGAAGTAGGATTCGTTGCATCATCACTGAACAACCGGATAGGGTTGAGGTCAGAACTTTGCATCATTTTAACACCTCGATTCTTTTATTTTTCAGCCATTGTGTTATAGATTTCTTCTATTTCATGACCCAATTTCATATTTGACTCTAAAATACTCTGGTTTACAGAGTTCATGATTGACTCAATGACCACAAGGTGCCCAAGACCTGTGGCTGCAAAACAACCCCAAATCCTCACCCCGCCTTGCTTGATTGGTATGAGCCATTTTTGCTGATATGCTGTGTATGGTCTTCACCAAACATGGTGCTGTGCATCATTACCAAACATCTCCACTTTAGTGCAGTCGGTCAAAAAGACATTGTTGTAGAATTGTTAAAGTTTGTTCAGACTTTGCTGTCATGTTCTTTTTAGAAAGAAGAGGCTTTCTCCTAGGAACCCTTCCAAACAAGCCATAAGTGTTCAGTCTTTTCCTGGTTGTATTGTGAAAATTGAACTTTAACATGCCAAATGAAGCCCATGAAGTTTTTTTTTTCTTTTTTCACTTTGTGCCTGTTCTGACCAAACTCAGCACCCAGGAAATCCACTCATGGAAAGATTGCCAACTGTGTTAAATGTTTTCCACTTATGAATAATCTTACTGCAGAAAGTTTGGATATGGCCTCATAAACCTTCCCAGATTAATGGGCAGCAACAGTTCATCATTTCTGATGTTTTTCATCCTTGCTTTTGTGTTAAGAGGCATCTGAATGCTGCAGACCTACAAACTGCCAAAACCTCTGCATGTTTCGAGGTGCACACACTTGATGATGAATTAATTAAGGATGTACTAAGTTTTTCACAAGACTACAGTCTTTTTCCACATGAATCTAAATACAAGTAAATCATAATTTAACAGTTTTCATTGTTTTTGAATATCAATGTACATCTATAGATAGAAGATTTAAGGGGGGTTTAGGACTTTAGATTAACTTATTTGCTTCCATTTCTTACAGTAATAGCTCTGCTCTCAACTGGATAAGAGGCAATTTTATAATGTCTCCTTTAACAAACATAAGAAAGCTGGCTAAAATAACATTCTTAAAAATATATCTTTATCCTAACTTCCAATCAAAACTGAAAATTAGAGGTTAACACTGAGTCAATAACGCTATTGTTTTTTTTAAATTTAAAATAGGGTTTTTTTTGTTTTTTTTGCAAATGGGTTTAAACGTTCTATCCAAGTACTACTACTTTGTTTTCACATTTTACAATTTGTCAATGGTTACATTTTTTTAAATTTTGTCCACACTGGGGGAAAATGAGAATTTAAGTAATGTCATATTACAATTTAAGTAGAAAAACATGAAATTCAATTTTCCTGTGAGAGCGTTGACAGGCCAGCAGGTAGAAATTTATTTTAAAACCCCAGATTAGTCTATTTATGTTCCTGTTATCGAGTCTTTCATAGTAGGAAATATAGCATACAACACTTCATTTTCATTTATTTTAAATCCCACTTAAACTGAAAGAAGTGTTCATCAGATTGTTGATACGTGTTGGGCTTGGTACAGAGTGGAAAATACAACGACAAGTAGAATTTCACAAGAAACAAAAGCAAACTTGGATAAGAGTACGAAACAATACACTTAATTCTGCTCAACAGGTGTTTTTCTTTCCCTCTTTATCCTTTTAATCCTTTGGCGACCTCTCCGTATTGTTTTTGGACCGTTTCCTGCAGGTCAGGAACTATTGCTTCAGGGTCATTTAAGTATGTTAAGAAATTTGCATGCAAGAACAACGGGGGCCGCTTCAGAACATTCGTGCTGCATGTTTCACAGTAATTGTTAAGGCTTTGGAAAGCAGTGTATCACAAAGTATTTGAAAGTAACTCCAGTTTCAAACAAAATGAACTTTTGCCACATTAACAGATGTTATTTAAATCCAACAGACATGAGTTATCAGAACAGTGCGAGTGTGACACTCACATTCGGCTGAAGACATTATTAGATTCCTGCGTGTAACAGTGAAACAGTCACGAATAGTACCGACTGTAATCTAGGCCACAAGGTTGTAATGTAGTATATTCAGGGCTTAAAGATTATGATTTGCCTTCAATTGAATTTCACATAAATATGTAATCTTGCATTCATAATGCAGTGTATAAGACCATAATAAAGGTTATTGTGGCTAAAGTTGATTTAATCTCAGAGTGCTTGTTGGAAACAGAGCAGGGAGTTAAGTTAATTCAACGCAGCACGTAGTCAAAAGGAAAAATTACTATTAGCCCAAAAATTGGTTGTACTTCTAGAACCAGAAGTGGGCCACAAACTGGGCTAAAGAAGAACTAGGCCACAGAAGAAGACGAACAGAGACTAGGAGTATTCATTCCCCAAATTGGCCACGATCAGCCCCGTTAAAACTGGATCACTTCAATGATTACCTTCCTTCATGTTGATAATGAACAGCCTTGGGCATGACAAAGAAAAGCAACATGCCCCTCCTTGGCGGTTCCCAACCTTTCTGCTACAAACACACTTTTTCCACCCTCAAAGCATCAACCAGCTCTGACTGTGTCAAAGATGTACTCACATTTTACTGCAAGTCTGCCAGACCTGAGCAAGACTGGGGAAAAAGCCTTTTGGTAAACTGAAAAATGACGATCAGTAATAAACTGTATCATTTTAGGAACCATTTGTCAAATGTGATAACTAATACGTTCTGAATAGGCATTGTGTAATACATGTTGAACTAACAAACAAGCTACTATTACATGCCAGGACTCGTGCTTGTGTGACAGCTAAAGATATTTCCTGTCCCTGGGATCCTCTGACACACCAAACTCTTTTCCTCCTACCTGCCAGCTCCATATTCAAAATCATTACATATATGATACCCAATAATCAATGATCCCTCGTCTGGACATCTTTCATTTTTGTTTTATTTAAAGAACTTTTTTTTTTTTTTTACCACGTTTGAACTTTCATGTTGATCCACTACAAACATCATTTTGAAAAAGTTGGGACACTGTGTAAAATGTGAATAAAATCAGAATGCAATGACTTGCAAATATTATAAACCTATTTTTAAATCCACAATAGACCATAAACCACCAGTCCAACCACTCATCATCCTAGTACACATCTAGGATGATGACATCGAGCTGTCAAATATGACAGCTCGATGTTGCTCGAGCAGCATTCTAAGCAGCTGGTCCGAAACTGTTTTTATCATTTACGGAATATTTCTAAACTCAGACTAATGGTATCAAAGCTTGAACTTGAGATGATTATTCATGCTTTTATTTCTTCTCGTTTAGACTATTGTAATGGCCTTTTTACTTGCTTTAACAAATCAGCCTTAAATCGTCTTCAGACTGTGCAGAATGCTGCAGCACGTCTCTTAACAGGCACCAAGAGAAGATCGCATATCACTCCAGTCTTGGCCTCCCCTCACTGGTTGCCTGTAAATTTTAGGTTTCATTTTAAAATTTTAGTTCTAACCTTTAGTGGTCAGGCTCCTTGATATTTATCTGACCTGCTGAAACCACATACATCTTCTCGGGCTTTAAGGTCATTAGATCAGAGACTGCTGGTGGTACCGCGCTCTCGTTTTAAAACCTGTGGTGATCGGGCCTTTCAGACTGTGGCACCACGGTTGTGGAATTCTCTCCCACTGTCTCTTCGCTGCACGGACGCCATTGATTCTTTTAAGAAACAGCTGAAGACATTTTTATTTAGAAAAGCATTTGATTAATTTCTTCTTATGCTGTTTTTATAGGTTTATTGTTTTACATTGTTTTATTTACTGTTATATTGTTTTTATATGCCCATTTTCTGTGTTGTAAAGCACTTTGTGATTTTTATCTGTGAAAAGCACTATATAAATAAATTTTACTTACTCACACACATATATGGTGTCAATTTCAAAATCCTACGCCGTTTTGTTCTCAAATAATAGCATTCACGAGGTTTTCAGAAAACATAACTTCTGAACTCCAGGCCGAGGTGACTGACATTCGAACTCATCCGAGATTTTAGCAGATGCACCTATGGTATCAATTGAGCTACCAATGAAGCTCCTACGTCGCATCATTCTTGAGTTATCGCATTCACAAATTGAGGTGTCCATGCTGTCCAGTGGGGTGATGACAACACCTCCCATCAACAGTTGAGGGGTGAAAATGTATTTTGAATTTGGTGGCAGCAACACATCTCAGTAAAGTTGGGATAGAGTTTTAGTTACCACTGTGTAGCATCCAGACTGCAAATGTGTGGGAAGGTTTGGCTGCAGGTTTCTACTACGACAAATCCATTCTGTAGCAATAGGTGCAGGATCTGGTTTGGCATCGTCTTACTAACATAATCAAAACCTCTAAAAAACAAAACCATCATAAGCATTTGTTGCTCTAAAACCTGTATATACGTTTCAGCACTGATGGCGTCTTTCCAGATGTGGTATATGCGACTTCCAGTAAAAATGATGAATGAATGAACTTGGTGTTTATGACAAGCCACGTTGCATCTCTCCTGTCCAGAAGATGCAGCAACCATGTATTCCATAACAAAATTCCAAATTTTGATTCCTATGAGCACAGGACAGTTTTTCACTTTGCCGCAGTCTGTTTTAAATGAGTTTTGGCCCAAAGAAGGTCAGCAGAATTTCTGGATCATGTTCAAATATGGCTTCTTTGCTTGATCTGCATTTATGGATGATACAGCAAACTCTCTTCTTCTAGAAGTGTTCCTGAGCCCATGCTGTATATTCAATGAAAACATACTCGTTTTAAACGCAACGCTGCTCGAGGACCTGCAGATCATAGACATTCCACATTAGCTTTTGGCCTTCTGCTGTGCACCGAGATTTCTCTGAATTTTTCAGTGACACTGTAGATGATGAAATATTCAACGTCTTCACAATTTTACACTGACAAATATTATTCTCAGTACTATTGAATTTGTAGGGGCTTTTTTCCCCCTCTTTTTTTGCAGATTGCTAAACTCCTGCCCATCGTAATTAATTAGTTGCACATATGTTCCAGAAGAGTTTTCTTTTCAGTATCATTTACTTTATCAGCTTTTTCTTGCCCAACAAAGACACATGTTGCCGCCACCTAATTTAACTATATATATGTATTCTTGTTCAAAAGAAATTTTTCTAAATAATTCGTTAGTTTTTAAGCCTTCCTGTCTTAAAAAGAAATTGACTAAAAGTATAGACAAAATATGAAAAATAGCGATTACAATTCTGTAACCAAAATGTCCTCTGTTGAAGAGATAGTACTTAGAATTGAACTCCGGCTGGGCAGTGGGTCAACGTACCTCTTATTCTTTTATTTATTTGTTTGCCTGTCTTGTCTGGCAGTGTAGCAGTGAGAATTGTTGTCTGAAGGCCAAACAAAAAGCCCAACAGATTTATTTTCACAAGTGGACCATTACGTCTTTTGCTACAAATGGTCCACTTGATAGTCGTAGTTTATTAGAATTTTTTCATTTTTATTTTGAGTTATTACAATCATAACAGACAGGACTGGGGGATGGGAAAGAAGAAAGGAGAAGTTGGGGAGAAAGTTAACAGAAGACGAGGAAGAGAAAGAGAAAACACACACACACACACAGAAAATCTGTTTGACTACCAGTTGAAAAAAGCAAAGAAAACAACACAGTAGGGAAACCACAGCAACAACCAATATATGCATAAGTAGCAGTAAATGATAAATATTAAATGTTAAAGAACACCATAAAGTACTGATGATACATAACATGTTTAGAGGCAGCAGCCAATCCAGACAATGTGAACACCTGTGTGTGGGAGCGTTTAAGTATTTAATAGTAGGTACATGGAGCCACAGGATGGAGGAGACCCAGGGCCCAGACATTCAGATAAAATACTCCCTTGTAGTTAGACATTTAATGACAAAAAGTGGCTTTAAACCCCAGGGTAATCCTTCATGCTGTATCAAGAATAAAACAAAAAGACTATTATTAAAAACTCAGATTTTATACAGCTGAGGCCATATTGCTACTGTGACACAGAAAAAATAAAGAGTACTAAAGGATGACTGTGTAGAACCTAGAGGTGGGAATCACCATACATCCCATGATACGATATTATCACAATACTTAACGCACGATACGATATTATTGCAATTTTTAAAAATATTTTGCGATATTCAGATTCTGTACATAAAGGTAAACTTTATCAATATTCATTTTATCTAATATCAAAGTCTCACACTCAGTCTTTCTCTCATTTCAGTCAGTTTTATTGTTGACAAACTGAACGGTTTGTATTACAGTCTAGTCCAACTTAACTGAATGCAACCATCTGGTACAATTATAGCTATTCTGAACTATGAAATTTATGAAAACTATGCAGCCCATTCAGCAACTGAAGAATTTGAAAGTAAATTATTTACCATTAAATTAAAACAAAATATAATTTTACATTAAATAAAAAAGTTTTAAACTTAATTAAAATAAAACATGTCTTAAATTAAAATAAGTAAACTGTCATGTTTATTGCTGCCAAAAAACAAGTTAAACACATTTGGACAGTGAAGGAATGTCAGGATTCTTGCTCAGAAAAAGGATCAACATGCTCTGAAGTCAGAGTTCCAGTCCACAAAAACTTTTTTTGTAACAAAGTATCGATTTCTGCTGTCCCTGTATCAATACATTATTAGCAAACAAAATATCACGATACTACACAGTATCGATTCCCCCCCCCCACCCCTAGTAAAACCAGAAAGTGAGAAATCAGAGTCATCAACAGCACTGTGGTTTTACAAATCTTTTTATTTACAGTAAATCATTTAGTGGGAGTAGAAATTTAAATGCATTTGTTTTACTGTAACAAGTCCACCAACTGATATGAACCACCTTTCATATCTAAAATCTTTTATAACTACACAATGCTGGCTTCACTTAAATCATAATTCAATGGAAAAATTATTAATGACATATGACTAAGACTAACAAGACTAAAAATAAGGGGTTCGGAAACAAGAAGTACTCAAAGCACAAACCTCAGCTAAGGCAGCATTTACTTTTAAGGGAATATAATTGTAATTGCTGTGTTTCCCTTGTTCTTTTTAAACATACTTTAAGAAGACTGCACAACAAAGTGCAGCCTTTTGCTATTTTCTCTGTTGAAACCCATTTATATATACTTCCCATCATTTTTTGCATATTTATTTTTTGTTTTAAGCAAAATTCATTTAGTAATAAATATCAGTGGAAAAACATTTGTGATAACATGTTTATTTAAAACAAAAATCTGGAACATTTTACATGTTTTCAAATTCTTATGTATTAAAACAGTTATAACCTGTAACTGTAATATACTTAAAGGCATAATGTAATTATCAATGATACTCAAAGTCTCCCAGGCCAACATGTTTTTGCCAGTCTGGAAACCTACTATCATTTTAAAAGGCTGTATGTAACATTAGTATCACTTTGTCCTTCAGATCAATCTATTGACATTCAAAGAGAGGTCAGAGGTCGAATGTGACATGATATTTTAAATATTTTTCCTCCAGTTCTATATGTTGACAATAATCACAGTTTCTAAGCTATAATGTTTTTGGTCATTTTTGACCAATAAATCATGAAGTCGACATCCAAGATCTTTGTGGATGTAACTCAAAAGTTTTATTTATTTATCAAATAGAAATCTTTAAACTAAGCATACACAGACAGTTTACCTGTTGCTTGGCTGGATCACTGGAATCAGTGCAGGATCTGTAAGACATGACAAATACAGGAAATAAAGCAAATGTTTTCCAAGACTGAAAGCATGACTAAGGACAACTCTGAAACTTTAAAGTTGTAAAACATAAGTGCGAAGTGTAAACAATGTATTTTCACTCAGTCTGGAGTAATGTAGATGTGAAGCCAGAAAGTAAATGAGCCAAAGCTACCTCAAAACTGATGGTTTTGGACCAACTGAGAAGTCGACTGATTTTTGTTTTCAACAAAACTTGCACTGGAATCAAACAGGAATGTGTGCATCAATATACGTGGACACGTGCTAAACTAGCAGTTATGAAGAGGATGAATGGGTTGGTTGTTAAGAAGGTCCAACTCATCTTTGTTAAGAATCGAGGTGTGGTCAATTTCAGCTCAAAGGTTTACTTAGAAAAGCAAACTGTCTTTAGCAAGTAAGTAGTAAGAGTTGGTGCTGCCGCCCAGTTACTACAGGACAATTGGTTCTCATTCACACACAAGCTCCGTTTGAAATACAGAGAACCAAACGGGTCAAAAAGCCAGTGCTCGGTAGCAAATTTGGTTGTCACGTCAACTGGCACTGAAAATTTGTCTTCTCAACTTGAACATTGTCTTTTAAAAGAAAAATACAAAATAAACCATTACTAGACTATGGGAAGATCTCTTATCTGGTAGCAAATAGAACAAAAATGTCAAATAAGTTGTGAAATCATCATCTTACTATGATAAGATATACTGAGCAAAGACTCACTCTTGATGCTCTGAGACATCAGTTGGACCAAATCCTACACATCTCAAATCATACAATTTAGGTAAGGGCAATCAACTATACAAGTTATACAAAAAAAAAAACAACAAAGAAAAAAAACAAAAAAAACAACAACACACATGCTGATGGATCAGTCATGTGACCTGCATTTGAGCAGGTGTCCACAACACAGGGCCCACTGGGCTGCCCTTAACTGGTCCATTATAGGGTCCAAAACCAACTAACAGAGCAGCCTTGTGTGGCGGAGGTGTGGTCTTTGGCTCTGCTACAGGGGAGCGAGCGGTGGTTATGTACAGGACAGGGGGTCGACCACCTGATCCTGTACATCAGCCGGAAGCTGACATGTTGTGGCGATATGGGAGTCCATGCTGTCCAGGAGCGTGCCTGTTACCGCGTGGGTACTGAGAGCAGATTGGAAGCAGCAGCTGCCCCATCAGCCTCCCCGGCACCACCCCTCCCTGCAGCAGAGCCAAAGACCATACCTCCACCACACTTTGCAAACTGTATCCAATAGCATTATATTCATTATATACAGTGGTTTGCAAAAGTATTCGGCCCCCTTGAACTTTCCCACATTTTGTCACATTACAGCCAAAAACATGAATCAGTTTTATTGGAATTCCACGTGAAAGACCAACACAAATTGGTGTACATGTGAGAAGTGGAACGAAAATCATACATGATTCCAAACATTTTTTACAAATAAATAACTGAAAAGTGGGATGTGCGTAATATAGTGGTGACAGCATCATGCTCTGCTTCTCTTCAGCAGGGACAGGGAAGCTGGTCAGAGTTGATGGGAAGATGGATGGAGCCAAATACAGGGCAATCTTGGAAGAAAACCTCAAGTCTGCAAAAGACTTGAGACTGGGGCCGAGGTTCACCTTCCAGCAGGACAACGACCCTAAACATAAAGCCAGGCCAACAATGGAATGGTTTAAAACAAAACATATCCATGTGTTAGAATGGCCCAGTCAAAGTCCAGATCTAAATCCAATCGAGAATCTGTGGCAAGATCTGAAAACTGCTGTTCACAAACGCTGTCCATCTAATCTGACTGAGCTGGAGCTGTTTTGCAAAGAAGAATGGGCAAAGATTTCAGTCTCTAGATGTGCAAAGCTGGTAGAGACATACCCTGAAAGACTGGCAGCTGTCATTGCAGCAAAGGTGGTTCTACAAAGTATTGACTCAGGGGGCTGAATAATTACGCACACTCCACTTTGCAGTTATTTATTTGTGAAAAATGTTTGGAATCATGTATGATTTTCGTTCCACTTCTCATGTGTACACCACTTTGTATTGGTCTTTCACGTGGAATTCCAATAACATTGATTCATGTTTGTGGCTGTAATGTGACAAAATGTGGAAAAGTTCAAGGGGGCGAATACTTTTGGAAGCCACTGAAAGTGATAAAGCTTCAATCACGTCGTAATCTGTTGGTGGTTGCACTCTACTTATCGTATTATTTATTTTATTGCTTTATTACTTATTCTGTTTGTAAAAAAACAAAACAAACCAAACCAAAAAAACCCAACTATTTATTTATTACTTTAAAAAAAAATTAGTTTTTTGTTCATTATTTTGTTTCTTTTCGCTCCGTGACCGTGCGTACATAAGTTTGTTCCACCTCATGTTAACATGTGATGCAAATGACAAAGCTCCTGAAGTGTGGTGAGACAGAATCACTGAGAGACTTAAATCCTTCTTGCTGACAGAAACCTCATTCGTGGCTTATATCACACCCAAGATGGTTAGGTAAAGGAGGTGAGCTGAGATGCATCGTTGATCTACAACAGCCTCTTATGAAAAGACAGATTAAAAGTGGAGAAAAATTAAGACTGTTCAGTGGTGATCTTGTTAAACGTATTTTTCGTAAAGGTCCTTTTTAAATTGCCCATTAGAAAATCCAAGTGCTTAATTATGTTGTAGTCTTACCCCATTTGTGAGTCTTTCCTTTTCCCCTTTAAGAATCAAGTGTTAATGACTTGCACCATCTTGTGCTCACAAGTGGTGTTACATGAGTGTAAACGCTCATGTAACACCATCCTAACTTCAGTGGATATCTGTCAGCACAGTAGAAATGCATTGTGGACATGAAGTCATAGCATATGGTAATGCTAAAGGTTTACGATTAACTAATCTCAGGTTTAGCTTTATTACATTAAAAGGTTGTCAAATCTCCAACATCAAATTGATTCTGTTGCTTCCCATAAAAAAAGAAAAGAAAAAAAGACTTGACAATCATGCTTTCAATTATGATTGCAAACAGAGAATGGTAACGGCACACACATAAATGGATCAAGTCCACAGTTTTACACCCCAAAGTGACTTCATAATAATATGCACACTGTTAAATATATTCACATAGCCTGCACCAGTGAGCAAGGAAAGGCAAACTTATACATACAGAGAGTAAACTATGAAAAGCACACAAGTCATTTATGTATGATTTAGAATACAAACATGAAGAGAGGAAAAAGTTATTTACCTGCTGTAATCTATTCTTTAGCACCGGTCACATTTCCCAGATCCACTGACACAGAACCAGGAACATCTTTTGTTTTTTTAAACAAAGTGAAGCACGTGATTATGTACAGAATTGCAACACATACCCCTTTAAAATTGACAGGGCACACAAAGACGCAAAAAAGCAATCTAAAGAGAAGGGTCTCACCCACACCAAAACAGCAAACAGGTGACAACAGTACACACACACACACACACAGACACACACACACACACACACACACAGGGTGGGGCTTAAAATGTTAATGCAGCATACCAATTATTGTTTGTGCATCATTTACAAAAATTTGAACGTCATTGTTCACTGCATATTAATATTTAATCTCTAATTTAAAAAAGTTAAAGAATCTGTTTAACTAATTTTCAAATTTTAATTTAAATTATTACAATTTAATTGATATTGTTTATAGTAACTTGAAACAATTTTCACTAAAGCTGAACTTTGACATTCAGTCATGTATTTAATTCCATGTTTGAATTAATCTCTGTTTCTCTTCCACAGCATCTTTTATCCGGTCTTCCTTCTCTCGCCCCAACCAGCCGCGGCAGATGGCCCCGCCCCTCCCTGAGCTTATTTCTGCTGGAGGTTTCTTCCTGTTAAAAGAGAGTTTTTCCTTCCCACTGTCGCCAGAGTGCTGCTCATAGGGGGTCATATGATTGTTGGGTTTTTCTCTGTATGTATTATTGTAGGGTCTACCTTACAATATAAAGCGCCTTGAGGCGGCTGTTGTTGTGATTTGTATAAATGTATAAAACACAGCTCAAACACTGAGTCACTTAGAATATCCTTGTTTTTGAAAGAAAACTCTTTTCTCTTGCAAATGTAGAATTAGAAATATTTCAACAATAAATGATTACCCAGTCTTTAATATTTACAAAAGTCCTTTTCTAGTAGGCTTAATTCCTTTGGTCCAATGACACGAATCACCAACTGCAATCTTTCTTTAAAGAAAATTTCAATTTTTGTCCATAATCTACAATAAAAGCCAATTTATGAATCTACGTTTTTCTGAGCTATACCAGTTCACAAAGTACTCCAGATTCCTGAATCTCTCTCTCTTTTTTTTTTTGTCCAAGTGAAAATGAACTGCAGTCAGCTAAATAGCAGAGCGTTACTACGCTCTCTTCTGCTTCTTTGTGTATTTCAAACAATGTTGATGGAGCTGAGATCATTTTGGAACTTGAAACAAATTAAAAACATAAAAAAAAAAAAAAAAAAAAAAAGCTGTTATAAAGGAAATGACTGCAAATGATATACTGCCAAATTAGCATTATGAGGAAACCGATATTGGAGCCAGTACACACTTTACTTTAGAAAAATCATTTTTTCACTATTGTATTTATAGAGCAAAGTGCTGCATTATAAACTTGACCTGCATTAAATTGGGCTTTACAAGAATACAAAGACACAGCAGGATGAATTGAAGTCTATAGCTCGATCTGCACTTAACATGTCTTCAAGTGGTGGCTTCATTAAACGGTTCCCACAATACAATACTTTCGAAATAAAGAGTGAACAGGCAACTCCACAATGATGGGTGGTAACATATATTGGAAAGAAAAAAAAAACAACAACTTCTGAGCCAAAATGTTAAAAGAACAAGAAAAGTAAAGAAACAAAGACACTGGGCAAAAACAGGGGGGGGGGGGGGGGAATTGGATGACAATTAATGACGAAACAAAAAGATGCTGGACAAGAGGCTTGACACCCTTTCAGGTATAGTGGAAGAGGTTTGGAGGGGGCTCTGCTAATGGAAAGAGAGATTTGGGTGTTTTATTGCCACACCGTGTGGATACTGCTTGATGAGGCACACTTCCCTTCAACAGGAAGATGACCTTCACTATGCAAAAACTATCTGGAAAAGAAGCAACAGCACTGTTCAACATAATTTGTGCTCATGGATAAGTAGATCCACTGTAATTTTATTAAAAGCAGTACACATTACTCATGATAGAGTCTTAACTACACAGTAAGTGAAAGGAGTGCTTAAAAAAAAAGAAACTTTTTGATTAAAAGGAAACAAGTTCCTACAAATGTTTTATTTCTCTTCACCATCAAATACAGGATGATTTAAGCTGCTGAAACATTCACTCTCCATTAGTCTGAACAGCTCCTCAAAAATTGTAAGAATGTACAAAGGAAACACCACGATCAAAACACAAAGGAAAAAAAAAGTATTATAAGGACATAAAAATTTACCTTCCTAGCAATTTACCTTTGCTGGATATTTATCATTATAGCACTGACAGGTAGCCACAAAAACCAATACTGACTATAGGTCAATGTGAAAATTCAGAGAACATGCTAGCACGTGTTCTTTAATGGTTTGTAGGTTGGAAAATGTCAGAAAAAGCAAGTACAACCGACAGTCACATGGAGATACACTGCATGGACAGAAGTACAGGGTTAAACGCTGGCAACAAGGCAGCCTGTGAAAGATCTTGCCTCTGATATATCACCACAATGATACGTGGTATTATTGCAAAGAGGAAGCGTTTAGCAGGTCCCCAACCTTTATTGGGCCACGGACCGGTTTATGTCCGACAATATTTTCACGGACCGGCCTTTAAGGTGTCATGGAAAAATACAACAAAAATAAAACCAGTACCGGTACCAAAAAAAAGATTTGTTCATAACACACGGGAAAAGATCCAGGGAAACAGAGTTAACGATAAAAAAGAAAATAGCACTAAAAACCAATAAAAACCCTGAAGACCATAAATTTCACACCCGGTCTGTGGCCCGGGGTTTGGGGACCACTGATTTAGCAAAAACTGCAACTTAGCAACAGTTTCTTTTTGGAGCGGGGTCACTGGCTGCATGGATACAAAGTGTGGAATATTTGCTGACAACCAAGTTCCAGACCTCCTCTACCATTAACATCAGCACAAAAACTGTAAGCCAGGAGTTTCATGGCATGTAGTCCCATGGCTGAGCAGCTCCTGTAGATGTAATCTACCCAGTACTTTTGTCTAAATACTGTACTTCAATATTTGACTCAAATCTAAAGTAACAAGTCTAAGTTTCAGTTTGCTATGCCAAATTATAAATATTTCAAAAGGTTACCACTTGTTAATCTTGATAACCCAGTCTTGGAGAGATATTCAAAATCCCATGCTGGTAAAGCTCGTCAGCTTGTTACAATGAACATAGCAGAACACGTAACAGGAGCTGAAAGCAGTTCCTAACATCTCGAGACAAACATTTTTACCGGGTGTCTGACATAACTGGAAGGGTGCGGTGGGGGACCCAACAATATATCAATATAATAATATATCGCTTCCCATACCAATGTCTTGATTTGGTGCTGTAAGGTAAATGTGTAGTGAAGAAACAGAAATGTGATGCATCATAACTGTCTTGTAATGAATAAAAACAAACCAAAAATAATAATCACTGCTGAATCACTGCATCATTCAACTGTTTTTGTAGGTGAAACATCACCATAGCATACTATAGTACATACTGTACAGTTCCTACCCATAGTTATCATCGTTTACTCATTGTGCCTGCATACAGGTCAGAACACACTGAGGACGGCAACATGTTATCATACATTCTTGTGTTCACTTAATATTTGTTATTTAAAACTGTAACATTTGTTTTAAAACGTCTTGATGCATTCTCAATCATCCAGGGAAGTAAATCTCCAAAACGTTGATTCTGTTTATCTGGACGTAGCGTTTTGTGGGAGAAACGTTTCATCACTCATCCAAGTGACTCAGTCTCAGCTGACTGCAGGTTTCCCCAATCTTATAAACAGTACATCTGCATAATGACTGAAACCAGCCCACTGAAGGAACAATGGGTTGGGAGGTCAGGAACAGACCACTGTTCCTTCAGTGGATGCAGATGTGCTGTTTCTCGTAGTGTTTCTCCCACGAAACGCTACGTCCAGATGAACAGAATCAACTTTTTGGAGATGTAACATTTGTTGGTACTGACTGTCAAATTGCAGGAATAACACCACTATTTTTTTGAGAACTTTGACTTTGTGTTTTTGTAACCTTATTTTAAAATTCCCTTAAACCAACTTAAAAGTTTATCTCACACAATAGAAGTCATTACGACTGCAAACCTGCCTACCCTTAAAAGCATCCCTTAAAATGCTATGGAACTATGGATCCACAATGAAAACCCCCCGCTTCATTCGGACCACAGAGGGAAGAATCATATTCTACAAAAAAGTAAACACTGAGGACAAGTTTAAATAAAAAGCATGTTCTGTAATTTTATCAATTACAAAATAAATGCCCAGGAAAGGTAGCGGGCTTGTAAACTGTAAAAACAATAATTAGGGCTCATTAACACAGATCCATGAATACCAAGAGAGGTTAGTATCTACGACGCTTGTTATTTGGTCCATCAAAGACTCCCCCCACAGGACTGCCCCTCCCAAATCCTGGAGCTGGTCCAGCCTGGGGGCCCAGTGGTGCTGGCTGCTGCGGCTGCTGCTGCTGCTTTGGAGAGCCAGCATCGGGTCGCCCCACCATGGGTCCGCCTTGTGGGTATCTATCATTTCGCTGTGTTATCATGACGTTGGTGTTGTAGAAATGGTGGGAACATTGAAGGATTGATATAAAAGTTGTGTTGCAAGTATGAGAGAATTTTCCCCCCACAAAGACATGAACAGAGGCCAGAAGAGCAATGATGCAAGGAGCAGGATTTTCAAGAATGGGTTCAGTCAGTGTTTAGTTTGATCCAAGTGTCATCATCCAACAGTAAACGGGAGAGAAATAAACCACGTAGACAAAGGGAGAGAGAGGAATGAAACTGTTAGTTAGGTTTCCAGTTTTAACAAAGCTCGTAAAATCTTAATTTTTCCCAGTATAATGTTTTTAAGGCTTGGCTGATGTTCAATTACTTTTTAAAATCATTTTTAGAAATTTCTTGGAAGCCAAATGAAACTTTTCTTCTGGAAAAACATTTCTTTATTTCTCTATATACATTACCATGGCTCCATTCTCTGACATCAATGGTGTCCCCATTTTTGCTGTTCCCTCCGGGCCAGTGGGTCCTCCCCTTCCACTCATGCCCATCATTTGACCTTGGTTACCACTGGGCCCCGCAGAGGCCTGGTTATAGCCATCTACACGCAAAACAACGGAGCATTGGTTGGTCTTTTGGTAGTTTAGTGTAATTAATGTAAATCAACGGTAGCTTAAAGACAGAGCTATTGTTAATATTTTAAAAGTTAACATTGGTTTTTGGTCAAAAGGTAAAAGATCCTGGAGTCTACGAGATGTACTCGAGCAACAAAAAGGGAATTACTATTTTGAGAAATTTCATAGGAATCCATCCAAATCTTCATCAGCATCACAGTTAAAACCAGGATGTCAACCTCAGAGTGACATAAACAAGATAAAGCCAAAGTCACCAGAATAATGAGGATACATCACCCAAATGTTTTTGCAGAATTTCATGGCAATTCAACAATGAACCAACTAAATGACCGACAAGACCATAATACTTGAGATAAAATAAATAAATATATTTTACAACCAAAAACCAACGTTAAGTTAAAATAGTGGACAAGGACTATGTTCCGACAGAATTATAAAGGCTGCCTCATGGTAAGTAAAAGACAGAAAATAAATAAATAAAAATAACACCAACTCCTAAAGTCCATAGATTTCTAATAACCCTTGGATTGCACATCACCATAATCACAATAAATACAGAGCTGGAGAAGCTAGATAGTAATAGTCAACTACCCCCCCCCCAAAAAAAAAAAGACTTCTACAAACATGTGATTCATTATTTAACCCCCACCTCAAAAGACTGTACATTTCTGGAGCTAATAATCAACTTGACTTGAAAATTACTCTCAATTCAGAATCAATGATCAACATAATCCTATTTACTGAATTAGGCCAATATTTCTTTTACATGATAAAAGATGTGAGCAAAAAATAAAGAAAATCATTCTTTAAGAAAATCAATCATACTTCTAAATTATAGGAGATAGAAAGAGCATTGTACACAAGTTTTCAAGCATTTTGAATGAGGATTAATCACCATTTGAAAACTGACTATTATCAGAATACAAATAAATAAACAAATAAAACGCATACTACATATTTTACTTTGCATTCAGGTATAATCAACATGACTAGATCAGCGAAGGCAGTTTAACTAACACAAACATCTACATATCCCCCATCAATAGTTTCAGAGCAACATCATAATTCTGCCAGACTCTTATTTACAAACAATGCCATACATTCAGTGTATTCATATATTATTTCATTTACTGGTTAAAGTAGCATACTCAGAAAAGAACTTTATGGAGTTGTCACTGGGACAGGCGAAAGTGATATCAAAGAAAACAAATTAAAGAAAGTTGTTCAAAGTGTATCTAACACCATTTATATATTAAAACAAATGACATGTGTTAAAGAAGCAGTGTGCAGGACTTGGTAGAGATCAGGTAGCAGACTGGAACCAACTACAGTATTTGTACTTCACTCTGTACATATATATTAGAAACATAGAGCTCAGTGTTTGGGTATTATTGGACACTGCAGAAAAATGACACTATGACAGGCCTAGTGAAAGTGGATCTGTTGTTTCCATGTACAAAAGAAGCGTTTCTTCTAAGCTAACAAAAATATACGAAATTACATGGGTTTCTACACTAATGAAAACACGATTAAGGATACTATTCAATTTCCTCTTACTTACATAGTAGTAACTTTAATTGTGAGATTTTGGAGATGCTACACATCTACCTTAACAGTTCCCCAATTTTTCCATCTTGTTGCATTAAAATGTTTTCTGTGACAGCTTGCACACTGTTTTAGCATTAGCTAAACCTTGATGGAACATAAAAGACTGTCATACATAGGGATGGGTACCGGTGTCCGGTGCCATGATGGCACCGGTTCTGACATAAACGGTAGTAACCAGACCGAAAAGCAGCGCACATTTCGGTGCTTTATTTCGGTGCTTTTTTTCCCTGAGCTGTGATACACTTCTAGCCAATCATTTTACGTTTCCGAGGATAGTAGGCGGGTCCAGGTACGTATGTTTTTTTAGAGCAGAGCTACAGATTAAAAATGCCCAAGGCGAAGCGGTCAAAGTCTGGCTGTACTTCACAGCAAAATATGCAAACTCAGCAGCCTGCAACAAGTGCTTTAAGCTGATACTGTGATACTGTCAAAGGAGGTAACACCAAGAATCCGATTAAACACCTGGCGACGCATAGCGTTTCTTTTTAAAAGCCCAGAAATGCGCCGTATTTGATAGCTTGCTGCGAGACCTCACACCGAGCGCATCTACTGCGGGTGGGTTGCCTGTTATGCAACATCCCCCAAAAACACGAAGAGGAGAGTCCTGGCCCCTAGCCCTGCCAGTGTAGCAGAAATGATGAGGATGATGGCAGCAGCAGCCGTTCTTCTCTGCGTGAGTAGCTTAATGTTGTTCGTGTGTAATTTACGTTGAGTAGGCTAACCACGTTATTACATTAATGCATGTAAGGTGAACTAGCAAACATCATCATAGCTACATGCGGCTGTCTTCTTGTTTGATGGCAGATACTCCCTTCACCCTGGCCAAAAAGGCTAAAATGACCAAAGAAAAAGTGGAAAACAGTTAAACATGAGAGGTTTTTGGATAAAGTTTGTGTTTTTTTCCATTGTTTAAGCTTCCAGCCAAGACTGATACCATATATGCCCCATAGCTGCAGAAAAGGCTAACATTGTTATCTTTTTACAAAAAACCAGCTGAACATGAGAGGTTTTTGGACCAATTTTGTGTGTTCTCCATTCTTTAAGCACCGGTTTGAGCACCGTTTGAGCACCGGCACCGTTTCAAAAGTACCAGTTTGGCACCGGTATCGGATAAAACCTAAACGATACCCATCCCTAGTCATACATTATAACACTGCACTGGATGTCATGGATCTCTTACAGCAATCCACAAAGTTACCAAAGACAGATTAAGGTAGGGCAGGCAAGTTACAACTAGCTAGCTAACGAATCGTCACTTGTGTCTTGGAAAATTTTTAGTTATTAAAGTAAAAAAAATATATTAACCATTGCTATGTACAGTTACATAATTGATTGTTAATTAAAATCAATACTGTTTATTATTAAAGTTAATATCATGGATCACATTAGCTGATAAAGTAATTTGTAAAGCTACTCAACTAGCATTTCCACTCACACAGCAATAACGTTAGCAAGAATTGATGGTGCTATAACTTAGCTAAACTACATGAATTTGATGGTGCCAACAATGCCTGATGACCTGACATTACTTTTACAAAGAACATGAATTTAGCAGCTGATGAGCTCCAGAAGTGAAATTCATCCTGTAACAGAAATCACTCACCAACATTACCCAATACAAGGCCAACTATAAACTGAAGCCCCTGCTTGGGTCGCCCGTTTTATCTAATACATTACAACACTAATTACTCTTGCTTTTTCGAGGCACTAAAGAAGGCCGTTATGGAGCAAGCACAGACAAAATGGCTTTTATTTTTGCAGAAAAATTGCAAGCTCCATTAAGCTTCTGTTAAGCTCCATTATAGTCTGTTCACAGATTGCAGAATTATTCATGTATTCAGATGCTTCTATATTGGCAGAGTTAAAGTACCACCAGACGCTTGCCCTAAATCTACAGTGTACCAAAAGCTTTGTAATATTAAGCTTCTTTAAAAAAAACTGAGGAATACTTTGACTTTTTAAAAATAATAGAGAAAAAAAAATCATGTCAAATGTATGACACCTGCAAATCATTTTTTTAAAGCACTGTAGATAGTTACACTGAAAAGCACACATTACGAACCAGATACAGTACTCTCTTTAAATGAAGTTAGCTAGACATTTTGCTATGAGTTATTGAGTTGCTATGAGACATTTAAATGAGTTACTGCAGAATGGTTTATAAGGTGATGTGCAATCCTAGGTTATAGTCTTTATGCTAAACAGCTAACATTAAGATTAATGTGTCGAGTCTATATAATGAGAATCCACAGTCCCCAGCCCCTCATCCTGCACTCAGAAGATCACAAATTGTTGAAGACATGATTTGTATTCCCAACATGAAAGAAAAAGAATTAAGTCTGCATGTACTGCAAGGCTAAAGGCCAAGACTTGTACAACTTAAAATATCACATAAATGAATATGTTTTTAACATTTATTATCTATTATGTCAGACCCACACAGAGCTGAGGATGAAGGCTCAGAGACCCAGTAGTTCTCAAACTATCAACCCCACCACCCTAAGAGACAGTACCCATTCAGCACACTGTAAATTCTTGTTAGTATCAAGTCCATGTTATTGTGAGGAACATAGTTTATTTTTACTGCTGTGTACTGCATCCCAACTGACTCCATTTCCAACTGAAAAAGCATTAAAAACACTCCAATATATGTTAATTGCAGTGTTGGAAATAAGCCACTAGGAATGCAAGAAGAATAAACCTGAAACATGAAAACAAATCACTTGATCTGGTTTTTGTATTAACCAGTCCTTACACAATGATGCCCATACCTCCCATATTAATGGCTCCACGAGGGCCCAGCTCACCCACTCTCATTTCCTGTTCTCTCTGGAAGAAGTGAAGAGAAGCCTTCAGAATAACACTGCTAAAATACAAACGCTCAGCGGAGAGCCAACTGCAGAACACTCACACTCACAAATCATTACATTTCCACACAATGGCAGACAAGCAATCTCACACTTGGATGAATAGCAGTTGTAGTAAAGCTAGAATTTAGTGTTAGCTTTAGTGCTTCTTTGACTCTATTCAAACAAGGACAAATTACTTTTGTAAAAATATGTATCAAATAAAACTGTTAATATCTGACACACCAAGTTGGCAAATTTCATAAAGCACGTTCTTCATATGTGAATCCAAGGACGGCATGGTGACTGCAACAATACTGTAAGGGAGCCTTCATTTGTAGTAATTTATCAAGTTACAGAATGTCAAGGATGGAGAACAAAGTAAATAGAGTCCATTTTGCCTCTCTCTCGACCAATAACAACAGTTTTTGCAATACAGACCCGCGTCAGTATAAAAATGAAAGCACTTGGACATATCTGAGTACAGCATGTACAAGTGCATTTCTCCTTTAAATAATTAAAAATATTATATATAAATACAATATAACTGGTTGGTAATTTTTGTAAATCCAAAAATGTTGTTCTGAAGTTCTTTCCTTGTTTTTTTTTTGTTTTTTTTTTTTTTACATAAACATATCATATAACAACTAGTGTTGTAATTTTTGGTTTGCATTGGAAGCTAAGCACAAAACGCACACAGTCACCATATTTACCCAAAGTCAAAAATCTATGTACATGTACATTAATGGTAGCAGACAGGCGAGGATTTGGTGATACCCGCTTAAAAGGTCATTTTGGTGTGTCCGACCCCATGGTCACGCTCGCTTTTCCACACGCACACAACACCCCTACTAAGACATTTTTACACACACACACACACACACACACACACACACACACACACACCACCCCTACTAAGACATTTCATTTACACACACACACACACACACACACACACAACACCCCTACTAAGACATTTCATTTACACACACACGCACACAACACCCCTACTAAGACATTTCATTTACACACACACACACACACACACACACACACACACACACACACACACACACACACACACACAATCCTGCAGACACAAAAAGTAATTAAGATTCAAAACAGACCAAATCTAGTATGAGAAAACAAAAAAAAATAATGTTCTATTTTAATATAAAGTAAAACTTGTATGAGTAGGTCGATATGCACATTTCCACAATTAAATCACAATCTATACAACAGACTTTCATAATACAGTTCAACAACAATCATGAATGTGGCCTACATCAAAGATATCATTGGAGAAGGTGGGAGAGGAAACAAGTTACTGGAAATACTGTGATTCTAAACTTCTGTACCATTTACTGTACTTACCTTTTAAATGGTCACTATGAAAAACTGACTGACACTAGAAAACTGACTAAAATTGCACTAAAGTATCTATCAAACAGTGATTATTTTACTGCTACTTTAAACTCTAGAGAGCAACAAATGCAAGATTTAGATTCTTGGGAGACAATAAAACCTACAACATTGTACTACAACCTACACCTAAGTACTACAAATTACAAGGACATGAGCAAGTTTAAAAAAATATTTTACTCATCATTGCAAGATATTACTATTATGTGGATATATACTATATCCACATTAAGTGGCAAATGTCCTGACAAACAAAACATGAAACCCTCTTAGTTGTCTGGTTAATACAAAGTGGTTTCTAATTGCTCTTTCTCAGGTATTCTACTACAAAAATATTCATGTTCATTGACACTTCCATTTTTTGTACTGTATTTTTTGATTACTACTCTGACTAAAAGTCATAAGAGACAGATGGCAGACATTGGTAGGTCTAAGTACATTTGTTCAGCATCCATTTGCTATGTGAAAGTAAAGAGACGCCAACAGGACCTTTAAACACAGCAAAGGACACGAAGAGAAAAGTTATAACAGAAATCAATAAAATGCAGTATCATACGAACAGCTACACACCTACATGACAGCATAGTCAGATCATTACAAATAGTCACTGCTGTTAACACTAAATGTTGCTTTTTACCAGCTGATCATATACAGAGCCCTCAGCATGTTTAAAAACGAGATATTTATAGACTCTGTAAAGATATTTTCAAAGTTAAGCCCTACATGTTACACTTTAATAAGATAGAACAGGTTGGGGTGGATGTCACATGTTTTATTACATAACTAATATTTTCTTTTTAAATCGTAGCAAAAATGTCTATGTAGCAAAAACTCTATTCACACAACCTGTATTGAGATCATGAGAACTTAATTTAGAAACTGGCAGTGCAACAGAGCTACACTATTTGACTTCAGATTTTGTTTAGTGCATGTGCATCCTGCTAACTGAAACGAAACTAAGGCACATCCTTACAAAAAGGTGGATTGCCACATAAGACTGTTGAGCACTAAGACATTAATAGCTTAATTACCTAAAACAACACTTCTGCAAAAATATTGCTAATACTTAATTTTTATTTTGTATAAAAGCTTTTTGTAGTTCTTTAAGAAAATAAAAAATTAAATAGACCCCTTTTAAAAGATAAAAATAAATCAGCTTAAAGTTTTGAAAACATTGTCATGATCTTCTGAGCTCAGCATCTGAACTACACAAAGTCTGAGACGGATGTAGTTTCTATGAGGGTCCTAACTACGACCAGTCTTGCAGTCATATTTTCTTCCTTCATTACAATTTTATTTATTTAAATAAATAACTAAATAAGAACAATCAAAAAACGCCAAGAGTCGATTAACAATCCTCACAATAGTGGAGCAGTTATAGCTGCATATACATTTGGGATGTGTTTGTTAAAGATAACACGTTTAAATAACAACACATCTAAACCCAGTTTCTTAAACCATGCTGGTGGTTTACAGCGTAATGTGTGATTAGAGATTTAATGATGCATTGGACAGATTAGGCTATGTTATTCCATACTGTTAGCAGACACATAAATGTGGCACAGCCAATTAATTTTTGCTTTATGAGGAAAAAGAAAAAAAGAAAGAAAGAAACAAATTAACACCAACATGCTGAACATGTATCACTGACTATGTTACGACAACAAATAAGGCTTACTGTAAATCCTTTATTATTTAACTTAGGAATAAATATACATAAACTACATATACATTAATATGGTATTAAAAAAAATATTGTAGGTCACCATTTATTGAGTACTAACTACGAACAAACAATTTTCTCTATACATATTTACATCGTTGAAATGCCTAATAAGCATTTCAGGAACTATGTGAATTCTACATCAATCACAATAATCATGCATTTTGAACCCCCACTGACAACTCTGAGTATTCAATGGCTCTGACTGCAACTAATAAAGCATTACAAGCTTTCATAAACAGGAGATGAAGTCAAATAAAGCTTGAAGTAGAGCTGGGCGATAGAACGATAACGATATGTATCGCGATATAACTTTTTCTCGATAGAAAAATTAAACTATTGCGATAGACCTCGCCGCTCTTGTCCTCTTAAAAAAAAAAAAGAAAAAAAGAACAGCCAATCCAAATTAAGTAGCGCAGAGCCGAACCAATCACAGCCGCAGCGTCACGTCACGTGACTTGTTACGTACAGCACAAGTGCCAAGCCGCACATGTGTATTTGTTTGGGAAGCAGCCAGCCACCGTACCGCCCGGGTAATGGAGGAAATGAGTGTGCTGACTAGAAAAATCAACCGAGCATGACCGAAGAGAAAACAGATGATGGTTCCAATGCCGGAGAGATTGTCGAACGGAAGAGCCATAGAAGTTCCGTAGTGTGAAGGTATTTCGGCTATTTCAAGTCTGACAAAAAACAGAGTAGCGTGCACTGTAAATTGTGCCGAAAGCAAGTCTGGAAATACAATAAACTGGTGCATGCGCTACGTCCACACGTACCCGGGTATTTTTGAAAACGCAGATTTTTCTATCCGTTTGCGCCTTTCGTCCACACGTAAACGGCGTTTTTGGTCACTGAAAACGAAGATTTTTCAAAACTCCGGCCAGGGTGGATATTTTTCAAAACTCCGTTTTTGCATTTACGTGTGGACTAGAAAAACGGAGAAAACGCAGCGTCAAAGGTGTGCGCATTTTTTGACGTCACACTGTGCGCCACGTTATTGTTTCGGTGAAATGAATTTCTACAATACTGTTACTGTTAATTCTACTCTCTGCAGTGTTTAAATGCTTACATATACACACAGTTACTGTCCCTCCACACATACGACTGGGTTCTGCTTCTACGCCCCAGCTTTGTTTACTTTTTCCCACCGAGGCTTCTAGACTTCTGATTGGCCAACATTTCTGCACGGTTAGGAATCTAGCGCCACCTGCTGCTTTGGCATGTTCATAGCAGCGTTTTCCTTCATTTCTGCCTTTATGTGTGGACGGGATTATTTTTTAAAACGAAAACGGAAAATCTCAGTTTTCAAAAATACCCGTGTACGTGTGGACGTAGCCTCAGTCTCTGACTGGAAGCGCTAATTCGTCATTCGGCTTTTGTCAGACTAAAGTAACTGTTAAAACTGTTTGAAAAGCTAAGCTATACAAGGAGAGATTGAGAATTTCCTTTTAGTTCTCAGTTTATTTGATATTGACAAAAGTTAGTCAATTTTGTCTGTTCTTCTGTAAAACAAACTAAGATTTATTTTTAGAATTAATATTTTGTTTCTAAGTGGAATTGACAATTTAGTAGTCTGTTTCGTTTGTTCTATTTTGAAACTTAAACGCTTTAGCGGCTGCCTTTTGTGTAGTTTGCAATATTTGCCTTTATTTATCTGAAAAAGCCTCATGTTCCTTAAGTACATCTACCCTGTTGACTTATGGGAAATAAATATTTAAATCAAAACAAGCTGCTGATTATTTCACATTTTACTTGTGAGCAACTGCACTTTTAAATCTTACAAATATAGTCATTTGGCTTATATCGTGATAGATATCGTTATTGCCTGAAATGAAAAAAACATTTCGTGATATGAAAAAATCTTATATCGCCCAGCTCTAGCTTGAAGTCAAATAAAGCTTGTAGAAAAACTACAAAAAAAAATATAGTGAGTCAGATTCTTGTCAGTTGAAGTGACGCAAAATGAATCCAAACAGGAAAAACATGTTCTGCTCAGCAAAGACCACAGGCTGTATATAAAATATAAACACAGCCACCGGGTCAGGGAAGTGAAGCTAATCTTGACGTTCCCTCACTATCACTGAGGGCTGCTACATGTTAGCTATTTGTATTAACTTGTTAGTCGTATAAACTGGGTACAAAGTTAATATACCAGTGAACTCCAGTCACAGAAATGTTTTGAATCATGAAATTTCATCAGTGTCGTCATTTGTTAGAAAATTTGTGTTTTCTGCTTATTTTTGCACAAGTTGGCTTATTTTACAGTTACAGAACGAAAGATTCCAACTTACAGTTTTGGCAAATAGAAGGATTTGAATGCTATTTATATATCTACAATGCACACAATAGTGTTGGTATGACCAAGTGCTGTGACCAGAGAAAGGGAAACAGTTATCATTCCTAATAATATCACTTATTAAAGTTAGCAAGCTAGCCTGTGATACCTGACCTTTAAGTGGTGTAACTTCTTGTTCCAAATAACCACTTCGGTAACAGCCACATGCCAAGCTCGCAGTTTCCAAAAAATAATATTTCTTTCACTAGTTTGACAAAAGAGCATGCAGCACTTTTCCTACTAATCAAATTTGCTGTCAAACTAGATTTCTACACAAGTCTGACTATAAAAGAAATGTCAGTTCTGGGGATGTTTCTATAAGGATAGCGACCTGAAGCACAAACTAAACCCAACATTTGTGCATGTGGTCTGACATACTCACACTACTTCTGCTCTTAGAAGCCAAAAATGATAACTTCAACCAACCCAGCGTGTTAAAATTATGGGTTATTTTGGAACTGATGTATGAAGTACAGGATACATCGTCATATTAAAACTACTTCCTCAAGAAAGGAATAAAAGTGATTGCAACAGATAAGACACACTACTAGTAACAAAGTCCAACAACTGAAGGTTATGAAGTAAGATGTAAAGGTACAGCTCTGTATTGATGGCTATACAGGGTGTATCACACTACTTAGGTAGTTTCATCAAAGTCAATAAGTCAATCTCTTTATATTCCTACATTTAGACCTTTGAAAATGAACTATAAAACAAAACAAAATCTATGGTGCGATGTGACATGCATAAATATACAGGTTGTGTATGTAAGTATTAAGTAAGAAAGTATTAAAAAAAACACCAGCCTTTAGGTTACATTACTGGCAGATGCTATTAATTTTAGGTGGCTGTGAACCCTCACATCAGTATAGAAAGTAACCAGGCAGGTGGATGTATGTGCTCCATCTGTACTCACGTTTTCCATGTAGTTTGGTTTGAAGCCATCTGGTTGGCGTCTCAGGTCCTCCTGCTCTCTGTGCCTCATCAGCTCCTCCTCCCTCCTCCTCCTCTCCTCCTCGTGCCTACAAAGCAAAGAGTGAACAATGTGTGAACAATTGCAGATCAATTAACACAAACCTCAATGAGCTTTAAAAGAAAGCATCTTATCGTCAGATTGATTCTAGTCCAGTAATTTTCATTTATTTTTAATATGTAAACAACCAAAATAAATGGGACAAGTGGGGTAAAAATGAACCACGACTTTTAACCTAACAGATCTGTGCCTCGAGAGAAGCAAAACAATATCATTTGGCCCTTTACAGTAAATACTAATCACATTAACCGCTTAAATAAAGAAGCACACCTCATCTCTATCTGCTTTCGTCTCTGTAGCTCTTGGTTGCGAAGCTCCTCAAGTCTCCTCAGCTCCTCCTGACGTCTCATTAGGTCTAGATCAATGACAGTAAACGTAAAAAAGTTCATCCAAGAAATGAGAGACTCACTGGAAAGGCAACTGATTGTAAGGCTACATTATATTGCATGATATTTATTTTCACCAAGTTCTGTGAAATAACAATTTTTCTTTCTTTAAGTTTTTAAATCAGAGAAAACACTAACAGTATTATTAACCAGTTCATTTCGGAAAGGTCCATATACTTTTCTTCCATCTAAATATATGCGAAAAGCTGATTAGCATCTCCAAAACATTACTAGATATTATCCACATTAGCAGGCTGGTATTAAACTCCATATGTAAAAATGAGCAATAAAGGTCACAGATCACACCTTGTCTCATTAACATGAGCTGATGTTCATGCTTGGCTGACTCCAGCTCGGCCTCCAGTTTCTCTTTAGCCTCTTTAATGTTCCTGTCCACCTGGTCCCTCTGCTGTTTCTCCATCTCATCAAGAGCTTTCCAACGAGATGAGAACTCAAACTCAAACGTCCCGGGCTGAGCAAAACGTGGCTTCTGTTCTCGTTCCCTGAGGAGAAAATGCAAGTACTGTCAATAAATCCGAATTATAGCATTCCTCTGATACGGACCTTCAGTTGTCTACAACAGTATCAAAGGAAGGAAACAAATCCACTGAATTACGATGTGACTGCAAAATGACTCATTGCTTACTTATAGTACTTCGGAGTCTTTTGGAGCAGTTTTTCAGAAAGACCATCCTCATCATCAAAGTGTTCTGCAGGTTCCACAATGGCAGGACAGGGTGTTCTGAAAAAAGTGAAGAAACTGTTAATTCTAACATTAGCAGATATTATCGTATGTACAGAATGATTATTTACACAGAACTACTGTATAGCTCTGTGTAAATAATCATTCTGTACATACGAAAATTTTTTAATCCTACAACCGTTTATAACTTGCATAGTTCACATTTCTGTATAACTGTATATCTCATATTTCTGTATAGTTTTTTTTATTTCATATTTATATCCTGTTCATAGCCTGTACATAGCTTGTACTCACTACAGCCTGTACATACTTATAGTTATAGAATATTCACAACATACTTCATACCGTGTACATTGTAACATACCATAATAGACCCATTTCTGTAATATACTTACATATCTATATTATTGCTAATATATATTGTAATATATCTATATCACTAAAGCACTTCTGGATGGATGCAAACTGCATTTCGTTGCCCTGTACCTGTGCATTGACAATAAAGTTGAATTCTATTCTATTCTATTCTATTGGTTAATAAAATTTGGGAGATCCGCATATATGCATTTGGCAACCTGTTTTGCCAAATGCCATGAGGACAGTTAATTTTCCACTGGACAATCTCCTCTTATTTTAAAAATTCAGTCACTTCTCACCAGCTATCCCCAGCCCTTCTTGGCTTGCATTTTTTGCACAACTGCTGGCTCACTGTCCATGCTGCTATTCGAGCATTTCTCAGTACCCTTCAGCTGCTTCTCCAGATGGACTCCAGCTCCATTATCTTGGACTGCAGCTTCTTGACATCTCCTCCATGCTGTAGGGTCTGTTAGAATGTTCAGTAGGAGGAAAACTGCTTCATGTGATGCTAAGCTACTACTACTGTCACCAGCTGAAGTCCCAGGAGATTTAGTTAGGATTTCATTTGTGTGACAACTCTCACCGGAGAATGATTTGATTATATTGCTCACATATTTGTGACAAAGTGATTATGGAAATAAGTTCTGAAAGCATGTCCAATTTGTGCAGACTCATGTATCTGTACACTCAGACTTACTGTATTAATCCTATGAAACATCGCCACAGGAAGTACTGGGGATACCGATGAAGGGTGACAAAATTAATCCTAAAACCATCTTTTTCACTTCTATAATGGCAAGGACCTAATGTGGTGTTGCTGCATTTTTAAAATAAAAACAAGTTACTTTAAAGAACCGAATGTAATTACAAACTCAACACCAGAATGAACATATTCAAATGTTTTCAGCTCATTAAATAGCCTCATCCCTCTGCTCCTTACGTGGTCAGCAACAGTGCTCCCTCGGTGCAGCGCTCCAGAGCTTTACGCGCTGCTACTTTGCTTGCAAACTCCACAATGCCTCTCCCAGTGGGACGACCTCGATCATCTGTCACAGCAATAGCCCGTTCCACTGGTCCAAACTGGGAAAACGCCTGAGGATACAGCGAAGTTAGGTAACCATAAATGCATAAATCATTGTAGCAATACATGCAGATTTTACTAAGTAGTTTTCTTCTCTTGTCTACTCTACCTGTTCCAGCAGTTCATTTGTCACCACAGGCAGCAGATTGCGCACTGTGAGCGCAGAACCGTGTGTGGCAAAGCGGACTCTGATTGGTCGATTATTCAAAATAGTCCCATCCAGCTCGACTTTAGCGATCTCTGCTACAGTTCGGGTTTCCTGAAGGGATAAAGACGCATTCCCTCAACATTGCTTTCACGCAACATTGTTAAAGTGTGCCTGACATAACGTATAGGATGTAGAATTGCAAAAAAATAAATAATTTACTCTCAAATATAAGACGCTACCTTCCAATATATATTAATTAGTAATGCTACATAAAAGCTTGCTATATGTGTGTGTGTTTATTATATTTGAGGCTTCACGTTAAAACCAACAAGTAGAACTATTTTCCATACCAAACGAATGAAGCCGAAGCCCCGCTCTCTGTTGATGAACACCTCGTTGACGTTCCCATATTTAGAAAACAGGTTTTTGAACTCCTCCTCTGGAATATCCGGCGGGAGACTGCCGACAAAAAGACGGGAGCGCTGAGTGAACGTCTTTTCACCGGGCTTTCGGAAACTAGTAATGTCTAGGGTCATTTCTGTCGGGCCTTCGCCGCTTCCTTCCACAGCTCCTTCCATTTGTTCAGTAACGGGGGACTGCCTCGGCGGCGGGGCCGGGCTGTCTTTGTTCGCCGATGTCTGCTCCGCCGCCGGTGAGTCGGTTCCGCGTCTCGCCGGTTGAGGAGAATTGTTGCTTTGCATGTTAACTTGTTGCATATTTCGATTAGCCATGCTTGGAATACCTTTGTAGAAATTTGCCCAAGTTTAATTAACTGGCTGCACACCAGCAATGCCTGCAAACGCCTCCTTCTAATTTTAAAGATGGCGACGGCTGCGTGCGCAACTTTCTTCCAGTTCTCGTGAGATTTGTGGCAGACGCATCGGGTAAGCGTTACCATAGTCACTACAAGATTTGATGGTTCGTTTTAGTGTAAAGAAGTATTTACCAATTACTGTAGAAAACAGTGAGAACTGTGAGAAGAGACTTTTGCAACTGACCCTGTTACTAGTAACAGCACGTTTGAAGCTGAAGCTCCGGCGCATTCAACACACTTACGAAACGAGGCTTGGTTCGTCTGAACAGAGTCACGTGACCAATGACGTCCGAAACTTCATTGGACACGATTCAACAGAACCTTCATTCACCATGGTACACGTTTTAACAAGGAAGGTTAATTAATCAAAATGATTTATTATAAACATAGACATAACGTCATTTTTTCACCCCAAAAAATACATGTTCAAAGCACCATATCAGCCCAATATCCAACAGAAGCTGTTAATTCAGCTCTGTAGAGTGGGCATCATAATAAAGCAGTTCATTTTAAGTTGTAGATTCATGCTGCTCTTCTTATTTTTGCCCACCAGATGTCACCAAAGATGACTGTGTTGAAGAGCTTCGAGTAATGAACCTTTTCTCAATACAAGCTTTAATGCTTCAGAAAGCTACATTTGGCTATCACTATTACACATGTTGTATTGTATTGTTGCTGCTGCTGCTGCTGATGTTACTCACATCATCCTCAGATACTCAGTCTGTAGAAAGTTATATATTTAAAATATATACTCTACCCATCAAAACTTTGGACACACCTTCTCATTTAATGTTTTCTTTATTTTTACTACTTTCTACTTTGAAGATACATACTGAAGACATCAAATATATGAAGCAAATATATGGAATTATGCAGCAAAGAAAATATATATATATAAAAAACTCTGAATTTGTCTTATATTTTAGATTCCTGAAAGTAGCCACCTTTTGCTTTGTTGATAGCACTGCAAACCCTTGGCCTTCTCTCAGTGAGCTTCATGATGTAGTCACCTGAAATGGCTTTCACTTCACAGGTGTACCTTGTACAGTGTTCATTTGTGGAATTTCTTGCTGTCTTAATGGGGTTGGGACCATCAGTTGTGTTGTGCAGCAATCAGGTTGGTACACAGCTGACAGCCCTATTTGACAACAGTTAGAATTCATATTCAATTCAATTCAGTTTGATATTATTTATACAGCGCCAAATCACAACAACAATTACCTCAAGGTGCTTTATATTGTAAGGTAGAGCCTAAAATAATACATACAGATACATACAACAATCATATTGTGGTGTGTTGGAAGCGGCTAGTTATCTCCCATCATGCCTTGGGAATATGTGTTGCTGTTTAAGATGTTTATTCGGGTTCTTTTTTCAATTATTGACTCTGCCCTGAATATTTCCCCAGCTTCTTGTATTAATAGTTCCTCAGACACCTGTGAAAGGTTTTTGAAGTTTTTTATCAATAAGATAAAACAGCTTCGATCTATGATCGCCCTACCCTCACATGACGTGTCTAAAATATTCACCTGCTCTGCTGTTTTTGATCAGTTTGAGCCTGTGTGTCTTGATCAGGTGGAGGAAGTATGTAGTGGCACAAAGACATCATCGTGTCCAAATGACATTATTCCAACACATCTTCTAAAAAAGATTTTTAAGGTTGTCAGTTCTGACATTTTAGCTATTTTTAATAGCAGCCTTAGCTCAGGTGTTGTGCCAGCCTGTTTTAAACATGCTGTTGTACAGCCTGTACTTAAAAAACCTAATCTTGACTCCTCCGTCCTCACTAACTTCAGGCCTATTTCAAAGCTCCCCTTCCTGTCGAAAATTTTGGAAAAGATTGTGTTTGTTCAGCTGCAATCTTTTCTAAATGGACACAATGTTCTTGAGAGGTTTCAGTCTGGTTTTAAAACTCTTCATAGCACAGAAACTGCACATTTAAAAGTTCTTAATGATCTTTTATTAGCCACTGACTCAGGTGACTCAGCTGTGCTTCTGCTTTTAGATCTGACCGTATTTTAATCTCACGGTTGGAGCATTGTGGTGTAAAGGGCACCCCATTAGAGTGGTTCAGGTCATACCTGTCTGACAGGACCTTCTCTGTGAGCTTTGGCGATTTTATCTCTTCCTCAGCTCCCCTTACTTGTGGTGTTCCCCAGGGATCTATACTGGGGCCAATATTGTTCTCCATTTATATGCTGCCTTTAGGTCAAATTTTTAGAAAATACAACATTTGTTTTCATTCATATGCCGATGATACTCAGATCTATCTTCAATTGAAGGGAAACAGTCCTGCCTCACTAGAACCCTTACTTCAGTGTCTCGGTGAAGTTAAATCCTGGATGGCCTCTAATTTCCTTAACTTTAATGAGAACAAAACCGAAGTGATAATTTTTGGACCAAGCGGTAATCCCAACACTTCTAATTTTAACCTGCACAGTTTTGAGCCTTTTGTCAAATCACATGCCAAAAATTTGGGGGTTATACTTGACAGCAATTTCACCTTTGAAAAACAAATTAGCTCAGTTGTACAGCGGTCTTTCTTCAAACTGAGGCTTTTATCTAAGGTGAGATCATTTTTATCTTTTAAAAACTTTGAACGAGCGATTCATGCTTTTATTATATCCCAGCTGGACTATTGTAACTCCTTATATGCTGGAGTCAGCCAGACCTGCCTGGCAAGGCTGCAGTTGGTCCAGAATGCTGCAGCTCGTCTTCTGACACGTACTAAAAGATGTGAACACATTTCCCCGGTACTTGCCTCCCTTCATTGGCTCCCTGTCCGCTTCAGAATTAATTTTAAAATTTTATTGTTGACTTACAAAGCCCTGAATGGACAGGCTCCCGGGTATTTGTCTGACCTCTTGCAGACTTATACCCCCCTTAGATCTCTTAGATCAAGTGATCTTTTGCTTTTAGCTGTACCAAGGTCGAGGCTGGTTCATAGAGGTGATCGAGCATTTGCAGTCGTAGCGCCTAAGCTGTGGAATAATTTACCCCTACACATCAGACAGGCTCCTACTGTCAATCTTTTTAAATCTTATCTTAAAACGCATTTTTATTTACTGGCTTTTAATACAGCATGAGAGTTATTTGTTATTTGTTAATTCATATTTGGTGTTTGCTTTTAATACTCTAAGTTGTTTTATTATGTATGTTGTATTCTTGTACAGCACTTTGGTCAACGCTCCTGTTGTAATTAAATGTGCTATATAAATAATTAAACTATTAAACTATTGTTTATGGTTACGTGACTCTTAACTGTTCTTGTTGATGCTGCAGTATAAATTCCCAGACAGTTATTGTTAATGTAAAGAATGTAGTGCCATGAGTGAGTTCAGGCTTGTAGTTATTGACCCTCTGAAACACAGTGTAGTAGAGGGAAGTGTACAATAAAGAGCTCTCCCTATCCTTTTGGGGTAGAACAGCAAGCTTAATGTCTGTGTAGGTGCTTTGTTGTTAAGGTTCCTCAGCTCGACACAATATGACCCCCTATGAGCAAGCACCTTGGCGACAGTGGGAAGGAAAAACTCCCTTTTAACAGGAAGAAACCTCCGGCAGAACCAGGCTCAGGGAGGGATGGGGCCATCTGCTGCGACCGGTTGGGGTGAGAGAAGGAAGACAGGATAAAAGAAATGCTGTGGAAGAGAGACAGAGATTAATAACAAGTATGATTCGGTGCAGAGAGGTCTATTAATACATAGTGAGTGAGAAAGGTGACTGAAGAAGAAAAGCTCAGTGCATCATGGGGATCCTCCAGCAGCCTTTACCTATTGCAGCATAACTAAGGGAGGATTCAGGGTCACCTGGTCCAGCCCTATCTATGTGCTTTAGCAATAAGGAAAGTTTTAAGCCTAATCTTAAAAGTAGAGATAGTGTCTGTCTCCCGAATCCAAACTGGAAGCTGGTTCCACAGAAGAGGGGCCTGAAAACTGAAGGCTCGGCCTCCCATTCTACTTTTAAATACTCTAGGAACAACAAGTAGGCCTGCAGTGTGAGAGTGAAGTGCTCTAATAGGGTGATATGGTACTACAAGGTCATTAACACAAGATGGGGCCTGATTATTTAAGGATTTTGAATTCAATTCTGGATTTAACAGGAAGCCAATGAAGGGAAGCCAATACAGGAGAAATCTGCTCTCTCTTTCTAGTCCCTGTCAGTACTCTTGCTGCAGCATTTTGGATTAATTGAAGGCTTTTCAGGGAGTTTTTAGGACACCCTGATAATAATGAATTACAGTAGTCAAGCCTGGAAGTAATAAATGCATGCACTAGTTTTTCAGCATCACTCTGAGACAGGATATTTCTAATTTTAGAGATGTTGCGCAAATGGAAGAAAGCAGTCCTACATATTAGTTATGTTTAAAAATAAATTTCCATCCCATAGACTTAAATCCAGGACCCATGAAGTGCCAACTTTATCTAGTTATTATTTATATCCAGCAGAGGTCACCTTTGTTAAAAACTTGAACTCTTCATGCTCGTTGGTTCAGTTTCTGCAGCCTGATTAGTTAAATAAATAAAAAATAAAAAAAACCAAATGCACAGTGATTTATTATATATTGTGTCACTTTTTTCTTCCTGCTTCCATTCATCACACAGTTGCTGATGAGTGTTATACATTTGCAGTCATTTTTTAAGACTTTAAAACTCTTTATGCAATCAGTCATAACACTCACATCCTTAAATCATTCATCTATATGATTATTGTCCAGCTGTGTTGTAATGTTCATCGTTGCTCTCCTGGAGTGTCTCGTCGGAACAGCAGGCTAGCATGTGATGTCATCAGCATATATATTAAATATAAATTTTTGTGCCTTGACCTGTTTTGACTGGGGAGATAGGATTGGTGTTTCAGTTCGTGGGACTTTAAGGACAAGTCTGTGATTCAAAAGTAAAAATCTAATGTGTCTTCTCTTCTAATAACCATCAGGAGTCTGAGCTGCCAAGGGATAACTCTCCACATAAATGTCTTTCTCTACTTCATCCTTACCTTGACTGTGCCCGTTATTGTGCTCACAACCTTAGTGAAGTTAAGTTAACTACTTCTGGATGCTTTGTGAGGGCATCTACCTGCACACTCTGGTAGTTCTTTGCAGAAAAACAACATTTCCTTTAGTATTACCTGCTGGGCTGGGGTAAGTTAAAGACATATTAGACCAGGGGTGGGCAACTCCAGGCCTCGAGGGCTGGTGTCCCTGCAGGTTTTAGATGTGTCCTTGAACCAACACAGCTGATTTAAATGACTAAATTAGGTCCCCAACATGTCCTGAAGTTCTCCAGAGGCCTGGTAACGAACTAATCATGTGATTCAGGTGTGTTGACCCAAGGTGAGATCTAAAACCTGCAGGACACCGGCCCTCGGGGCCTGGAATTGCCCACCCCTGTATTAGACATATATACATCCATATTGACGCATGCATACTTTCTGGCCAATAAACATAAATGTCACACAACATATTTGATTTCACAGGCTTTCCAATTATACCGACAGTGATATACTCGATAGCGCATAACTTTGGAGCCACAGATCATTTCAACAGAAATCACGTGTCAAGCAAAATTGGGAGGAAAGGCGATTTAAGTGACTTTGAATGCCTCCTTTTTGTTGGTGTCAGACGGGCTTGTCTGAGTATTTCAGAAACTGCTGATCTGTTGGGATTTCCCCACACAACCATCTCTGTGGTTTACATAAGATGATCTAAAAGCAGCAGTTCTCTGGGTGAAAATTCCTTGTTAATGTCAAAAGTCAGAGAAGAATGGTCAGACTGCTTTGAGCCGACATGAAGGGAAAAATAACTTGTTACAACCAACGCACCTAGAAGAGCATCTTAATAGAGGAGAAGACTACATCAGATATCACTCTTGTCAGCTAAGAACAGGAAACTGAGTCTACAATTCACACCGGCTCACAAAATCTGGACAACAGACGGTTGGGCAATTGTTACCAGGTCTGATGAGTCTTGCTTTGAGCTGCAACATTGAGATCAAAGGGTCAGAATTTGGTGTAAAGAACATGAAAACATGAATCCATCCTTATAGGATCGCATTAGATCAATGCTTCAGGGTGCTAATGGTGGAATATTGTTGCCGACCATTTCCATCCTTTTATGACCACAGTGTATACGTCTTCTGATGACTGCAGAATAAAACAAAGTGTAAAAAAGCTTAAATCATCTCAATATGGTTTCTTGAACATGTTCACTGTACTCTGGCCTCTACAGTCACCAGACCTTAATCCAATAGAGCATCTTTGGGATGTGTAGCTGATAAATCTGCCATGGACCAAAATCTCTGAGGAATGTTTCAGCCACTCTGTTAAATCTGTCCCATATAGAAATACTTCGGGGTGGCTGTAGCTTAGATGGTATAGCAGATCATTTACTAATTGGAAGGTTGGTGGTTCGATCCCTGGTTGCTTGAGAAATATCCAAATATACTTGGGCAAGAAACTAACCCCAAGTTGCTTGTGAGTGTTAACATTATATAGAACGGAGTATAGGAATAGGTGAAATAAGTATTGTCACCCTTTGAGTCCTTAGGTGGAGTAGAAAGTACTACACAAGAAACAGTCCATTGCTTCTCAGTACTTCCATACTAAATAAATGCACTGAAGGCAAACAATACGGGTTTATATCAGTTTTTTAGAATTCATCCATCCATCCATCTTCATCCGCTTTGTCCGGGGCCGGGTCGCGGGGGCAGCAGCCTAAGCAAAGAGGCCCAGACCTCCCTCTCCCCAGCCACCTCCTCCAGCTTATCCGGGGGAATACCAAGGCGTTCCCAGGCCAGCCGAGAGATATAATCTCTCCAGTGTGTCCTGGGTCTGCCCCGGGGCCTCCTCCCGGTGGGACATGCCTGGAACACCTCACCCAAGAGGCGCCCAGGGGGCATCCTTGTCAGATGCCCGAACCACCTCAGCTGGCTCCTTTCGATGTGGAGCAGCAGCTGCTCTACTCTGAGCCCCTCCCGGATGGCCAAACTTCTCACCCTATCTCTAAGGGAGAGGCCAGCCACCCTTTGGAGGAAGCTAATTTCTGCCGCTTGTATCCGCGATCTCGTTCTTTCGGTCACTACCCACAGCTCGTGGCCATAGGTGAGGGTAGGGACGTAGATCGACCGGTAAATTGAGAGCTTCGCTTTTACACTCAGCTCCCTCTTCACCACGACGGACCGGTGCAGCGTCCGCATTACTGCAGCTGCAGCCCCAATCCGTCTGTCGATCTCCGGCTCCCTTCTCCCATCACTCGCGAACAAGACCCCGAGATACTTGAACTCCTCCACTTGGGGCAGGAGCTCATCCCCGACCCGGAGTGGACACTCCACCCTTTTCCGGCTGAGAACCATGGCCTCAGATTTGGAGGTGCTGATCCTCATTCCCGCTGCTTCACACTCGGCTGCGAACCGTTCCAGTGCGAGCTGGAGGCCCCCACCCGATGAAGCCAACAGAACCACATCATCAACATTTTTTAGAATTCATTCCTCCATAATCATTCTATCCACTTTGTGCAATGTGCCAATACCACTGGCAGCAACACAGCCCAAGAGCATGATGCTACCACCACCATGCTTGACAGCATGTTCTCATGTTTGAAAGCCTCACCTTTACCCCTCCAAACATACCTTTTATCACAGTGGCGAAACAGCTCAATCTTTCTCTCATCTCATCAAAACCTTTCTTCAGAAGGTATTTGGCTTGTAAATATGGGCAACTGCAAATTTCAGTCAAGTTTGAAGGTGTCGATTTTGGAACAGGGGCGTCTTTCTTGGTCAGCACCGTCTTAGTCCATGGTGAGGTAAAATAAGCTTCACTGTGGACAGTGATGCTGACGTTTCAGTAGTTTCTAGTTCATGACAGGCTTGAACATTTATAGTTCCTGAACATCCTAACCATTTTCCTCTCATCTAACTAACTTGTACTTTGAATTGTTTTAACTTTAAATCTACAGTTGTACAATCCTTCTTTTTCCACTTTGTTCTTTGGATTTTCCACATTGTTCTGAGTATTGGTCAATCCAATGAGTCCAGTCAAATGAACCCTTTTAATGCACAGAGAAACTACCAGCTGTAATCAAAAATAAGTAGTAATGAAACATTAACAAGCCTTAGCCTTGTCAAGTTATAAAAGACACCATAGAACTGCTGTTACAAAATATATTTGAATCTATCTATCTACCTACTTACCTACCTACCTACCTACCTACCTACCTACCTTTGATCCATTGTGGATTAGAGAAAATCCAAAAATAAATTAACATTTGTGCATCCTGTTCTTGTTTTTGTTTTTGTTGTTGTTGTTGATTTAAGTTATTACACATGTATGGTACCCTGGAAAAAGAACAGTTCAAAGAAATCATTAAAAGAACAGAATTGGACAGGTGAGAGATGGCAGCATAGTAAACAACCTCCAGACGAAAGTCAACAAAAACCATTCCGAAGCCAATAAAAACAGAGGTAAAAACCACAGTGCCTTAACTTTTAGAAAGGGGTGAAGATGACAACCACCTCTGAGAGTAAGAAATCTGTTCTACCTGTCGATAAACTCAACGAAATACAACCCCCTGAAGAACCTAATGACAGCCGCCACACAGCAAACTTGGTTTTAGGCAGCACCAGCAGAGGGGAGGATCTGGTGGATTTATCCATGATTCTCACAGAAATACGCAACTTCAGGCAAGATGTCAAAGCATAAGTCGACGATATTAAAGGAGAAACAGCGAAAACCAACACAAGGCAGGATGAGGCGGAAGCCAGAATCCTGGAAAATGAGGAGAGGCTGCAAAAAACGGAGGCTTTATCGGAGCTGCTAAAAAGGCAGCAGACCCAGCTGAGACTAACCGATCAAGAGGGACGCTTAAGAAGCGAGACTGATGGACTGAGCAGTAAAGGAAAGGAAACCCAAAAAACAAACTTGGTTTAATTATGCAAATAATCTAAATCTTGGGCCCATAAAAGAGGTCAAAGTAACAGAACTCCACTCAAAAGCTGGCAACAAAAACAACTACTAACTCAAACAAACTGCCCTACCCTTACATAGTGGCTGATCAGCCCACAAAGACACAAAAGCGGTATCATACAAAAAAAAACCTAACTGAAACTAACATAACAGATTCCATTTGCCCCCCCATGATCAATTTGCAGGTCTCCATATGGACTTTCTCCGCCCCTTTTCCACTTCTTTATTCCTCAACCAAAGAACTGGGAGCAGCTGCTGCTGAGATTAAATCATACACATAACAGTGAAAACTAAAATATGAGCACTTATTTTAGAAGACCGTTTTATGTGATTGTATATGTAAATGAATTCTAAGCCTAAACCAATTCTTTATTACCCCATATTTAAAGAAAGAAAAATGTAATTGTAGTGTTATGTATAAGTCTATTGTAGCACTGTGATGTTTGATAACTATTACCCAATATATGCAACTGTAACTGCAGCCATCACAGAGAATATAGACCATTTGACAGGTTGTAAACAGTGATGACGTAGGCAGTAAAGGGGTCTACTGCACCGACATTTAACGCGGAAAAAAATGCAACTGTACATCACTGATGAGCGCTAATTGGATATATTTAGAACAAGTGTGAAAATCTGTACAGGGCTTAATATAAATCAGCACCCAGTGTGAGGTTTATGCTGCAGCTGCTTCATATTGGCACAGTGTTGGTAACAAAATCTTTTTTGTATGTTTTTGGTTAATTAACAAGTGGATTAACCATGAGCTTTTTAATTAATATGATATTTTTAATGCTAAAATCTAATTATTGTTGTTGACCATGAATTTCATACAACAAACAAAAATAATAGTAAAGCGCAATTTTATAAAAACATTTTTATTAAAACTTCTCCTTGAATCGCTACCTTATCGTGGTGGAGGGGTTTGTGTGTCCCAGGGATCCCAGGGGCTATGTTGTCTGGGGGCTTTTGCCCCCTGGTAGGGTCTCCCATGGCAAACTGGTCCTGGGTGAGGGACCAGACAAAGAGCGATTCAGAAGACCCCCATGAAAAGAATATCGAGGGAACAGTTTACCCTGCCCGGGATAGGGTTACCGGGGCCCCGCCCTGGAGCCAGGCCCGGGGAGGGTGCCCGAGGGCGAGCGTCTGGTGGCCGGGCCTTAGTCCATGGGGCCCGGCCGGGCACAGCCCGAAGAGGAGACATGGGCCCATCCTCCCGCAGGCCCACCACCCGCAGGAGGCGCCATAGGGGTCGGGTGCATTGTGAGCCGGGTGGCGGCCAGGAGCGGAGGCCCTGGCGGACCGACCCCCGGCTGCCAAGACTGGCAATAGGGACATGGAATGTCACCTCTCTGGTGGGGAAGGAGCCTGAGTTGGTGCGTGAGGTTGAGAGGTACCGGCTAGATATAGTTGGGCTCACCTCTACGCATTGTCTGGGCTCTGGAACCAGTCTCCTGGAGAGGGGCTGGACTCTGTCTCAGTCTGGAGTTGCCCCTGGTGAGAGGCGGCGGGCTGGGGTGGGTATTCTTATATCCCCTCGGCTTGCTGCCGGTACGTTGGGGTTTTTCCCGGTGGACGAGAGGGTTTGTTCCCTGCGCCTTAGGGTCGGGGAACGGGTCCTGACTGTCATCTGCGCTTATGCGCCGAGTGGCAGTTCGGAGTACCCAGCCTTCTTAGAGTCCCTGGGGGGGGTGCTGGAAGGTGCTCCACCTGGAGACTCTGTTGTCCTGCTGGGAGACTTCAATGCTCACGTGGGTAACGACAGCGAGACCTGGAGGGGCGTGATTGGGAGGAACGGCCTCCCTGATCTGAACCCGAGCGGTGCTTTGTTATTGGACTTCTGTGCTAATCACAGTTTGGCCATAACGAACACCCTGTTCGAACATAAGAGTGTCCATAAGTGCACGTGGCACCAGGATGCTCTAGGCCGTAGGTCGATGATCGATTTTGTAATCGTATCACCAGACCTGCGACCATATGTTCTGGACACTCGGGTGAAGAGAGGGGCTGAGCTGTCAACTGATCACCACCTGGTGGTGAGTTGGATCAGGTGGCGGGGGAGGACGCTGGACAGACCTGGTGCACCTAAACGCGTAGTGAGGGTGTGCTGGGAACGTCTAGCAGAGGCCCCAGTCCGCGAGATCTTCAACGCACACCTCCGGCAGAGCTTCAACAGCATTCCGAGGGAGACTGGGGACATTGAGTCCGAATGGACCATGTTCAGCGTCTCCATTGCCGAAGCTGCTGCATTGAGCTGCGGCCGCAAGGTGGTCGGTGCCTGCCGTGGTGGTAATCCCCGAACCAAATGGTGGACACCAGAGGTGAAGGGAGCCACCAGGCTGAAGAAGGAGGCATATCGGGCTTGGTTAGCCTGTGGGACTCCGGAGGCAGCCGACAGGTATCGACAGGCCAAGCGGAATGCGGCTCGGGCAGTGGCTGAAGCAAAAACTCGGGTGTGGGAGGAGTTCGGAGAGGCCATGGAAAAAGACTTTCGGACTGCCTCGAAGAGATTCTGGCAAACCGTCAGGCGTCTCAGGAGGGGAAAGCGGTGCTCTACCTGCACTGTGTATAGTGCTGGCGGAGCGCTGTTGACGTCGACTGAGAAAATTGTCGGGCGGTGGAAGGAATACTTCGAGGACCTCCTTAATCCCACTGACACGTCTTCCGGGGAGGAAGCAGAGTCTGGGGATGAGGGGTGTGACCCACCAATTTCCGGGGGCGAGGTCACTGAGGCAGTTAAACAACTCCTTGGTGGCAGAGCCCCTGGTGTCGATGAGGTCCGCCCCGAGTTCCTGAAGGCTCTGGACGTTGTAGGGCTGTCTTGGTTGACGCGTCTCTGCAATGTTGCGTGGAGATCAGGGGCAGTACCTGTGGACTGGCAGACCGGGGTGGTGGTCCCCATCTTCAAGAAGGGGGACCGGAGGGTGTGTTCCAACTACAGGGGGATCACACTCCTCAGCCTCCCCGGGAAAGTCTATGCCAGGGTGCTGGAGAGGAGGGTTCGTCCGCTAGTCGAACCTCGGATACAGGAGGAACAATGCGGTTTTCGTCCTGGTCGCGGAACACTGGACCAGCTCTTTGTCCTCTCGAGGATACTTGAGGGTGCATGGGAGTTTGCCCAACCAGTCTACATGTGTTTTGTGGACCTGGAGAAGGCATTCGACCGTGTCCCTCGGGGCGTCCTGTGGGAGGTGTTGCGCGAGTATGGGGTGTCTGGCCCATTGCTACGGGCCATTCAATCCCTATACAACCGTTGCAAGAGCTTGGTTCGCATTGCCGGCAATAAGTCGGACTCGTTCCCGGTGGGTGATGGGCTCCGCCAGGGCTGCCCTTTGTCTCCGGTTCTGTTCATAATTTTTATGGACAGGATTTCTAGGCGCAGCCAAGTGGCGGAGGGCTTTCGCTTTGGTGGCCTCAGAATCTCATCTCTGATTTTTGCGGATGATGTGGTTCTGTTGGCTTCATCGGGTGAGGGCCTCCAGCTCGCACTGGAGCGGTTCGCAGCCGAGTGTAACGCAGTGGGAATGAGGATCAGCACCTCCAAATCTGAGGCCATGGTTCTCAGCCGGAAAAGGGTGGAGTGCCCACTCCGGGTCGGGGATGAGTTCCTGCCCCAAGTGGAGGAGTTCAAGTATCTCGGGGTCTTGTTCGCAAGTGATGGGAGAAGGGAGCTGGAGATCGACAGACGGATTGGGGCTGCGGCTGCAGTAATGCGGACACTGCACCGGTCAGTCGTGGTGAAGAGGGAGCTGAGTGTAAAAGCGAAGCTCTCAATTTACCGGTCGATCTACGTCCCTACCCTCACCTATGGCCACGAGCTGTGGGTAGTGACCGAAAGAACGAGATCGCGGATACAAGCGGCGGAAATGAGCTTCCTCCGAAGGGTGGCTGGCCTCTCCCTTAGAGATAGGGTGAGAAGTTCGGCCATCCGGGAGGGGCTTAGAGTAGAGCAGCTGCTGCTCCACATCGAAAGGAGCCAGCTGAGGTGGTTCGGGCATCTGGCAAGGATGCCCCCTGGGCGCCTCCTGGGCGAGGTGTTCCAGGCATGTCCCACCGGGAGGAGGCCCCGGGGCAGACCCAGGACACGCTGGAGAGATTATATCTCTCGGCTGGCCTGGGAACGCCTTGGTATTCCCCCGGACAAGCTGGAGGAGGTGGCTGGGGAGAGGGAGGTCTGGACCTCTTTGCTTAGGCTGCTACCCCCGCGACCCGACCTCGGATAAGCGGATGAAGATGGATGGATGGATTTTTATTAAAAGTTTTTACACACTAAATGTATAAAATTTGTACAATTATTTTATGCGTTATTTTTCAGACTCATCTATTCTTAATGCAGCTGTTCTGAAATATGTACAAAAGTGGTCATGATTAAACGCTTAATCCCAAGAAGAATTTTCTGCTTTAGTCCCAGTTGGTTTCCAAAGGAAATGTTGATCACTTCCTGTCCAGGACTCTGCTGTCTTGTATCAGATAAATCAATGGTTTGTTTCAGGAAAATATTTTTCCTGTTAAACATCTAGTCCAATTTTGTTAATAATACTGAATTTAAGAAGGTTTGGTCTTTGCTACAGAAGTGAAGTTCCACTCATTTCTAAAGTAAATGTTGCATTTCAATTGCCAGTCTTGGTAGCTGGGAATCGGTCTGCCAGGACCTCCGCTCCTGGCCGCTGCCCGACTCACATGCCACCTGACCCCTATGGTGCCTCCTGCGGGTGGCGGGCTAGCAGAAAGATGGGCTCATGTCCCTTTTTCGGGCTGTGCCTGGCCGGGCCTTAGTCCATGGCAGGCCCTGGCAGGGTGAACTGTTCCCTCGATGGTCTTTTCATAGGGGTCTTCTGAATCCCTCTTTGTCTGGTCCCACACCCAGGACCAATTTGCCATGGGAGACCCTACCAGGGGGCAAAAACCCCCAGACAATATAGCTCCTGGGATCCCTGGGACACACAAACCCCTCCACCACGATAAGGTAGCGATTTGCGGAAAAAAGTGTGGAGTGCCCACTCCGGGTCAGGGACGAGACCCTGCCCCAAGTAGAGGAGTTTAAGTATCTCGGGGTCTTGTTCACGAGTGATGGGAGAAGGGAGCAGGAGATCGACAGATGGATTGGTGCAGCGGCTGCAGCGATGTGGACGCTGTACCGGTCTGTTGTGGTGAAGAGGGAGCTGAGTGTAAAAGCGAAGCTCTCAATTTACCGGTGGATCTACGCCCCTACCCTCACCTATGGTCACGAGCTGTGGGTAGTGACCGAAAGAACGAGATCGCGAATACAAGCGGCGGAAATGGGCTTCCTCCGAAGGGTGGCTGGCCTCTCCCTTAGAGATAGGGTGAGAAGTTTGGCCATTCGGGAGGGGCTCAGAGTAGAGCCGCTGCTCCTCCACATCAAAAGGAGCCAGTTGAGGTGGTTCGGGCATCTGACAAGGATGCCCCCTGGGCGCCTCCTGGGCGAGGTTTTCTGGGCATGTCCCACCGGGAGGAGGCCCCGGGGCAGGTGGCTGGGTGGAGGGAGGTCTGGGATTCTCTGCTTGGGCTGTTGCCCCCGCGAGGATAAGCGGAAGAAAATGGATGGATGTTGCATTTCATATTCTATTCCATGTAGGGTTTAAGTAAGATCCTTCTGTGTAGCTTGTAAATGTGCACAATGCATTGAATGAGTCTACAGTTCAAAGTCTGTATCTCTACAGATGCATTTTCCATTGATCAGTCAGTACCAGTCCATATTTTAGAGCACACTGACTCCTACTGACTTAAAAAAAAAAAAAAAGTTAAAGTCTTTATGTCCCCCGATTTGCAGCAGGTGTCTTCCCCACCCTGAGCCTAGTTTAGTCAAGTGGTCTCTTCCTATTAAAAGGGAGTTCATCCTCCCCAATGTTGCCATGTGCTCACTTCTAGTGGATCATCGTATCATTGCTGTCGTATTGTAGGATCTCTACCTTACGGTGTGACAAGCTTATGTTGTTTTGACCTCCGGTCTGCACAGTTGCTTTTAAAATGCTCATACGGCTCATGAAATATGAGCCGTATCCAACATATGCTTTATACTCACTGATTCAGATTCATCACAGTTGGTGCAATAGGAACCACAGTTAGGAATTTTCTGCGTGTCTCTCCTGCTCTTACTTTTTGTCATTTGAATAGTGTGCATATTTGTGAGGTGCTCTTTCAGCAGTAGCCATCTGTCCAGACTTTATAGCATATTATAGCATATCTGTGTGCCTACTACATAAATTCCTCTATGTGCCAAGGATCTGAAGGGCTGCTATCTCACTCTGTGCTCTTTCTACAACGGATCACATAACCAGTCAGGTCAGAAGGCTGCTGCCTGTCAGTGATGAGCTTATCTATCTGTCGCAGCATACCATGTGTTTGAGTCAAGGAATGCGAATGAACAAGCAGTTAGTGCGGCTTGTATCTCAGTAATTTCCTCAAGAAAAATGCAAGCCCTGAAATTTCCATCTTTGACTCTGAAACGTAATCTGAAAGAAACACATTCATGCATGCTTTGGTAGTACAGACTCATGAAACAATAAAGGAAATGCAAGGCATTGGACCAGCACTTACCAGAACACCATTCCTCCAAAATTATTGCTTTGTTTGGTGTTTTGTAAATTGCGATGTTTAACATGTCAGCCCAAAAACCTCCACAGGCCCAGATCCTTCTGTCGCCCCTCACACTGTATGTATTTACCCCTATACTCAGGACTGTATTATCACAATTGATCTTTCAGAACAATTATACTTTGACTAACGATGCTTGTCCACATTTAAGAGGTATTGTGGAGGACTGCAATCCCGAGGTCCTTAATCAGCAGGCGCAGTACAAGGACATTATGTCGGAGCTCTACGGATGAGGCAGCTATTTTCTGTCTGGGGGAGGGTTTGTCGAGGATGAGGGTCACTGCTATGAACCTCATGTATTCGCTCTTTTTTTAACCTGTTCTGGACTAATTTCCACCTACTGTATAGTTATTCTGTTCTTATCATTTAAGGTGAATGTGCACTTTGTTTTTGTTCTATAAATCAACTGAATATAGAATGTGTCATGTCTGGCATTTCTTAAATCTTCACAAGAGAGACTACTACTTCCCACATGTGCACCATATTCAAGAAATAATTACTTTATCACTGACACTAACTGTCTGCAGCAGGTCCACTCCTGTGCCTACCATAGCATAGTTATTTCAGATCATGCCCCACTTACTCTGTCTCTGCCTCTTCCACATCTTCCTATAAAAACTGCACAATAGGATTTCAATTCAACCCTTCCGTCAGATGACAGTTTTGTAAAGTTTCGCCAAGATGAGATATGCTTTTATTTTGCCACTAGCTCCTCCCTTAATACTTGCAGCCTTGTTGTATCACATGTCTTTAAGGCCTATATCAGAGGCCAGATTATTGCTTATTCAGCAAAAATTGAAAAACAGTCCATTTATGAGCGAAATAAGTCAATGCAACAAATTAAGGCGGCTGATGACCAGTATGCTCTCAAACAGAGTCACGAAATGTTTAAAAAGCATGTTGAACTCAAAACAAGACTTGACCCACTCACAACTTAATCAACTGAACGTTTGCTCTTGCTTGACAAATCAAAATTCTACATGCATGGTGACAGACCCCACCAATTACTGGCAAGCCTTCTCAACAGTTCTAGGGCAAGGCAAAGTATTCTTGAAGCTCGACCACAAGATGGCAACATGGTTACAGATCATGAAACATTACTGAAGTATTCAGGGATTTTTACTCAGAACTTTAACACCTCAGAGTCACAAACTGGCTGCAATGCAATTAATGACTTTCTACCTAAACTTAACATTCCTGAAATTCCACCAGAACTTAAAACAAGGCTGGATGACTCTACCTCTCAGTCAGAAGTTTCCTTAGCTACAGCCTCAATGCAATCTGGCAAGTGTCCAGGTCCGGATGGTTTCCCATCAGAATTTTTAATCAGAGCACTACATTACTGTCTGCGCAGCTTAGTATAACCCTCACCGACTGCATTAAACAAGGATCTCTTCCTCAGTCATTTTATGAAGCCTGTACCACACTTATTGCAAAGAAAGGAAAAGATCCGATGGAATGTGACTCTTTTAGACAAATTTCTCTTGAACACAGATGCTACAATATTAGCCAAGATTCTTGCCCGTAGACTACAATTGGTTCTCCCAACAATTATTTCAAAAGCCCAAACAGGCTTCATTAAAGGTCACCGTTTTAATGTAAGAAGGCTATTTAGCATAGTTTATTTCAGCTCTACAGATGCTGATGAATATGTTGTCTCTCTGGACACTGAAGAAGCCTTTGATCGAGTTGACTTCGACAATCTCTTTGCAGTCGTTCACAGATTTGGTTTTGGAGCAAAATTATGGATGGAATAAACTGCTCTACTCTCAGCTATCTGCTACAAAACAGACTAACGTCCAATTGTCAAAACCATTCAAACTTCACAGGGGCACACGCCAGGGATGTCCTCCCAGCCCCCTGGATTTTAATCTGGCCGTAGAACCCCTTGTCATTGCGTTTCACAGTTGCAAAGAAGTACACGGCATTTGGAGAAATACCATCGAACACAAGGTCTCGCTTTATGCAGATGATCTCCTGCTTTTTATTTCTAAGCCTTCAACTTCATTACCATCTACATTAAATCTGCTTGGTCAATTTGGTCAGCTTTTGGGTATAAACTGAACCTTCTGAACACTTACTGAAAATATGGGGCCAGTATAAGAAATACTTTCATCTCTGTGACTTCTCCCCTCTCAGCCCCACTGCATCTAACCATTTCTTTAAACCTTCTACACAGGACAGTGGGTTTGTGGAGTGGCACAGAAGTGGAATAACTTGCTTTAAAGACCTGTTCATAGCCAACAAACTAGCATCATTTGAACAACTTGCTAATAAATACAATCTACCACCAACACACTTTTTCAGTTACTTGCAAGTCAGGCACTTTATTCATTCCCAGATTTCAGGCTCAAGCCCTCTACCAGAGCTACACTATTAGAAACTATCCTACAACTCAATCCGACCAATAGAGGGCCGATCTCCCTGCTTTACGATAAAATATTAAACTTGACACAAACCCCTTCATCCAAACTCAGAACATTATGGGCAGAAGACTTAGACATGACAAAACATGGGCCTCCATAAGCTAACATGCATCGGTGTAACTTTGTGCTGAAAATGGGGGGCGGGGGGGGGGGGGGGGGGGGGGGGTCAAGATCTCTGTCTAAATAAATAAATTGGGTAAATTCCCAGATGATTAAACATGCAACTATTTTGCTGGTAATAACTGAAATGAGTAAAGAAAATCAACAGCCTATTTATGCAAGGTAATTCATAGTTTTATTGGGGGGGGGGGGGGGGGGGGTCATAGCCCCCCAAACCCCCCTGGAAATTATGTCCCTGCTAAGATGTCAACACAACATCATTATGTGCCTGCCACTGTTTAATCCAGTTTAAAGTGGTGCATAGAGCCCACTTCTCAAAATCCAGATTATCTCAGATCTATTCTGAAATCACTCCATATTGTGATAGATGCAAAACTGCTGAAGCCTCACTGATCCATATATACTGGTCTTGTCCCAACTTGACCAGTTCTGGACAAAGGTTTCCATACCTTGTCCAGGATTCTCAGTGTGATGCTGCCACCTGGACCCCTGCTTTCTCTCTTTGGCATCAGTGGGAATGAGGCACCTCTACTGGCATTCTGTTCCCTCTTGGCCAGGAGGGCAATTCCACTGAGGAGGCTGGACGCTGCCCCTCCCACTCACAAACACCTGATGTAGCGGCTAAAACTGGCAAAAATAACACATTCACTTAAACTTCAGCAACACTGTAAAAAGTATTTTATCAAATTAAGAAAAAAAAGGGAAAACAAAGAAAAATAGCGTACATATACTTATTAATTCGTTTATGAAAGTAATACATTTTGATAACTAACAAAATGCATATTTTAAAAAAATCATAAAGGGAAATTTTTGTATATCAGTGCATTGCTATATATAATATATAAATCCCCGCCATGAAAAAAAGGTGAATTAAAAAACATTGTTTTTTTTTATGATCCATTTCTATTTGTGGGAGTGCCGATGTCTGTGACGTTGCAGCCTCCCCCTCCCCTCCTCAGCCGCGCCGAGCTGCACTTCACTAGTTTCTGAGCTTCATCCGCGCCGAATGGAGAGCGTCCTATCGAGCATTTAAAGCTGGTAAGTTCTTATTAAAATAGTGTTGCGATAAAGTCGTAGAGTCAAGCTGTACTAACACATGTAATTTTAAATCAATTCCGTGCGCACCAGTGCAATTGAGAAGCGTTACGTTTAGATGAATTGAAGATATGATATTTCATGAAATGCTGTCATGTTTTTGATCGTGAGATTTAGTTCATATTCACCATTTCAGTGAAGAGCAAATATAGTTGTGGAGACAGCATATGATCTTAAACTGAACTATGTGGGAACCCAGTAAATCTTTGTACCTTGTTAAAAGTTGTAAATTTACTGTGATTACACAAGTTTCCATGGTGCTTTTAATGTGGTAGACTTTGTGTGAAGTGCTACAGTCCGTAAAGTATTATCTACATACATTATATTCTGCTTAATGATTGAATAATTTTGACAGCTATAAGAACATTACATTTTAGTTCATGGGCCGCATATAACCCAGTTTATTCTGAAGTGTTGCCAAACCAGTAAAGCTATATTTAATCTGCCTTTCTTTTCAAAAAGTACAGTTTATACTACATGTTTCATTGCATGTCCTTCAAAGTAGATGTGCCAATGAACAAAACCTGGAGTTTTTGGGTCAGTTCTGGTCCTGACCTACATGTCTCACACCCCTATTTTACATATAAATATGAGCAGCTACATTGCAAAAATATTGTATTGGACTCAATTAAATCCCTCCTTATAGTGTGGAAGCTATGCTACCCAAATGTTGATAAAAATTTTAAATACACACAAAGTCCAGTTCTTTAGACTTGACCTCTCAGCACGACTGCTTTGTGGTTTTAAAGCCAAGTTTTGTAGTTTGGTCACAATAGGTTACAGTTTAAAGTTGGAGCAGCTTTAGAGATAACAAGAGATAATAATCCAATTATAAATGTTATATAGCACAGGTCACATGTACTTCTAAGGAATGTCTGCTTGTCATATTATCTTGATTTATGTATCATAATGAATCAGCTAATACAAATAGGCAGTAAGGAGACTACATTCATTTAGAGTGTCTGGCCAACTGTGACCTTTTTGGTCATGTTAAACAATGTTAAAATGTCAGATGCTTTATGAGCTAAGCAAAAACCTCACAAAAATCACGCAGTGATGTAGTGTGTCAGTAAATCCAGATGGCAATGCTTGGGAAGGGGACTTTATATTTATGACATTTCAACCACCTAATTATACAAGAGAAACAAGAATTTTGTGAATGCAGTCAATTATCTCTGACGTGATAGATAGGGAGAAAATCAGTGGAATGAAAGAAGTTAAGCCCCTGCCATATGTGTCTGGTCAATAGAGCTGAGCTGCTGATCTTCAAAGTCAACCCTGGTGGTCTAAATGTTGATCAAGTATTCTTTTGAAACACATGACCAATTTGGAGCAATAAGCCAGCTATTTTTGTCAGGTCAGACTGCAGAGTGAGTTAGTGGATTTTACTAAATTAGATCTATTAGCTCAACAACTGAGTTTGCCTGGGTGTAAACTAAAGGAAATGAAGACATTCTGCGTCAAGTGCAACACTAGAACATTAGGATTTTGGTAAAGAAGGTTGTAGTTATTTGCTAAAAATTGCAATAAAAACTTAATATACATTTCATTATGATAGTTTGGCACTGGATAATGGTTGCCATAATGGCTAATAATTAGCCATCAGCACAGATAATGGTTAAAATAAACAATTTATATTTATATATGGGTTACACTATTATATACTATTAGTTCATGTCTAAACGTAGTAGTTGAAATAGTAGTGGAAAATACTAATAAAAAAATCTGTGTATAATGAATATCTAGTATCAAGCTAACATTACTGGATTAACATTTAACATTTAAGCTAGCTACATAGCGTTAGGGGGCAGGTGGTTAAATAAAATTGTTCAAAATAATGGCCAAATGATATATGTAAAAAGCTAATACAGTGACCACACAGATAAATTATGATGATGTTGAAATGGTTGTACTACAAAAGTACATAATTTAACTAACCCTGCATTCAAGTTCAATTGTATTGTAAATATCACAGCAAAATTAAACATTGTTCAATTTAAAAAAAAAATCAGGTTAAATTACACTGAAATGATCTCATCATCAGTGAGGTGATATTTGAGTTTATTTGACATAGCTGTGGCTGTGGAGGTATAGTTAACTGAAATGGTTTGGAACCACTGGAGCCGCCATTATTATTAGATCAATTAATGTTTTGCTCTTTTTTGTTTTGAACTTTTTTATGTGACATATTGTAGTTTCCAGTTGTGTTCTGTCACTAATTAGTCTTTCATTATATTTGCCTCCACATCTTCTCTTCTAAGATGTAACAAGTTGCACATGTTTCTGCACATTACTTTCTTTTATGCCAAAAATGAAGTGCAAATAATTCTAATTATGAACTTCATGATGTCCATAAGACAGTTTAGGTCTGTCGCTTTTTTCATTAGTGCATGTCAAGTAATATATATTCATAAGATTCATCTTAAACTCCGAGCCATTTCTTTCAATTTAGCCCATATATCTGCATCACATTAGTTTTTTTGTAATGTGTGGATGCATCCAGATGTGTAACTAAGCAGGTAACAATCTACAGTTTACACTATCTCTGAACTTCATCCCCTGTTGTCTTGACGGACTCTCCTTCAGATTCTTTTAGCCTTCTACAGCCTTTTAACCGGGACCCGAAGGAGTTGGTTGGTGCTGATTGAAACCTCTCCATCCCCCCAGTTATAACAGGGAGCCTTTGTATATAATCCCTGCACTCCTGCCTTCTCCTCTCAGACCTAAAAACAGATTTTACTGCAGGCAAAGCCAGGGATCCTTCAGACAGCTCAAAGTTTGGGACCTAATCTCAAGTTTTTCTTTCAGCATACAGCGTATGATTAAGAGCTATACAGTAGCACTGTGCTTCGAGGAGCTTGATGAATGCAATAGGAGGAGACCTCTCTGACGACTAGGAGACCGCTGTGAAGGCTTTAGATTAATCCTGTTATTAAGCCTGATTTACAGACCTTTTTGTGTTTTCGTGTGTTTATTAGTTTCTCACATGCTGAAAAGACATGCAAATCTAGAGAGGAGGTTTTAATTATTTTAATCCTGAATATTAACTACCACTTAGACACTGTGGCATTCATTTTCACATTTGAGAACCTGGACTCATTGAAAATTAACATTTTAGCCTGAAAATGTATGTGGTCAATCAGTTACTAAGCTTCCTTTTAATGAAATTATTTTAGTTTCAGGTCTTATGACTTATAATCATGTCTTTGTGTTGGAAGTAAAACAAGTGTGTTCTTGTAGCACTTTACATTATGGGTGTTTGGACCAAAGTAAAGATGTGGATCCATTTTACTGGGGCATGCATAATGCAAAGAAAACAAGCATTTACAGCCCCACAGTCTGGCACAGTGCCTGGGGATAAAACATAAAAGTCAGGGATAAAACCAGGTCATCTGGTGTGTAATTCACTGATTGACGTCTCAGTGAATCTAAAAAGAGGGAGTGTTCTGACTGGACTCTAACTGAAAGCTCAGGATTGAGATATAATATCAATACAATCTCAAAATCCTCTATGAGGCTTTAATTATAGCAAAATAAATAGCTTTACTACAATGACTCTGACTTATTGTTGGCAATGTGGACCAAACTATCACTGCGGTTGAGCGGGGGCTGAATGGCTAGTAGCAACAAGCCAGATACTCCATGCTCCTGAAGCTGCATGTTGTAGCTCTCTTCACGACACAGACACTGGTCGGTTCTTTGAAACAGGCGTTTATTACTTGGGCTTTCTCTCCTCCTCAGCTTCACCATCACCAGTACACCAGTACGCCAATACGCCATGAGAACTGGTCACGAGTGAACAGTACAAACCATTTAGCAACTTCACAGTACACATATTAAGTCCAAACACAAATAAAAACATTTCTCAAATGACAACTACCTCACTGACTGTTTGTCCTGAAAAGAGGTCCTTAAGTCCTTGTGCTGCTTTTCTTTTAATAAACCTTTAGCTTAACACGCTTCATGAGAGACATCTGCTCCCTCGCAGTACACGAAAGGTCTCGCTTACTCTCGTTAAGGGTATTCTCATGAGACACCAGCTCTTACACTTTACACATGTACATTTCAAATAAAGATATTTTTAACACTAACTATATATATTCATGAAATTTTGTAATCCATTATAAATCAATCATCCACATCATGAACTCTACACAGAACATTATTTAACAGCATTTACACATGTGACTGAATACAGTCTCCAAGTCCACAAAGCACATGTAGACTGACTGGGAAATTCCAACACAACCCAAAGAGTCCAGAGGTCCATGACCAGGAAGAAAACTGCTTTGTTCCGCCTGAATCCAAGGTTCAGGACATAGTCTCCTCTCTTGTACGTTGACGTACATCTTCCTTTGGAGTCTGAGTAGTGTGATCCTCCTGCAATTTGAGTACACCCTCTGGTCAACCTTTTTAAAGATGGGAACATCCACCCCAGTCTGCCAGTTCAGAGGCACTGCCCCAGATCTGTATGTGATGTAGCAGGGGGATGTCAACCAAGAAAGCCCCATAACGTCCAGAGGTTTAAGGAACCCTCCCCACTGATCCTGCCACCAAGTAGTTGTTTACCTGCTTCAATGACCTCACTTCTAATAATGGGCAAGTTGTCCCCATCGTCCCCAGACTCTGCTTTCTCTAAGCATTGTCACTGGGATTGAGGGGATCCTTGAAGAATTCCGACTGTACCCTCAGCTGAAGTCAGCAGCACCCCTATAGATAGATAGAGCACCACTTTTCTCTTGTGTCATCTGGTGGTTTGCCAGAATCGTTTCAACGCTGACCAAAAGTCTTGTTCCACGAGCTCACCAAACTTCTCCCACACCAGACTTTTTGTTTCAGCTACTACATAAGCTGCAATCTGCCAGCTGGTACCTGTCAGCTTCCTCTGGAGTCCCACAGGTTACCCAAACCATACTCTTTTTTTTCAGTGATTACAGGAAGGTTGTGTGTACCTCTGAAGTATAATTTGGTGCATAAGCTGAAGTAATAGTCAGGGACAACTCTCTTCCACGGGGAGAACCCCAACATATAGAAAGTACTCCAATGGGGGATACAAGTATACCTACCTACCCTTGCCCGCAATCTCTCACCAAGGGCAACCCCAGACTGGAGGGAGCCCAGCCCCTTTACAGGAGACTGATTCCAATAACCTCAACCACTAGCTCAGTCTCCTTCTCCACGAGACAGGTGACATTTTGTGTCAATAGAGCTAATTTCAACAGTCAGGGGTCGGCTCATCAGGTCCTCTCCCATTCCAGCTGATATGCACTACACTTGACCTCTATGGTGGCTCCTGCAGGTGGTGATGCTGGTCAGTGGATGCTGGGGCGCATAGTCCACAGAGGATACCAACTTTCTGCAGGGTCAATTGCTACAGACCTATAAACTTCATATTACCTTCAGATTAGTTCAAGAATAGTTTCTAGAGAGTTTTATTGATTGGCATTAAAATAATGAGAGCATTAATATAGGTTTACATGACCAGTGTTCAGTTTCTTGAGTAAAATATGGAAATATCAGCACTTTCATTATCTGTTAAATCCAGAAAGGGATGCTGAGGCTTAAAGCTGGCTCGTAGAGTTCCTTTGACATTTGATTAATGAAGCAGGCTCACAGCATGAGAAGGAACACAGGTGGTCACATTTATAGACTTATTGGTTCTATTATTAGCCACTTGAAGCCTTTTGTTGATGTTTCGTTGAGTTCAACTGTGGTTTAATCATGCTTTCTTGTACACCAAAAATAACAATACATTAAAAAGACTCTGTAGTATCTTTAAAAAAAGCTCAGGGAGGCTGAGTGTTTACATTCTTTATCCGTTTAAGATTCTCTAATATTGTCATTTTAATCCACTCATGTTCAACAGGCCTAAGTGCATGAAGACACTCTGGTGCAATAATGGAGGCCTGGCCAACAGTGGCCTGGGTCCTGCTGCTGACCACCATCACTGACTGGGTGAAAACTGCGCAGTCACGGGACTTCACCATGAAGGATATCATCCTGCTGCACCCCTCAAGTAGGAGTATAGGAGTACTATTTTACATCTCAATTTGTTTAAAGGTTTGATACTGAATATGACTGAATAACATTAGCGGCATTGTTTTTAAATAGCGTGCACTGAACTTGAATGGAACATTTTAATAATATCTATCGGAAACAAGCTGCAAGAAAAGCAGAAAGCAAGCACGGTGTAGAAAACAAAACTGTTGTTTTATTTAAATAAATAAATGTTACAAAGGTACAAAAGTCATGTTAACTGAATGAATAACGAGTGAGTACAGATGCATTTAAACGCTACACATGCACAAATAAAACTTAATGGAAAGTTTCGTTTTGTATTTAAATCAGTTGTAGCTGCCAAAACAACAGTTTATTACAATATGTTAAAATATAAATATATAAAAGTATAGTTGGCATCCTTCTCTGATTGTAAGCTGGTTCTGCAGCTTTCATTCTCTCAACCATTGACGTATGACAGACAAACAAAAGCAACAGATTAGGGCTGTTATAACATAGATTACACTGATTGAAATGTGTGTTCTTAAAACACTAACACATATTAAGTAAACTTATTCCAGTTATAAGTTACAGTTCTGCTATTTAACTTGCACCTTTAAAAGATCAAATGTATTTCATCTTTATTTGGAATTAATTCTTGGAAATAACACTGATGAATCCCTTTTCAAAATTCCTGAAAAAAATCTTGGAAACTTATTACACAAGGATGTGGTTCATGATCATCAAAGCGATTGGTTTGTGTCTTTGTTGAGAATAACAGGATTGTTCTTTGACTGAAAAGTGGCTGGTCCTTGTTTGATCCCTGAGTCAGAGACGTGGAGTAGACTGATGAGTATCCATAAATCTTTGGAGAGCATCTATGACACAGGCTACAGATTTATTGCTTCTTTTTTAGTAATCAGTATAATTGTTAAATAAGCAGAAAATCAGAAGGTGATTGACCAAATGACATATTTTTAATTAACCCAAAGTTTCACAACCAGAAGCGTGTTTGTATAGTTTTTGTGTACCTGCCAGAGCCTTCATGTAAAAACGAGCTGCAGGACTCACATGAATAGAGACAAAAAACTGAGAGGTTCACCTGAGCTGAATTTCCATTACCAATGATTTTTCCCTAGCTTAAAACACCTTTCACTCGTTAGGTTACCTGTATATTCGGATTCTGCACTTTACAACTCTTATTATTATTTCAAAATGCGGATCCATATAAATGTATACACTTGGGTAATTTCATCTCAAATCAGGAAGTTTTTACATTTTCCGCTTATCCATCTCTGATTTGCATAAAAGTAGGGACTGTATAAGGATGTGAAAGGAACAAAACAACTGTGATATACTATACATGTTTATTCACACACTGAATGAATTAAAGAACTAATAGTTAAAAGTCAAAATACAAATATTTAAATGAATATATGAAATGTGCTAAAACATAAATATCCAGTAAAACCGCTAAAGTGTCTTACTTTAATGAGAAACATGTTAGACAGTAACATGATTTGTTTTAATTTAGTAGTTTTAGTGGATTTTTCTCAATAGACAGAAATTTCTGCCTAGAATAAACAAAAAACTGGACAACAGCTTGTTTTATTTTAAATGATTAAGTGTCCAATGTATTTACCAAGAAAGTGCACCTATGCTAATGCCACTGCCCTTTCTAAAGTAACAGTCAGATGACAGTCACAGTTATTAACACAGTTAGTAATATATGCATAATTTACATGTTCTCCACTGTGGTATACAAAGCATTGTAGACCAGTGGGTTTTGTGTTACTAATGACCAAAAAAAGCAGTTTTGTCACTTGGTATTCACACATTTCAATTGCCCATCGAGAACTTATGGAAGTTATTTGTCTACATCAATCATGACTTACTTACTCAATAACTTTTCTTTTTTGGGGCAAATCAGAGGTTACTGATAAAACAACAGGGTGTTTTTAAGTGTGCAAAGAAAAAAAAGCAGCTAATTTTAGCCTGCTTCTAGGTGGTTTCTAGGTAAAGTGATAGTGTCGTAATATGCCACAGAAAACTGATGTTTTGGGGATAAAAATTAAATGTTAGTATTGTGAAACAAAAATAACATGATGTCATCTATGCCATTGTAGGTGCACAAATTGCTCGGCCTCGTGGAATTGTGAACAACACAAACACAGTCTTAAGACTCATAGCGACACACTTTTTTCAAAACCTTTTCTGCAACAAATAATGTTAATATAAAATGAAATTGGTCTGGGATGAACTTGCAGTTAATTTGAACCAAAAAAAGACTGGTATATACATTTATTTACGTAACCTTTAAAGTGCACTATACTACAGGCCACAGTCATACAGCACTTTATTTTAATAAGAAAAGCATCAAACCTGAACAGTGTGAACATTGTGACATGTGAATTAAACAAATACATCAAAATAGAAATGGTACAAGAAATATGAAAACAGTTTTACTATGTACAAACAGCAGCAGTTTTGATTTGATTCTCATCTGTGAGAATACTTACAGTGGGGCAAAAAAGTATTTAGTCAGCCACCGATTGTGCAAGTTCCCCCACTTAAAATGATGACAGAGGTCAGTAATTTGCACCAGAGGTACACTTCAACTGTGAGAGACAGAATGTGAAAAAAAAAAAAAAAATCCATGAATCCACATGGTAGGATTTGTAAAGAATTTATTTGTAAATCAGGGTGGAAAATAAGTATTTGGTCAATAACAAAAATACAACTCAATACTTTGTAACATAACCTTTGTTGGCAATAACAGAGGTCAAACGTTTACTATAGGTCTTTACCAGGTTTGCACACACAGTAGCTGGTATTTTGGCCCATTCCTCCATGCAGATCTTCTCGAGAGCAGTGATGTTTTGGGGCTGTCGCCGAGCAACACGGACTTTCAACTCCCGCCACAGATTTTCTATGGGGTTGAGGTCTGGAGACTGGCTAGGCCACTCCAGGACTTTCAAATGCTTCTTACGGAGCCACTCCTTTGTTGCCCGGGCGGTGTGTTTTGGATCATTGTCATGTTGGAAGACCCAGCCTCGTTTCATCTTCAAAGTTCTCACTGATGGAAGGAGGTTTTGGCTCAAAATCTCACGATACATGGCCCCATTCATTCTGTCCTTAACACGGATCAGTCGTCCTGTCCCCTTGGCAGAAAAACAGCCCCATAGCATGATGTTTCCACCCCCATGCTTCACAGTAGGTATGGTGTTCTTGGGATGCAACTCAGTATTCTTCTTCCTCCAAACACGACGAGTTGAGTTTATACCAAAAAGTTCTACTTTGGTTTCATCTGACCACATGACATCCTCCCAATCCTCTGCTGTATCATCCATGTGCTCTCTGGCAAACTTCAGACGGGCCTGGACATGCACTGGCTTCAGCAGCGGAACACGTCTGGCACTGCGGGATTTGATTCCCTGCCGTTGTAGTGTGTTACTGATGGTGACCTTTGTTACTTTGGTCCCAGCTCTCTGCAGGTCATTCACCAGGTCCCCCCGTGTGGTTCTGGGATCTTTGCTCACCGTTCTCATGATCATTTTGACCCCACGGGATGAGATCTTGCGTGGAGCCCCAGATCGAGGGAGATTATCAGTGGTCTTGTATGTCTTCCATTTTCTGATGATTGCTCCCACAGTTGATTTTTTCACACCAAGCTGCTTGCCTATTGTAGATTCACTCTTCCCAGTCTGGTGCAGGTCTACAATACTTTTCCTGGTGTCCTTCGAAAGCTCTTCGGTCTTGGCCATGGCGGAGTTTGGAGTCTGACTGTTTGAGGCTGTGGACAGGTGTCTATTATACAGATGATGAGTTCAAACAGGTGCCATTCTTACAGGTAACGAGTGGGGGACAGAAAAGCTTCTTACAGAAGACGTTACAGGTCTGTGAGAGCCAGAGATTTTCCTTGTTTGAGGTGACCAAATACTTATTTTCCACCCTGATTTACGAATAAATTCTTTACAAATTCTACCATGTGGATTCATGGATTTTTTTTTTCACATTCTGTCTCTCACAGTTGAAGTGTACCTCTGGTGCAAATTACTGACCTCTGTCATCATTTTAAGTGGGGGAACTTGCACAATCGGTGGCTGACTAAATACTTTTTTGCCCCACTGTACGAGAGTCATAGTTTATATACTTTAAGAGCTTTGTCTATCTTACATCCAAACCTGAGCCCAGTATCCAATCCCCAAAAACCTAACACACGTCTTTGCAAGGAAGTCGGGGCACCTCGGAAAAACAAGCCTCAGGATAAGATGGAAACTCGTTTCAGGAAGATTCGTACCAAAGTGCACCTGGTTTTGGGGCCCCTCCAGCTTTGATTAACAAGCCCTTCACATCTTCTGGTCCTATCTGTGCTTTGAGGGCAACTTCATAACCATGTCAGAAGCAAGGGAAAAGGCAGGGGTGGTCGAATTTTAGGACATTCGTCTCTCTTATGATTCTGAAATCACCCAGAAACACAGAGAATGTGTACAGTGATTGAATGAGCTAATTAAAAAAAACACCCCAGAAGGTTGATGAATGAAGGTCCCTTTCTGCAGGAATGATATTACACACAGGACGAATGAAAACACGCCTTCTTCACTTATTGAACTTAAAACTGAATACAGTTGTGTCTCCACAGCTACTCCTTACCCTGGCGGATTCAAGTGCTTCACATGCCAAGATGCTGTAGACAACTACGACTGCAACCGCTGGGCCCCGGACGTATACTGTCCAAAGGGTACGTCAGCTTTTGATTCATCTGTGGCTGCCTGCTCAAGGAGATGTCAGTTCAAGTGACTTCTCTTGAGAAACGTGTTTCTTTGGGAATGCGCTACAAATGAACATCAACAAAATGATTAAAATAAATAAAATAGATTGATATAAACAATATTTATAATAATTTGCTAGGACTTGGTAGGAAGGAAGAACTTTTAAGCGGAAGTGGCTTACAGGTGGTTTTGGAGGTGAGTGGAGGGAGATGCTAGCCCCCCCTTCTCCAAAATCTCATTTGCATGCCCTTTTTGCCAACACTTCAGCAAGGTGTGACGACTGATGGCTAATCTTGCTCATCAGTGTAGAACGTAGTGATGAACAGGTGTTCCCACAGTTATCTTTCATCAGAGGAACTTTGCTTCCTTCTTCTTGGAATTTTACTTCGCACGTTCGGTCGACTTCACGGGGATCTACATCTGCTTGGCAACTGGAACACATTCTTAATGTGCAGTTAGAGTTGATGGAAACACGTTTTCCCAAACTCAGTAGGGCCAGAGCCCACTGTGGAATCTGAAAATCATCTACCTGCCATCCAACTCTCTAAACAAACTGTGATCACCAAAAGCTGAAAGTGTCATGCACTGAAGAGTACCGTTTGGTAGTTCTTATCTTTCTAAATTTAAATATTTGTTGGCAGTTTTAAACTTTGTACTCCTCATATTGGGGCCGCCTGTGAATCTGTCAAGTTATTAAGACATAATTGGTCACATGAAGGGAATTTTACTGTCCTTCAGATACTAAATACTGCTCCACCCTCCACATGATGGATAGAAGTGGGGAAAGTGTGTCTGTGACCAAGCGCTGTGCCACCTTGGAGGAGTGTCTGTTCACTGGCTGTGCTGACGTTGCCGATACTGGCTACCAGGTACGTGGAGAGCTCTGCCTTCAGATGTCTCCTCAACCTTAACGTGATAGGCTTTCCTCTCATCCCTCAGGTGTGCTCTTCCTGCTGTGAGGGGAACATCTGCAACGTGTTGGTGCCCAGAAATGACAGCAGTGCCCTTTTCTCCTCCATTTCTCCTTTGGTTAGTTTGAGCGAGAGTCTTCATTCTAGAGCGCTGTGCTTCATCATCATCGCCATCATTGTTGTCATCTTCACAGCTGGACGTGTTTGAGACACGTAGAAAGAGAACAGCTGGTATGTGTAGTGGCAGAACTGGGACCTGTGTTGGCTGCGTGTTTCAGTAACTGAAGGTTTAAAGACATTTTTATATGCAAGACAACTGATTCAACTTTGGTTTCCTTTCTTCTTTTCCACTTTTTTAATAGTCGATCTGCATTTCTGTGTTTTCTGTTATATTTATAATGTTACTTTGTATATAGCTCATAATAAACATCTCTGAGTCAAAAGCTCAGGCTTCACAATGATCTAAACACTGTCTCAGATATGTCTTCTACTCCTGGCTCTGCGTGCCGATGCTGACTATCCCTAATATGGTAGATCATTATAGACTTAAACAATAATAAGAGAAGACATCTGGATTTTTAAAACCTAAAGAAGTCCAGTTGCCTCCCTTTTTCAAGCTCTCAGGACTCCCTAATATGGTCATCAGAGCACTGGTTGACAGCACTGAAGCTCCGCCCACTTGCTGTTCAAACCTGTTTGCAAGACACAGCCAGTCACAAAAAAGCTGAAGTACATAAATATAATTTAATAAGCAGTGTGTCCATGTTCATCCAGGTCAGTGTGCATTCTGGGAGCTGTTCCCATAATAAATTGAAATCTTCTGAAACTATTTATAATATTTCTCCATCGTTTCTTTACACTGTGTGCAACAGATCAGAGAAAACCAACACTGTACTTGCTGCTGTAAAAAGAATATGAGCCGCTAACATGTTAAGGTGTTTGAAACGGAGAGATTTTCCTGGTAGTTAGCACCAACAGCTGTAGAACATCTGTCGCAGTATTTCATAAATACTCAAACTGTAAAATATGAACATTGTCTACAGATGAAGCACATGGTGAAATTGTTTCTTCTCTGAGTGTCTCCCTGCATGCAGAGCAGGGTAACGCTTCTGTCAGTCAGACACAGCACTGACGTTCGCATTAGAGTGTCAGTTAGATCCTTAGCAACACAGAGGTCTGCACAGATGCTTTGTGTTACAACATTACACAACTTCCCATTGATACAAACCAGCTCCATAACAGGAAACGTTAGCGGCTTCTCCAAACCATAAACAGAACCCTTCTGTTTGAATTTGATTCTATTCTATTTAAAAAAAAAAAAAAAAAAAGTTTATTCCTCATCATTGAGTGCGTCTGAAAATCCTTGAAGTCTAGCAACAGCAGCACTTTGAACAGGTGCATTGGTGAAAATAGTCCCCACAAACAAAGGAGTCCCCCTGAGGATATGGCGGATGACTGTGCAGGAGCTCGACACCTCGATGTGAAAGCCCCGATGTCCCAGCTCACTGTCTGTTCGCAGTGTGGTTTCGCCCAATGGAGACGCAAAGAACTGTTGAGGAAAGGGGGGAAAATTCCATTATTAAAACAATATTGTTCTGTTTGTTGTCCTCAGTTTTCACAGCTGAACTACCAGAATTTGAGTTGACAGGAAGTTTAACGGGAAAAATCTCTAGAAATGTTACAAGGGAAAATACATTTTTCCAGATTTTCCAAACAATGTAACCAAAAGGTTTATAAGCAGGTGTGGTTTCACATCATAATGTGTTTGGGCTTTTCCCACCCAACAGACAACTACTTCAATATAACATTTTTTCTATCAAAGAAAATTAAACTAACGTAAGCTTCATTCATAGAATAAGTATATGCTTTGTGAGTTTAGATTGCAGATTGAGACAGTAAAGAACAGGCACAGTGAACACAGAATTACTCACTGCTGCTCCCGTTGTTGGGTCAATGAAGTCCGCCCAGTATCCTGCAGTCCACAGAGCGAAACACATCTCCTTTGCCCCGCTCACAAACTGCAGTTAGGACAAAGTCACAGTCACCAACTGCTACAACCTCTGAAGTCTGTAATGGGAAACACACGAGGACTTACTTTACTTAGCAGCTGGTCTCTATCCAGCTCTGTCTCCTTGTCCTCTGACCGACCGCTCGTCTGCGTGACCGTCACCACTGTGATGGAAACTGTGGGCGCCGAAGGAAACAACTGCTCCAGATCTGAGACACAGAGGCGCACGTATGTTAATAAAGCAAATTATAACTCTTTTCATCTCTGTATGACATGCCTCAAACTAGAGCTGGGCGATAGAACGATAACGATATGTATTGCGAAATACATATATATATATACATATACTTTTTCTCGATAGAAAAATTTAACTATTGTGATAGACCTCATCGCTCTTGTCCTCTTAAAAAAAAAAGAAAAAAAAGAACAGCCAATCCGAATTAAGTAGCGCAGAGCCGAACCAATCACAGCCGCAGCGTCACGTCACGTGACTTGTTACGTACAGCACAAGTGCCAAGCCGCACATGTGTATTTGTTTGGGAAGCAGCCAGCCACCGTGCCGCCCGGGTAATGGAGGAAATGAGTGTGCTGACTAGAGAAAAATCGAAGAGAAAAAAAATTTACCGAAGAGAAAACAGATGATGGTTCCAATGCCGGAGAGATTGTCGAACGGAAGAGCCATAGAAGTTCCGTAGTGTGAAGGTATTTCGGCTATTTCAAGTCTGACAAAAAACAGAGTAGCGTGCACTGTAAATTGTGCCGAAAGCAAGTCTGGAAATCCAATAAAGTGGTGCATGCTCAATCTCTGACTGGAAGCGCTAATTCGTCATTCGGCTTTTGTCAGACTAAAGTAACTGTTAAAACTGTTTGAAAAGCTAAGCTATACAACAAGGAGAGATTGAGAATTTCCTTTTAGTTCTCAGTTTATTTGATATTGACAAAAGTTAGTCAGTTTTGTCTGTTCTTCTGTAAAACAAACTAAGATTTATTTTTAGAATTAATATTTTGTTTCTAAGTGGAATTGACAATTTAGTCTGTTTCGTTTGTTCTATTTTGAAACTTAAACGCTTTAGCGGCTGCCTTTTGTGTAGTTTGCAATATTTGCCTTTATTTATCTGAAAAAGTCTCATGTTCCTTAAGTACATCTACCCTGTTGAACTTATTATGGGAAATAAATATTTAAATAAAAACAAGCTGCTGATTATTTCACATTTTACTTGTGAGCAACGGCACATTTAAATCTTACAAATATAGTTATTTGGCTTATATCGTGATATATATCGTTATCGCCTGAAATGAAAAAAAAAAACATATTGTGATATGAAAAAATCTCATATCGCCCGGCTCTACCTCAAACCATTCTGTTTGTTGTAGTTGTGAACTGAGTTTTGTAACCTTGGAAACGAAAAAAATCTGAAAAATGTAAGTTAGTAGTTTTTTCCCTTGTATGTGTATAATCTTTTTTTTTTTTTTTTTTTTTTAAAAATACACAGACGCAAATTCTCATCTATAGGTGCACAAACATCAATCTTTTAGATATTTTGGTTTGCAAGGTTACAAAACTCAGTTCACAACTACACAGTCTGATTTACAAGTACAAAATATTTATGACCACAATATTCAGTATTTTTTCTTCTATATCATCAGAAATATTGTTATCGTAAATTCTTAAATATCCAGATATCATTTTGGCTTGTGTTGCCCACACTCACAGTCAGCGAAGGTAATGCTGGGTGAATCTCTCTTACCTTTCCTCAGCAGCTCTGGGCAGGAGTTTATGGCACAGTCTGTTTCTGTCTGATTAAAGTACTGCTCAGCTTTGCTTACTCTCGTGGAAATAGGCCCCAGCTTTCCCTGAAAAACAAACAATCACACACCCTCTCAGACAAAAGTGGTAAAAATGTAGCTCTGGCTTATTTTTTCAATTTTTATTTATTTATTGTTAATTGTCATACTTGGAATCTTACAATGAAGTGTTACTGACATCTGTGTTTCTCCTGAAACCAATGAGCCACAGCAGCTCACTTACATTTAAAATAAATCAAAGACATTGACTTTAATTTGTTCTCTCTGCTGCTCTGAACTGTAGTCCTAAAAGCTCTGACTGTGTTACAGCTCATAATGTAACTATTCAAAAATCTTACATGGAACTCGTTGACAAACTGGGCCAGTATGAACTGGTGTCTCTCTGTGCTGCTTGGAACCGTCAGCACATCAGGCACCGTCTTGTGAACCGGAGCCTTCTTTTGGTCCTCCATGCCCTCCAGGTGGCAGTCAAACCCAGCGTTACCAGGCAACTGGAAGCGCTGGTCCTGAGGTCCAAATGGTCCCATGTTCTCATCAGGCCACACAGTCCTTGGGCCTGGAGTGATGTGACAAAGATGATTTGTCAGCGTTTGCTGCCACAGGTGCTAAACAGTTTACTACTGAAAACTGCATTGCAACACTGCCTGACGTCCTTTCCTGTTCGACTCACCTGAGTCTGTATGTGATACCGCTATGTAAGGCTCATCTGAGCTCGCAGCAGAGAAGGTTCTGGTTGTTCCAGCCCTGAGAGAAGCTAAAGCTCGACAGCCAGCAGCACGAGACAGGACCGCCCTGCTTTGACCACACAGCACCTGCAGACAGACGACGACATGTGTTAACAGACAGATACATGAAACAGGAACAGCCCTGCCCACGGTGGACTGTCTGCAGCTTCATACTTTTACTGTATGTTTTGTTTAGGACAAACTGGATGCTGCCATTTAGTTCTGGTTCTCTGGAAATAAAGAGACAGATGCATCTAATACGTTGGAGTATTGAGGAATTTAATGCTTTCCTGTGATCAGACTAAAACTTTTCAATTTTTTTTGGAATTGATCTCATAAAGAGGAGAGGATGACACAGTTCAACACATGGACTTCCTATATAACATAGCTTCTAAGACCTTATCACTGCAGCTGACCTCTCCAATCTTCTAACAGAGGTCTCGTAACTGTCTCTCGCTCAGATTTTAAAACCAAAGATTAAAACCAGTGCTTTTGAGGTAGTGGCGGGCAGCCAAACTGTGAAACAGCCTCCCTCCACCAAACAGGTCAGCTGATTGTGTCATTTCTTTAGACGACTATTACAAACTCATTTTTATGAGTTAGCGTTCCCTTAATCTTTTCTCTTTTATGTTGAGACATCGTTTATTTGAAATCTGACAATTTTAATGTTATTTCAAGCTAACTAAGACGTTTGTCTGCATAAAAAGAGCTTTGATTTTTATGTTGTTTTTATTCTGACTGGAAACAGATAAAAACATATTGTTCTCTTTAGCATTTAAACAATCTGAACATGTGGTTTGATGAAGTTTTGACCTTTTAATATGAAAATACTGCCAATAAAAAATTTTTAAAAAACAAACAAAACCCCAAAATACTCATTAGCGAGGAGTGGTTTCAGACAGTGTGCTTTAATGCTACACTTGAGTGGTGAATAAAAATGTTACTGGCCTGAATGGGCCAACAGCTAGTACTGCCTGTAACTGAAACCCTATATTTAATATCAATATAGGGTTTCAATGATTTCAAAATCATTGTGCAGCGTTTTAAAATGATTTAAAGTTATTTCTTGGACAATCAGACATTCTTTTTAAAATCTACTCTGGCCTAAGTGAATAGCAGTACCCATAACATTAGCATGAGCCATAACATTAGCATGAGGAAAATGGTCACTTACATTAGACATTGTGCTTAGTTTCCCTCGCCTTTTATCCTTGAACCTGTTTGATGAAAGAGTAACAAGAAGAAGATAGAAACTGTTATTCCCAACAGAAAACGGAAAAGAAAACTTTAAAACTCCCAAATGTTAGCTTTGCTAACCAGCCGAGCTAAAATAGCTTGTATGATGCAATGACTGCATGTGTCCCTCCATGAAGAAACACATGTGACCAATACACTTATTTCACACATTAATCTACACAGACTATAATCCTCTAAAATACCTTAGGTTCAACTATCAGCTAGCTAACAACACAGCTAGCTTTGGCACCAGCTATCACAAGGAGAGTCGTTCGGTCAGCTGATATCTACTCTTATCACTTTCTCTTTTTTTAAATAAGAGTTCATCTAAAGCACTTCCTGTTTTCACGTGACCTTAAAAAGACCACTGCACAGTGCAAAGCACGAGCGCCTTCGTGTTCATAATAAAGAAAACAAATGTTATTGTGTTGTTGGGAGTACAGCAGGAAAAGTACACACTGTTCCGTACCTGGCGACTTGCACGTACTGTATGCTTTTACAAAACAAGGACGGAAAGTCAGGAGGGACAAATGAATCCCGCACGACTTCCGTAACGCCCTCCTCTTCTTCTACACGTATGTATGCTCTGTGTGCATTGAGCGCCATATAGTGGGCGGTTTGCAGTTGTCTCCGTTAGTGAGTGAAAATTTTCTACGATTACTTCTTGTCAATACAAGAACATTTGCTTTATGCTTGTTGTTTAATTCTACAGAGTTTCTATTCTTCTTTCTTTGTCAGAAGCTCGGCCTTGCTGGGTGCATTTTCTTAACTTGTTACGCTGATGTTTAGGTCTATAACTGGGCAAACACTAAAGAAGACAGAGGAGTAAATCATACCTGTATCTGTGCTGAATGAGAATGAATAATTCCAAATCAAAATCAATGAATACACAACACTTTTTTATTACGTCTTTCTTCACCCGCTCTATATTCTTAGATGCACTGTATCAAAGACTCTTAAATCAGCATCACTTAACACAAACTTTTTAACAGACATTTCCTCTCACTCCACATCTCATCCAGGCATTTCTTTGCAGCCCACATAATTGCATAGTCTCCGATCCAATCACAAGATCAGCCTGGATGTGGAGCGGAGATTTTGCAAAGCATACAACATTTCGACATGGTGAAATTCAAATGATCTTTTTTAAATCTCAGCACAAGATGGCAGCAAATCAACAGTTAACAGAACCAAGGCAGTATTTATAACAGCAGTACTGATCTGCTTCGCCCTGTAATGTGACACTAATGTGTCTGTCTGTTACCTTGAAAAGTTTTCATGATATTCATGATAGCTGCCACATTGCAGCTGCTTTTATGTTCAGCACATGCTGTTCGTGAGAGATAAACATGAAGCAGGGAACCACTGTACTCACAAATGCATTTTTCTAAATGATAAAACCATTCACTTTTGTTGATTTTAATGGGTCTCGGTGTGATGATAATTGTGCTTTGGTGGTGATTTGCATTCATTAGGATGACAAATGACAGAGTGTCAGTAGGTTTTATTTCTGAAGACAGAGCTCTGGTGTCCAATGGAAGCACCTTAAACTCATTTTCACTTTGACTTTAGTCCTTTTAAGGTTTGGCTTGCTGAATTTCTGAGAATTACCTTGAAAAAAAATGTTTGTACTGGACCTTTCCCAGGTGGGATGATGTGAAGAAACAGTATTCACTTGTTCAGCAAAATCCCCTCCCTTGCATGATAAAGTGTAATAATCAGAATGAAAGAGCTATCTTGGCCAGAGGGGCATTATTTACTGTCAGAAGTAGCGAAGGACAAGGACAGGCAGTATTTGCTGGCGTAGACACATCCCTTTAGCTGACTTGGATGAGCTGATTGACACTTTCTCTGAGCTGACGGGATATGCAGTGGGAGTTTACCCTGGGACCAGCACGCACTTGTGTGTGAGTGGTGATGAGGCATGCGGAGCCATGCCGAACGTGGCTGTCAGTACGTCTCCCACAGGATCATTTGTTACAGCGTCTAGGCTCGACGGGGCTCCTGTGCATATTAAAGTATGAGATTTTTATTTGGCCAGCAGCAACTAAATTACACATTGCATTTAGAATAGAAAATGCATTAATTTACTTGTTTACTACTCTAGGAAGTACTTTAGTTACACTGTTGTCACATGACTTTTATGTTAGCCTGCCACATCACCTATGATACTAGAGGTCACATGGGTGATGTTACACAGGCGATGTTCAAAGCTAACTAGCGGTTAGCAACTTAACATCCATTTTCTTCTAGCCCCCAACAACCCGTGTTGTTTGCCGTAGGGCGAGAGGGGGGCACACTCAAGACAGATCACCAGTTTGTCACAGGGCTAACAGAGCCAGACACCCCTTGGCCCCTCCCATTCAGACGTATGGTCAATTTAAGATCACCAATTAACCTAACCCCACTAACTGCATGTCTTTGGACTGTGGGAGGAAGCTGGATGATCTGGACAAAACCCACACAGGCATAACAGTGGTAACCAGGTCACCTTATGTCCACATATCTGCATAAATCCCTGTACTAATATAGAGGTAATACAGAAGCACTCTCAGTTAGCACCATGTTTAATGACCCAGTCACAAAATCCTGGTGGTTGCCTGGCGATTGCATTGAATTTTTTCATATTCGGTAACCAAGTGCAAGTAGTTGCGGTGTCCAATTTCGATGGCAAGGTGACTGCAGAGCTTGCGGCAATGCTTGGTGGGAAGCAACCTGTCTCCCACTGCTTGTAGTCTGACTCAGAATGACTGCAATCATTCTCAGACAGACTGGAAAAGATCTGCAAATAACTGCCATTGGCTTTTTAAATGTAGAAAGATTGGCAAGACTTTGTATTGGTTTGCAACAGTTTGCACCAAAGAGCACATCTGCAAAAATAAAGAGCCCAACTCAACTGGTTGCCAGCTATTTGCATTCCTGTGATATTCCTGTATTCCTATAAAGCAAGGTTGCTGAGCACCTGTGTCATTTTGGACTTAAACATTAATATTGATGGAGGAATTTCGGTTTTAAATCTATGAAGTTCTTGCTGAAGGCAACAGATTTTCACTGATTAATTACAGTTAATCACTGGATGATCACAAACAGATTGCATGTAATTGCCAATTTGACCCTGTTCAAACACAGAATGATAGCAGATCGACTCCATCTTATTTGTTTACTTGTTTTTACTTAATTTTATCTTTGACTTGATGCACCAAAGATGAAAACAGCAACTCACTATGAATGATCTCAAACATGGTCCCTGCCTTGGAAGCAATCATTTTTAGGCTGCTGGGGGATTCCCATGATGCATTGAGTAATTCTTCTTCAACGTCCTTTTTCACTCACTATGTGTTCATAGACCTCTCTGCCACGAATCATACTTGTTATTAATCTCTGTCTCTCTTCCACAGCATGTCTTTATCCTGTCTTCCTTCTCTCACCCCAACCGGTCGCAGCAGATGGCCCCGCCCCTCCCTGAGCCTGGTTCTGCCGGAGGTTTCTTCCTGTTAAAAGGGAGTTTTTCCTTCCCACTGTCACCAAAGTGCTTGCTCATAGGGGGTCATATGATTGTTGGGTTTTTCTCTGTATGTATTATTGTATGGTCTACCTTACAGTATAAAGCTCCTTGAGGCAACTTTTGTTGTGATTTGGCTTTGTTTAAATAAAATTGAATTGAATTGAACCCCCAAGACTGAATGTCACCCATTGGTTAGTGCAGCCTCAAGCTCAACACTCTGGGTGTCACGTGGCGTTCTGAAACTGGCAGTAATGGATGAATGGATGGAGTAAGGGACACTCCACGCTTATGCAGTAGCGCATTGTCAATCACAAGGTGGAACTGCTGGTTCACAGTCCTTTTTGACTCTGAAGGAGACCATAATTTACAAAACGAACAGCATGTTACATTCAGAAAGACTCCAATAAGACCAGAAACTCACCAGGAAAATGTTTACTGACTTCATAGATTAGATACGCCATAGGGTACATGCAAGCCATGTCATTATTATTCATAAAACACACTTAGTATAAGGGTTATGTTGTAAAGATTGGATAGAAAGCACTAAGTTGTAGAAAGAAAGGCGTTGTTCTTAGGTGTGAATGAGCTGTGTTGTATAAAGCACTTACCTAACCTCTTAACATCCACTTTGTCACCAGCACCATCACCATTCATGTCAATCTCTATCAGGCTTTTTGTGCAACTCAACACAATCACCTCAAATGTTCAAGGAAACAATTACATGAGGCAGTTAAGTCCAATTCAAGGTGCATTTTTCAGTCCGTTTGTCTGTGGCTGTGGTCAGTATTAAACCTCCACCGGGTGCTGGACTCACTAACACACAGTGTAAAGTAATAGCCCACTGTCAATCTAGCGAAACACTTTTCTCTGGACAGCACTGTCTGGCTTTGTGAGAGGAATTCCAAAGTGCAGCACAGCCTTAAGAGCTCCAGACAAAGTCATGAGTCAGTCGAGGTCTTTTTTGTTGCTGTGCTCTCAAGCTGCACTGGATGTTGTCTGGAATCAGCAATTTTCTATTGCCTTTTCATCCTCTGTCAAAAACCATATTCCCATCTCGCACACTGTGAGCTACCTGCCTGTGTCAGCACACCGTTAACCGCACTCACTCCTTAACTAATGATAAAGTGAAGGCCATTAAGGGTGTGTTTCCCCATCTCCTGGGTATGTGGAAAGGACAAACCAATAAAGATGGGAGAGTTACAGGTTTTGGTCACCCCTCACAGCCCATGCATGCTCATACTAGATATAAAAGCTGGTGCTTATGTGTAAAGTGTGTAAAGTCAATTTGTCTCCAGGCTACAGTACAGTCCTTCAGGTTAGTGACTGCTTTCTTTGACCAAACTGGAGACGTAGGCTTTGGCACTCATATCTATGATATATTTCATATTACCAAGCTCATCAATGAATTATTTAGGGTTAGGGTTGCTTTTTAACCACATTCTAAACAAGCAAAATTTCATTCTGAAACCATTCGGTTAAAGTTGAATGTTCTTAAAGACTTTAAACAGAGAATAGTCTTCATTATAAGCTGCTCATTGCAGGTGTCTGAGGCATAATATGCTCTGATTTATAATGAAATCCATTAGCATTAACGTTTACATGGAAATTCACTTCAGGGACTTCAGGAATTATTTTTTCCACGTAGCACCAGATAGGGTGCTAAGTGCCATTCTCCTGCTTTTTTTGTTTATCTGCACTGTAGACAAACTCATCAAATGGGGAAAGATGGATCCCAGAATTGTACACTGTTTCACACAATGATTTTAAGCCACTTGAGGTTGGCATCAAATGTCAGTTTATCCCTATAGACTCCCTTACTAAAATGACCACGTTTATAGCATTAAAAGGACTTTATAGCAGAGACTGATCTAACTAATCCAAAAAGTTTGTATTTCAGTTTTGGTGAGTGAAGTTTTAGCACTTCATTAGCCTGTTAATTAGCACTAACTAGCCAATATATACATGCACCTTGTTAACCAAGATTGCTAGCATTAGCTGGTAACTTGGTACTTGGTACCCTTTTATCTGTATAACTTCTGGCTTCCAGGCCAATAAATCCTGTCGTGGAAGACATCTTTTACACTTTCTGTGAAAAACATGTATGCACAATTGTTGCGCCCCGAACTTTAGGTCTCACTTAATATCCAAATCTGAAGCACTGGCTGAATTTTGTGCATGCATTTTTGTTCAGGGCATTTAAACTGCTTTACTTTAAGTGTCTCTCTTGGCATTATCTGCTGCTTTCCAGGGAGAGAGCTCGGAAATGTCTGAAATTTACAGGGCTTTGGTCCAATTAACAGGTTTCTTTGATGAGGTTAATCATTTAAATATGCTAAACCAACTTTCATTTTTCTTTTTTTATGTCTTCCCTGATTGCGCCAACTTTGTGAGCATGGTCACAGTGGGCACTGATGCAAAATGCATGAACCCCTCCAGAAACATATGATTATATGAATACAGAATAAGCGCACATACGCGATGCTACCTCATTAATGACTGTAAACCCCAGGCTTACACTTGGGGAAATAATGGAGCATTTCAGCACTACTGACACTGCTCGCAGCATTTTGGAATCGATTTTAATAAACAAGCAGCAGGTGCAGGCACGGAGGAGCGGTAAATTTTAAAATAAGTACTGCAAAGTCTCGAGCAAGTGCAAAGGATATGATTTATGGTAATTTTTATAACAGCACACAAACAAATGGAATTCTACAGAGAAATGAAATGATAATATCATTTACAGATTTTTAAAATCTTAATTTAAAAGACCCAGATGAGACAATTCCTATGCTAACAGTTTCTCAGCAGCATGGTATGTGGTTCACTTCATATTTAACAGTTCAATGTCCAATGTTCTTTATTCATTTCTGGGTTTACTGAGTTTAAACCTCTTGACAACAATGAGGCAAACACAGGGTTAGGGTTGTATTTAGCTGCATGCTAAACAAGCATAGCATCATTAGCATAATTTACTATGCGCGTTTAAAAAGAAAGTTTAAAAAGAAAATGTGTAAAGAAAGTGACTGGACTTCTTTAAGTTCTTTAACTTAAAGAAGTCCAGTCGCTTTCTTTCCACACTCCTTAGACTACTATGCCGTGGATGAGTGAGAACCTACACAGCAATACTATGCTTGTTTAGCATAATTTAGCATAGCATAGCATTCCAGATAGATATGAACCTTAAACCAACCCCAAACTGCCGAATCATGTATGTTGAATGCTTCTAAATGACTTTTATAAAGTGCTGATTTGTTTCTGAATGTACTTTTATTTACCTATTGTGGACTGTCAAACTGAATTGTGGGATAAATAGTTTTTTGAATCTGAATCAGAAACCAGGCAAATGTTAATAGGTTGAAAAACATTGTTACCTACAAGTCTTACACCAATGTTGATTAAACAAAATAGCTAGTTGAGGGATGGGGGTCAGCCATATCAGCAAAAATTATCATTAGTAATGTTAGCATTATGGAGAGGAGCAACCTTAGAAAACAGGTTTGTAAAATAAACTGTAATTTAAGTTGTTGTGTGTTTAGTTGATTTTCTTTCACATTTTCAAAGTAAAGTTTTTGCTTTTTTATAACTCACATATAACTGACTGCCCTGACATGTTTGTGCTGTTGTTGCCTTTTTGGGCATTTTACAGTGATCTTAGCATATGTGTGTATATATTTCCTCATTAATTGGTAGGCTGAATCCATTGTAATAAACAAGCAGCAGGTGCAGGTACCGAGGAACGGTAAATTTTTAAATATGTACTCTAAAGTCTCAGGGAAGTGCAAAGGACATGATTTATGGTCCAGAAACATCCCACGAGAGGATTCTGCTAGTTATCTATCATTTGGGTTGTTGTGTGGTCCAAATATGGGCACTTTTAGTTCCAGAAAGCATGGCAGTGTTTAAAAACTCAAGGCTTCGAAAACCAGATTCCAAAAACAGCAGTCAGCTCCACAATCAGTAGTTTCATTTTTGATATGCCTACTACAAGTGTGACTTCTGACCACTCAGCAAAGAATAAGAACAATTAAAGAGATGTCATTATGTCAGAGCACAAAATGCAGGGTCTAGCTGCATATGTGAGAACAGAACAGATAATCACATTTCAGGGAGATGATGAATACGGAAATCAAAGAACTGAGATTTATAATAAATGATATACCTGCTGTGGCATGCACTGTAACATGCATTACATTTATACAATGCTGGATTGAAACACAGACTGCCATTGCCATCCATGCTGTTAGAATAGCACAAAGCATCTACGACTACGGTGAAGCTTACAGTCCAGAGCAACACACCAACACAAACCTATCAAAAAAAGATTTAAAACCCTGCTCCACAAAGTTTTTAACACACAGTGAGTCTAACTTATCTGCTCTCTGTGAACTCCAGCGATTTGTCTGGTCCCTTGGTGCTCGACAAAGTTAAAGTAACTCACTATAAGCTTAAGTTGGCAGTAGCAGCAGTGACAGGAAGGGTCAGAAATAATAGAATATCACTGTAGGTGCTTGCACCTGATGCTCATTTGTCGAAGTCTGTTCCAAAACGCTCTGAGCACTGTCAGCGCTGCTGAACTCTGCAATTACGCCCTTTCCCAGTTGTGAGCCTCGGGGCTGCAGTCACTAATGAGGCAGCAGCGTGTGTATGTGTGTGCTGTTACACTGCGCACATAAGATTATGTATATGTAGCGACGGCCCCGGGTATGCAGCTGCAGCACCAACTGATGTTCTACTAGCGACTGGTGGCAATTTAAGGCGGATTCTAAATGTGCAGGTAAATCTTCTGCAGCTTGACATCTCTTATGGCTGTTTCGCTTTGTTCAGTAACACCAGCGTCACAGCTGAAACAGCTTTTTTATACAGCAAGGGGTTCATTAAAATTCAGGTGAGTAGTAATTATATGGAAGATAACTACATAGCTTGCATATGAGAACACTCAGGCGTGTGGCGCTCTGATCATTTATGGCTTTTTACATATCTTTACATCTTATAAATCCAACACTGTGTGCTGTAAAAGACTCAAACGGGCCTCTTCTAGCATTCAGTTTTGAATGATACTCCCAACACAGTTTCTCCTGAAGTAGCAGCTATAAATAAAAAATATGATTACACATCTATTTCTGACCACCCTGCATGCTTTCATTGTGAAGCAATGCTTCCCCTCCGTTTCAATAGCTTTTCCACCAGGTTCCTTTTGAACGGTCTGCATACTTCAGAGGGAATCTGGCAGCACAGAGAGACTTGGAGTCTCAGTATTAACCACATAAAAAATGTTGTGGAGCAAAAAGAAAAAAAAAAGGAATGCAAGTAAGAGTTGTGGTTCAGTTTTGTCATTTACCTCTTAAATTGTGAAAATCTTTTCATCCACCTGCTTTATAATGCACATTTTTCAGTCTGTGTATTTAAAATCTTGACTAAAATACTTAAATATGAGACAAGTAAATCAGACAAAATGCATGGCACACATGGCACAGTTGTCATGAAGAAGAAATTAATCACAGACACCAATAACTGTTTTTCTACAACCCCTAAACATGCTTTTTAATGCTGTTTCGTTGGCCTTTTTTCACAGCCTGAGGGGAATGACTTGGTTTTAGCCAGCCTCAAGTGGCCAATAGAGGACCTGCAGTAACCAGCACTGCTTTGAGTTCATTTTTCAGCCCTGGAGGTAACCTCTTCATTGAGGGCAGAACCTCCAAGAATTAACATACAGTTCAACATGATTACAACAAAAGCAACCTAATTCCAGTAATACCATTTACATGCAACTCAGCAGAACTTGACAACTGGTAATTGTAACTGTGTATCAGTGTATTCATAAAAACATAATGACTTGATTTTCCATCCAGTATATAGGTATAGTATTGAATTGTATTATGTAAGTCATTGTGGAGGGTTTGGTCACAAGAGCTATGTGCTGCTCACTTTGAAGGTCAGCCAGGCAATGACAGTATCCCTCTTTTTTCTTTCACCTTTTTAATCAGGCAAAAATGATTAGAAACCCCTAGCTGCTAACATTTAGCTGACATCCAGTGACTCCTGCTAAACCTGCAAAAATGTGTTTGCGTAACTAAAACATTGTCAGTTTGGAAACATTTGTGTGAGTCGACGCTCATCATTTTTGAGGCACCAGAGGCGAAGCAGGGTGACATTTCTGTAGGCACGTAAAATGTTGCCACTGTTTCACAGCACTGTCTGCTTAGATTACAGCAGCAGAATGTGCTGTGTCGACAGGGAAAGCACTCTGAAAGTGTGAAAAAATATCAGAGTTCTGACATGTCTGATTTACAGGAAATGAAACTAGACCACTTCACTTCAGTGAGTATTAAAAGGGCCTGGTGAGTAACAGCTTATGTTAAACTGTGTGTGCTTTTTGTGCTGTCTAAATGCAGGAAAACAGCCTGAATACTAATGAAGTGATTATCCACAATTTGACCGCTATGACAGAGAGAACTGCTGTTTTCAGCCACAGAAGTAGACTTCACTATCATCCTTTACCTTTTTATGCAGAGCTTTTTCACAGATGCTATCTGCAGTGTGTGAAACCACACACTGCAAACTGTTTGTTATGCTACACCATGAGGAAAGGACAGAATTCCAGGTCACCGGAGTTGTTCTTATGGTTGTTACTCGTATATCACATTGTATAAAGCAAGAGTGGGCAATTCATTTTTCCAAGGGACCACATGAGAAACTAGGACGGTGCAGGTAAAGGCTACTGCACTACTCCTACAAACCCATCCCACAAACACGTCCTCCCTTTCCCTGGATTTCAAAACAGGTTGGTTGTATACTTTGGCCCGCAATGAATCTTGGGATAGGGTGAGCCGCAAACGGGAGATTTGTTCTTGTAACGTAGTCTCATCTCTGTGCCTTGTCCTCTTCATGTGATACCACACAGTGATACCCTGTGGAAATTAGTCATGTCTCTGTGTTTGTTTACAATCATGTCCCAGTTGTGTCCTGTATCTGTCTGGTTTCTCTGTGTCCTGTCTCAATGGTCCCCTTTTAGTTCTTAGTCCTGCTCACTGTGTTAGGTAATTCCTGTTTTATTTTGATGGTTACTCATCGCGTATGCATTATGTTCAGTTTTGCTTCCTCTGTCTCATTCGTTCGATTCTATTCAGCTGTGTTCCCCAAGGCGTTTCCACTGTCTGCTTATTGCCTCTTGTGCATTTAAACCCCCAGCTCGCATCTGTTCTTTACCATGTCCTCATACCCTCATGTTGTGTGTTCTGTTGGCCTGCCTGCTTCTCATTTCCAGTCAATTTTTGCCTGCCCGGCTCCATTATTGTTTTGTTTACGCCATCCGTTGCCAGCAATAAAGCTGTGATGTTGAGTTTATTTCTGTCCCACATCAGGTTGTCTTCCTGCCTGCCACACAGCGGTCCCATGACAGTGGGATGTTTAACAACAAGAAGTGGCAGATACAATCATATCATTTTGAATCAAAGACTGAACTTTTAACCAATCAGTAAAGGATATAACAAGGTGTGAAAGGTTCAACCAAAGGTTCAACCGATCAAAGATGAACTACAAAGCAGTGGGTGACGACTGAATTGCTTTACAGGTGGACAGGCCTTAAGAGCCACACTTGTAACATAGTCAGATCACATTGTTGTGACAACTCTGCTCTAATGAACTGGCTGGGTCTCTGCTTGCTTACGTTCTGATTATAATGCCATATAATGACAAATCTGATCATCTCAAAGAAATATCTGCTATCTACACATGAGAAGAATAGCATGTAAAAGAAACATGAGTAGAAATAAACAAATTCCCAGTTTTACTCATTATATAGAGGAACAATAACGTATCATTGTTTTAATGTGACGTCCTCACATGATCTGCTTTCACTTTATCCACCAGGCCCTGTGAGAAAAACCTCCACACCTCCTGGCTGACTGACACAAGACGGCATTGCAGTGACTGTGTAGGTCACAAAGGGTGTGTAAGAGGGCTTGGCAATACTGCAGCTTATAGTGCCCTGCTAACTTGTGCTTTCAGTTTCCATTCAAAACAACAGAAGATCATTGTCCTTGTCAGACCTAGGGGGGTAGCATTTTTGGGAGAAAGGCGACAACACTGTGACTCTAACACAGTTTGATAAAGGAGATGAGTTTTTACACTCAGTGCCCAAAGGTGGCGCATTAGCTAATCTCACTGTTGAATGCCTCCATTCGTATTAGAGAAACACTGATGTCTGATAAAGTCATGCCACAGGGACTTTTCATGCAAGACAACAATATCAACAGAAAGGCAAGTTGGTGGCTTTGTAGTACATTGAAACATTCATTTGGCTTATGAGCACTCGATCAAAGAGCTACATGACACCATATTGCAAAGCCTAATATCTTATTTTAGTTAATAATTCTTAGAGTAGCAAGGCCTATGAAGTCTTTAAGCTTACTGTATGCTACATATCTGTGACACACGTGTGAACTCGCCCTAACCGGGTAACACTGAAACAATTAAAAGCATCAATTAGCCTCCAGAAAAATGACCACTGCTGTTAAACAGGAGGGCAGATAATGTTAGCAGACAGCTGGAGGTGTTCCAGTGAGATCGTCACACACCATGAACCCCGGGGCTTATTTAACTCTTCATGCTTGGATTACACACATCAGCATGATATGATGTCTAGAGGCAAAGCACCTTTGAGAAACACGTAGCCTCACGCTGACCGAATAACCTCAAAATATTAAAGGTCAAAAGCAACAAAGACCAAAGATTTTTTAAGTCGACTAATGTTTATACTTATAATATGTGGACTGCTGCATTGTTAGCAGGCACTCATGTATATGTGATTACATTGTTTAGTGTAGTGGATTAAAAAGTGTGTTTTTATAATAGGATCTATTGTAATCTATTGTGGTCACTTTGACTGACAGAGCCAATTCAATCTTCATGACCATTTTCATTCAGTTTTCATGCTGGATTGAGCAAATATGCCAAGTTTTACCACAAAAACACAACTATCAGTAAATTGTCCTGTCCCAATAGAACAAAAGTTTGTAGATGGTGCTCTAATTATAACTCAGAAATATGTGCATTTTGTCATTCAAGACCTAGGTCACTCCAATATAAACTTTTAAGGATATATTTAACAAAATTATATTTTCAGTTATATTTAATTTGCTCAATACAGCATGAAAGTCAAAGGAAAATGGCATTTTCTATGTGCTTTATTTTTCAGTATTGTTAAATTCAACTATATATGATTCAGAAATCACTAATTGTCTTCTGCAATGCATTTTTTAAAATCAGATTGTGCTCAATATGAGACTTTGCAGGAATGCTGGACATTTTTTCATATTTTAACTAGTCAATACATTTTTTGATGTAGCTGTCCCACATTGCAGGTCCTGATTCAATTCGATGGTAAGAAGGACCAGTTAAAATTTCAGGGTTCTATCTTTAATAGCTTTTAGGATATTCATGTTCAAACATTGCCACAAGTTTCAATGTGTGAAAAAAGGGTTTGAAAGAGGGTCAACAGACCATCTCTCAAAAAAAAAATCTTGAAAAGTATTTTATAAATGAAGCTAATATCAAACAGCATGTGTACAGTGGTCCCGCGTTTATCACCGGAGTTACGTTCTAAAAATAACCCTCGATAGTTACTTCGCGGATTTCACCTAACTTCATTTTTTACAATCATTACAGATGTTTTAAGGCTATAAAACCCCTCAATACACACTTTATACACTTTTCTCAGGTATTAACATTTTCACACTTTTCTCTCTTGCTTAAATACCCTCAAAGTTCAAACCTTCGTAGAAAAATTTGCATCTTCTTCTGCCTTTTGGGTGCTACCGCAGGTGCCGTTGACGCTGCAAATGTTTTGTCGACATTGTTGTGCTTGTTGTGGAGAAAAATTACAATCATACAATCGTGCAGCACTTCACAGTCACACTGCTAGCGATTGAAGATTTATGTAAATTTGACAAGCTGAACATATTCTGTACTGTACAGGAGAGACAGCACAGAGGAGATTGATTGACAATGGTCTACAGCCAATCAGGATGCAGAAGATGTAAAAAAACAAAAGAACAAAATTGCACAAAAATAATCCGCGAAACAGCGAGGCCGCGAAATGTGAACTACATTATAGCGAGGGACAACTATATCTTAAAACTATATCATAAAAAAATGTACAAAAACTGGAGATAGCTGGAGATAGAGGAGGAGGTTTTCTGATCTTAAAACTAGTTGTCAAGCATTTCAAGTTTAGAAGTCTTACTAGTTAGGTAAGCACGTCCTTGTTTTCAGGCAGCCTCAGTAAAATGCACATGAATCCTTATAAATCATTTCAGAACATGAGCAGAAATCTTTTTGAAACACATCCAAGGTTTAAAATCCAGAGGGAAATCGATTAATATTTAATTTATCCTTTAAATCTCAGCAGGATGCTTTCCCTAAAGACACAACAGTAGCTTGATACTCAACAAACCTTTTGTTTTTTCACTTATTACATTGTGACTCAGGTAAGCACAAAAACAGACAGAAGACTAAATTATGTGTGCTGGCACAACAGGGATAATATTATGTGAGAGAAGTCATGAATATTTCATTAATATTTATTCTAAAGCAATAAAAAATACCAAAGAGACTGTGTACATGCTGAATTGTTATCTGCTTCCTGAAATTTGTGTTTTACTTCACACAAATAAATAAATTTACAATAAAAATTGATCCAGACAATAGGAGAAGAGAGAACTCCCAGACTTTCTGCTTAATGTCTGTCCTCAGATAATCAATCAAAATCTACTACTAATCAATCACCTGCTACTGTTCAACAGTGTACTGCCATCCTCAAACATGGATTTACAAGATACTGACAATGCAAGACAGATAACAAATCAAAATCTTTATCACTGGGCAAGACGAGGTCATACAAAGATGTTCGGTAGACAAATCAGACAGGAGGCAAAAAAAAGAGAAAATGCTGAAATGTAATAAGGAAGGAAATGCGAGAAACATACAGTAGTTCTAGCCATAAAGCTTAACTGCTTTGAACAAAGACAACTGAAAGGTGGATGACAGCTGTTGGATGTAGTGGGAGTGACTGAACACAGGTGGTTCAGAAAATTAGAGGGAAACGGTGAGGCAGACGCTGAGTTAGTGGAAACTACAATTTAAGACAAACAAGGATTACAAAATTAAACAGGAAATGGTAGAAACACTATTTAGCATTTTTTGGAGATTTTTTTATGTCTACTTTCACATTTAAATCACTGTAAGTCTTTTCCTTTTCCCCGCCTCTCGTTTCTAGTTAACGTACATCTTACTTTATTTAACTGCCTCTTTGTGTAGTTTTCATTATGGCACATTTCTTTCAACAAACAACAGCCTCTCATTATGAACAAATCACAGTTTTCCACTTTTGCTTTGCTCTTAGAATAATGACACACCTCTCTTGTGGGGTCTTAATCTCGTTCTATTGTCTCACAGAAGCTGGCGTCCCTTCGGGTGAGTTCTATGGCTGGCTCCTTCTCAAACCATGCTGCTGAACTGTTGTTAATACACAATTATTGATTATAGCAGCTTTCATGCAAATCCATCTTGAATGTGCAGTTATATTAATCCTCTGGGCAATTCGCTGTTCCATTCTCGCGGTGTCGTTAACCTTTGCTCTACAGAATCGTTAATTAAAAGCATTGTGACATATTAAAGTGTGCATGCCATTTTCCCTAAACAACTTATGCTATATAAATCCACCCGCTGCCACACTTCACCTGCTTTTGTGTTTTCCAGTCTGCAGGCAGGGCCATAGTGGGGAGCACTGAAGCGGTGTCATGCTGCTGTGCTGTTAGCAGACTTTGTCTCCCAGCTCTGTGCCTGCATCCTGCACAGGATGAGCAAGGCATGCCAGACAAGGTGAGAACGCTGACCTCTCTCAGTCCGACAGAAGCAATGATCCAACCACTGCTGACCTAATTTGGTGGGGTATCTCTGATCCAGTCATGTTACTGTCAGCAACCACGCCACTGTTTCAGATCCCTGCAGCTGTTAACTTGGCAGGTGGGGAGATGGTGGTGTGTTAGGTGATACAGGTCTGCCGTGTACTTCTGTTGCTATCCCATAGTTGCTATCACATTTAGGCTGTGTCTCAATCTCAGCATTTGTTGTTTGGTTTCCTAAACTAATGTAAAAATGCACTAACCCTATGCAAAAACATGGTCTGACTTTAGCTTGCTGTTCGTAATAAACTAGTATGCTTGTCTTTCAATGTGTTTTCAGCAACTGGTTTCAGATCCCAAAAATTGTTGTGTATGTTGTCTATTATGTGACATCAGGTGTTGATTTGGGTTCAACAATCTAAGCAGAACTATTAGGAAACATCTTTATATGCCAAAGCATTCAATAAGTCTAGTCTTTGCTCTCTGGGGTATTCATGAATAGGAAAAGTTATACACTGTATTTTCTGTGGTACTGAATGAGCAGCTGTTTCAAAAGGTCAGCTGGAGTAGCCTGAACACTCTGACATTAAAAAAAAAGAAGGGGTATATGTAGATTATTTCATTACCTTTCTTTATAGTTTGGGGTAGAAAAATAAATGTGTAGAGTAAAGCCAAGATGACATTAATTATCCTTATTTATTATTTAAGGAATATACGAGATTCATTAACCACAAAAGAGGACAAATGACACCAAAAATAGAGAACTAACCATCTCATTTGTTTCCTCTCCCACTGGATTAAACCAATTGATTCACCCAGAGTACTCGAGGTCAAAAATTGGCTGTTTGCCCAATCAATAGCCACCTCACTGCTACCTATCTGCCAATCAATAAGCCTACCTGCTTTAATCTTTCCACAAATCCATCCCAACATACACTGTCCACCCATATGGAAAAGATATATATAAATCTTATAAAGTTTGTATCTGTCTTGTGTGAAACTTGTATGAAAAGCATACAAGGGTGAAAACAGATATAAGATCCCTTGAAAAATTATATAATGAAACTTGTATGTTTTATAATAATAATAATAGATTGGATTTATATAGCGCTTTTCAAGGCACCCAAAACGCTTTACAATACCACTATTCATTCACACACTGGTGGAGGCAAGCTACACTTGTAGCCACAGCTGCCCTGGGGCAGACTGACAGAAGCGAGGCTGCCATATCGCGCCATCGGCCCCTTTGGCCAACACCAGTAGGCGGTAGGGTAAAGTGTCTTGCCCAAGGACACAACGACTAGGACAGAGAGCCCAGGGATCGAACCGGCAACCTTCCGGTTACAGATGCGATTCCCAAACCCCTGAGCCACGGTCGCCCTTTTGGATATTTACTAAAACAATATATGAAAGTAATGAGAAAGTGGCCACTTTCATGAGTAAATCATACAAGTTTTTACTATTTCTTTTCCATATGGGCATCCTCAGTGTGGCCCTGCATCGTCTCCAGTGGCAAAAAACTCATAACAGAGCCTAAATCGGTCTCAATTTCCTGAGTTTAAAATCAATAAAGAGAGAGAGGTGTTCATTTGTTCTTGTGATTCTAATTGCAGTTTCTCATTTTCTGCAATACAATGTTATTTCATTTTAAGATTTATATCTAAAAAGGCTAAACTAAATCTAGTCTGACGACTAGACAAGATACGCACTAAGTGAATAAAGACAATAGCAAATTTATTGAGCAGTAGCATCCGCAAGGTTAGATAAGCTGATATGGGATTACAAGGTCACACTGAGTACAACTGAGAACCAATAGTAAAGTTTTCTCATAAGGTAGCAAACCATCAGTGGCTATTATGTCACAGCTAAACTAGCTTCTGGTTGTTAAATTGCTTTAAGCATAACCTATTACAACCCATATTATCACCTCTATCAAGTGACGCCTATGTGTATGTATTCTACAGACATAGAGTAACATTCAAATTGATTAATAGTCTTGTTTCTTAGCATACAAGAAATATCTCTTTTCTTCTGAATCTGACAACACCAGTGAGCAAAAAGAGTCATTCAAAATGTAGTGAATCAAAGAAAGATGGACAAAAAAATCAATAAAATAATATACATCTCCAAACTGCTAAAGTAGATTTGGGTCAAAAAAATGTCCTTGAAAAACACATCTGTGTAAAAGCTAGATATGGGACTTTTCAGACACCTGGTGGCAACTAGAATGACGTGTAAGTGATATTAAAGTTGATATTACAAATGTATTGTATTTTAGACTCTAGCTTATGTCGAATCATGTTAAAATAAATCTGAATTTTAATGTTGCCTGTGTTAGCTATATTTTCTGCGTGCTCATATCACAAAAATATCTGTTTACCTGCTAAGTTGAAAGTCAGAAGCTTTTAGGTTTTAACTGAATAAAAATGGTAAAGATGCAGGCAGAAAACATACTGAAGCTGGAAACAAATTTCACTGAGTGAAAGATATTACATTCATGTATTTGTACAAATGTAATAGATGAATAATATCAAATATCTGAACAGCTAGCCTGAATTAATCCAGTTAAACAGATTCATGTTTATTCTCTGTGGGTTTAACTGACCGGCTTCTCTAATATAAGGTGGATAAAAAATGCTGTCTAAAGCAGCTTTAGTGATATATTGCTGGGTTCTATGCCTGATGGACTCACAATTAACCATAAAAAATTTCACTGGTTTTACTGAAAATGTTGGAAGAAAAAGGCATTAAAAAACAGGCTAAACCAGACACAGAAAATCAGTCTGACTCGATAAGTGCTTTTTTGGAAAGAAGAACACCAGAGAAATATCTGTTTATGAGCAGTGAGGGAGAAAGAGAACAAATCCAAGTGAAAACATAAAGAGAGAAAAGGAATAAAGGATGAACTTGTGGAATACTCCACAGTAACAGACAGTGACAGATCCAAAGTACCAAACCCACTACCCCTACTGTGCACTCACAGTGTAGCAGTGGGGCCAAATAACGGAGATAAATGGGCTTTGACAGCACATTACAAAGCCTCTCGGCTGAGCTGGGCATTGTGTGTTTTAAAGGAAGGTGAAGGACGTGCAACACAGAGAGAGACGCACAACTACGTTCGAGCCTGTTCAGGCTCCCCATATTATCATTGACAACATCTCTTATCACATTTTGGGAAATATAAGTCCATCAAATTCTTCTTTAGAATTAAATGTGCAGATTGATCCTACTTCAATGTTTTTAGTGAAGCAAGCAACGTGTTGCTAACCTGCCTTGTTGCTAACGACCACAGCTGAAACACCTACGTACAAGGCAACGAAAAATACATGACTGCAAAGTAATCATGTCACGAAATGGTTGTGAACAGACAGCTACACAACATCCATGTTATTACTGAACACAGTTTTTGTCTCAGCAGTTTCTTAAATGTTAGAAAAAAAGTTGATATTCATTTAGTTTAGCTTAGCATAAAGATTAGCTTAGCATAAACATAAGATTAGCATAAAGATAAGATTAGCATAAAGACTTAATGCTGTTGGGAATGGGTGACCTCACAATACTAATGTTAAAAGTTTTCAAAAACAATCTGACTATGCATCTTGTTAGTTTAACTTTTCACCCTAAACAATGTTAAGTTAATAAAGAGACACTATAGCTGTGTCCCAAAACCTAGGCCGCATCCTTCGGAGGACCCGGCCTTCGCGGTCTACGTGGGCCGGGTCCTTCGAAGACTGAGAAGGCCGAAAGTGTGAGGCTGTGAAATGGGACAGTCTAGCCTTCAGATTTGTGTCACCGCTGTCTCAGTGGAGTTTAATAAACTCAGCCGTCTGCTCCTTGCTATCTAAAATATAACACGACACTGCCGTAAATTCTTGACCATCTCACACTTCTGTTTAATCAGTTTTCTGTTTGACGTTTATTCAGCTGTGTGAAAACCACGGAGAAACCCATCCGAGGGATTAATAAAGTTTTATTTAATCTAATCTAATCTAATCTAATAACTTTGATCTCAGCCAAACCGATTTACTCCAGAATAAAACACTGAAAAAAGCCAAACAATAACATTTTTAAGTTATCTGAGTGACTTATATATCATGTTTAACCTGTGTAGTGAAAGACTGCGGGGGTCTGAAAACGATGAAGCCGAGAGTTCGCTGTTCTCGCCGGCTCGAGTGACCATTGAACCCCCCGGCTAGCTATTGAGCAAGTGGAGAACAGAGCACTTTTTACAAATACGCAATGTCTTGATAAACCGAGCAGATATTTGAAGTTTACACGGCTACTTTCTCGCCTGAAAATATGTTAAAAGTTTACTTTGTGACCCAGAAAGATTAATAAGAGTAATATTAAAACTAAGTTTCCATTGTTGGAAACTGGAATTGGCTGGGTCGTGCTATGAATTCTGGGATACGGTGGGCCACGAAGGATACACCTGACCCATCCTTCAAATCTGGGGAAAAGGAGGACGCATTTGTCAGCCAGGTTCGGAGGAGTCTACAAATTGGGACAGCCTTCGTCGCATTGCTGTGAAGCTACATTTTAAAGTCAAAAAACGTCTTTTAGACATGAATAATTATCAGATCAGATGTCTGTTCTTCTTTTTTAACCTTGTTACATCCACCAGGTTATTGGCAACCCATTGAAAAGTTGGGTCTAAAAAGTTAACATCTGCCAGTCTTTACAAGTCTTTTCGGATGGAGGAAACAAACTACTGATAAGACTGTTGAGTCACCAGTTAACCACATGTCTATGGACGTGGCTTTTCTAACACTAGCCCCAAGAAAACATTAAGCTTTACCTTTGGTGATTCCCAGATACAATTTGATAGTTTTCTAAAGTGTAGGCCAATATCTATGTTATAATTATATTACTATAGCCCCCAAAGGACCCGATGTTATGTGAATACAGGACCCTGGGAACACAGTAGGCTTTGACTTGTTCCTATTATGTGCCAGTTGGGAGACACAGCACCCTTGGAAAACAGGAATGGCTACATTCAGGTTAACCGTCTGTTGCCCCTAGCTTCATATTTATCATACAGACACAACTGTGGTAGCAATATTTTTCCTAAACTCTCAACAACAAGATAATAATTTTTCTTTTTAAAAAAAATCTCATCTTATCTCTGCTGTGAAAACACAATACATTCAAGTCAAATTAGGCCTCTGCTTTGTGAAGACAGTTATTTCATCAAGGTTGCACCAACCCCGCTCAAAGTAAATTAAGCCAGCCGTCTGGATGTGCAGGCATGTGTGGAATCTGTGTAATTATCTTCTTGCTCTGAGGAACCTTGAATGATTGTTGGCGTAAATTGCAGTGATGCGCTACTTCTTCATTTTCTATGGAGTGGTTCTTGACCAACCAGGATTCAGCTGTTTTTTTCAGGCACTCTGCAAAGGATAAAAAAAACCTCTTCCCTTTACCTCTGTACATACACAGTGTCACCCTCAATTGCTTATTCCTACACATAACACTCACACACACAGCAAATATGGTCAAGGACATGTGGGACCTCTGAGAGACATTGTTGAGAGCTGATGGCCTTTCAAAAACAAACGCAGCACCAGGGATGCAGAGAGACAGGTCTGAAAGAAAGCTATCAGAAGGAGCAGCTGGATTGGTTGTGACAAGACACTGATGGGATAGAGAGGCTCCACGAATATAGAAAGCCTTGCCATCAGCAGTTCTGTGCCTTCAGGTAATGGGCAAATAACATGAATTCACTTCCTGGCTGATGCACTTACTGCGACTGTGTGGCACTGTGTGGCACTGTGAGTCCTGCGAGAGTGCTTTCTTTTGTCGCCTTGAAGGGCAATGAGGGTTAGCAAGGGGAAGCGGTCGCATCTGGTTGCACCACTCCTCCCAGCAGATAAACTTCCATTTTTGCCTGCCTCTGCTGCCTTGAATGTTTCTGCTGAGCATCCAAAATAGACGAGCGGAGGAGAAATTTTGTTCCTCGCCACACAAAACCAGCAGATATGAAATAGTTCCGATTCACTTTTACTCCCAACAGATGGAAGAGAGGCGCCTTTTTCCGATCTGCAGCTACCAGGCGAGCGTCACTCAATTACCCAGTGGCAGTTTTGTGACCTTGCACAAGATAGGAATGACCTCGCCAGCCTGCTGAGCTCGTCTTTTTCCTTTTTTTCCTCTCTTGTTTTTACAGGGGACGGCAAATCCTCCATCACAGCATGAGCAGATTGATGCCCTAAGTGCATGACCTCATGTTAGACATGAGGGTGACAGCGACCCAGTCTGCCATCTCTATATCAACGTCTTTTGTTTCATGATTGGAGAACCAAAAAAACATGAAACCTCCCTGATTCTAAAGAAAAAAGCTCTTTTCATAATGCAAAAACAACCAATATGCTGCGTCGTTTACGATCTCTTTTGCAGAGAATAAAGCAGTGTTTAACACAGGCTTAAAGCCACTAACACAGATAATAAAAGATAAAGGCGAGATCATTTAACCATGCTAAATTCATGCAAGGAACTACATTTCCCCCATTTTATCTGTCAAGCTAAAACTAATTGTACAAAGTCAACAGAACATCAGATACATGGCAGTGTGGTTGCATATTAGCTCCATGCATGCATTATGTATGTTGCTTCTGGGTGTATATGGTAATAGAAAGAAAACTGTGTCACACCAAGCAGACTACACAGTAACACATTTCTCTTTTAAATGAATGTGAAATAGCAGCTACAGTAGATGCAACAGCATTCAACTGTTATTCAGCGCACCCAGTGTAATCTACTAGAACGCTCTTATTTAAATTTAAAGTAACTAAACTGATCAGGGACTATATTGGTTAGACCTGTTCACAGTGATGGTCCCTGAGATTGATTCCCTCCATGCATAACCTGAGATTCTCTGGTCAAAGGGAGGAATGCAATATGAATGAAATGGCATAGGTTTGATATCTGTGGTTTTCTGGTGTTGGTACCTGGAAAAACATGAACGTTTGGGAACAACTGACAGGAAGAACTCTGTATCTGCCTAAATTAAAAATTCAAGACTTTCTAGTATGCCATGAGGGTTTTTCAAACAAGTCACGTTCTAGACTCAGAGAGGGTATAAATGAATACAATCTGGAGCTACGGCAGAATGTTGGAATCAATGCAAAGTTGCTCTGAGTAATAACCTTAATCTCAGGGTGAAACTTTCTATCCCAGTGAGAGTACTCATTGGGAGGATGATAATGCCTCCATAATCACCATGAGCAGTCACTGAATGAAAATTATGTGAATCACACGCTATGGCAGTGGTTCCCAAAGTGGGGGGGCGCAGAGCCATGAATTAAAAATAAAGAATGTTTGGACACTGCTAACATAATGGAGAGGTTTTTGATGGGGCTCACACACAACGCAAAGCAGATGATGAAGCATCGCTAAATATGTTTCCAAACCAACTTCCTTCCAAGCCAAAGACTAGAAAATATGATGAAGCATCTTTTGCCTTTGGCTTCACCTGCACAACAGCGGTGCCAAGGTAGGTTTCCCCGACAGAATTAGTTTCCCCTGCGTCGGGAGCACAAATCACAGACAAACAGTATCCCACATTCTGGATTTTTAGTTCACAAACACTTCTTACAATGAAATTTTGGCGATGTTAGCGCTTTATACAGTAAAGTTACAGTGGGATACAAATAATATCAGGCTGATCCTGCCCCAGTTTGTTCAAATCACAGACAGACAGTATCCCACAGCTGTTTATGTTTTTAAACCCACTTTGCACAGAGAGGCATATTTTGAAAAATGTATTGATAGCAATGTTGAATATTATTACACAGGAAAAAAACATCTATATGTAAAATAATTACACCATAAAGATGGTTTGTTTAGTGGTTTATTTAACTGCAACCTGTAATTTATTGCAGTTTACTTTTATTTGTTTAATTGTCTGCAAAAGATTTGAGGTGTGAAATAAACGTCAATGGAGTTTTAAAGCAAAATATGGATGTGTGTGGTTGGAGGATGTGATTGTGGGGGCGCGGCGAAGATTTTCTTGCAAAACAAAGCGGGGCCTAGCAAAAAAAGTTTGGGAACCACTGCGCTATGGCCTTCACAGTCATCAGATCACAACTAAACTGAATACCTGAGGGAGATTTTGGAGCAGTACAATGACAATCATTAGTTTTCTGAGTCACATCCCATTCTTAATTAACAGGCTTTAATATGATGCTGTCTGTAATTCACTAATGCATCCCAAAAGTGTTCTATTGGGTTGAGGTCACGACTCTGTGCAGGCCAGTCAAGTTCTTCCACACCAAACACACTCATCCATGTCTTTATGGACCCTGCTTTGTGCACTGGTGTGCAGTCATGTTGGAACAAGAAGGGGGCCAGCCTTTGTGGTAGTACCACTAACAGCTGATCGTGGAATATTTAGTAGCAAGGAAATTATTCCTGAGAGCGACCCATTCTAGGTGACTGATTTTATACACCTGCGGACCTGAATTCAATGATTTGGATGGGTGACTGAATACTTTTTGCAACACGGTGTATGAGGCATTGATGTTTTCTCAGTTTCTTTTTGTTCTTATGCACATTTAGTGGAAAAACAACTAAAAGGTTTTTTGTTTTGTTTTGGTTTTTTTTCTGGAAAGTGATGTTCAGAAAACTCTGAATTAGATGATTATAGTTTTGTTTATAATCACTTACTAAATGAGTTTTCTCAGTCAGACCACATTAACGCTGTTTGATGCTCTTCATTTCTAACTCCCCCTCCTCACATTACTGCACAGCAAATGGCTTCAGGCAGCACCCGCATTAAACTATAATGCCTTGATGAGCAGTGACAGTGATTGGAGCACAGCCTCTGATTAAAACACACACTCACCTAACTGTCGACGGGCAGTGATATGAGCAGCAGCCATCATTGCTGTGCACTGTCTAATGAAGTACAGCTCCATATTTAATATGTCAGCATGCATGTGGGTCAATCGGAGACTGAAGTGTTGTGACGCTGAAATCAGTCTTGATACAGTAGCTTTCTGGTCGGCAGTACTACACTGACACCCTGAGGCCTCTGTGTCACTCTTCCACTACATGATAATGCTGAAGTCGTTCATAGAGCACAATTTCTGGTTGAAAACATGCACGTCTTACTTTAATGAAATGCAAAAATAGTGCAGTTTGAAAAAAATGCAACCATGCCTCAAAACATTTGACATAACAGAGAGCGCATTGCATTCGTGTGGTGTGATAAAGCATGCACCGAACTCGCTCTAAAGCGATGAAACAAATTAATTTAAAGGCAGAAAGTGGTGTTATCAACATTTTACAGAGCCTGCAGAACGTTGGCTCGGTGTGATATCATTTTCAGCTTCCTAGGGGAATATGCCACTGTTCATTTAATCTGTAGCTCCCTGTGACTCTTCTCTCAAAGAGGCAGAAAACAAAGGAGGCAGAGAGAAAGGAAAACACAACTCGTGTTTCATTAAATCAACAGGAAACCAGAAATCAATCAATGCATGCCATTTTTGCCATTTTCTTATCAACATACACAGAAATAGAAGAAGAGGCATCTTGCAAACTGACGGCTTAATATTCAGTTTGAGTGACAGGTTCGGCTGTTCGCACATATGTTTATGAATCCAATTAGGGTCGCGATTATTTGCTACCATTATGTCAACATTCAGTGTAAAGAATAGATCATTTTTCACCTGGAACTGAGTGGAATTACATAAAACGCTATAAGATCCCTTGTGGTTAAGATTTGATCATTTTGTTCACATCTAAGCGATAATAAACCTCAATCAAATGAAATTTCTTTCTTGTAAACCAATTGGCTTATGTGTAGTTTTCACAATATTTCAAAGACATCTCTGCTGAGTGACACAGGATGTGACAGCTGGCTGTGGAGCCCTCTGTGCTCCGCAGTGACACTCTGTCCACTCGCATCAATGGCACCGCCCCCCACTGCAGCCTGTCACTACTCTGCCTTTAACCACCTGCTCGAGGGTGAGCGAGTGTGTGGGTGGGGGTTGAAGCAGCAATGGCTTCACCTGTCTACGTCTGGCCACTTCTGCTGCCACCAAATCTCTGTTTTTATGGGTCACAATGTTGATAGCTCCTTTTTTTTCTTCTCGTCATTGGGTACAAAACCCCAAAAGGCTAGCAAGTGCTTCTCTTTCTACAAAGAGAAAGAAGCATGTTTATGAATGATATTTGATTCTGTATTAGCTCACAGTATCAAAGGATTAGGAAAAACTTTTAAGAGCCAATAAAAATATGGAAAGACTTCACTTTTTAATTACAGGTTTCAGGCATTGATTTATATGTCCTGTATGTATCTAGTTGAAAAATCTGTCGACAGTTTTGTTCTGGTTTTTTAAAGCCTGATAGAAGATGTATTGTTATTAAAGAGAGAGACGCAGTGGCCCTGACTAAAGTTTATACAATCTGCCAACAAAACTTCCGAAAACTCACTAATTAGGTATTAAAAAAAATTTAAAGGGAAAGTTTAAGTTTTTGAACTCTTAATTGGGCCCTCAGGGTAAAACTCCAAACTCCAACATTTTTAATGTTCTCACCTCCGACAATATAAAGGCAGAAAGTCTAGATTTGTTTTCTTCTGCTATGAGTATCTATGCTAACATAAGCTAAGCTAACACCTACTGGCTCTAGCTTCATATTTAGTGTCTAATCTGAGTTCTACACAGAAAAGTAGCATTACTGTATATACTGTTACACTACTTTTTACAGTATGTAATGTACAAGCACTTTTAGGGTCTTATTGACCACTCAAAACACTTTATAAGTCACATTTTAACGTTCATATAACACTGTTCTGTACACTTTGAACACATCCATGACTTTAGAATCACCAATTAATAACAATTATGTCTTTGACATGACATGACAGCGCTAACCTCTGCACCACCACTACCCAGTATCATTCATATGTAGAACCTCATGTACATTTACACTTAGTGACTCATTTATAGAGTTTATAGCATTTTACTTAGGATTAACATAGTTATTAGTAACTAACAAGAGTAGTTAGTAACTAACAAGAGTAGTGTAGCTTTAAAATTTACATCCTTACCTGTAAAAACAAGTCACTGCAATTGCAAACTAAACCACATCTCACCTCTATCCCCTAAAACGGCAAAGAAAAGACTGGGTCAGAGAAAGCAGCGCATTACAACAGACTTCTCAATTTCGTCTCCGCTAATTGTTTTGATTTTGCAGTCTGTGCCCTTAATTTATTCACTATAACTGTTCATTTCATTTCTTAATTTTCAAATACAAGCAGATGTCTGATAAAATAGATCTCTGTGCTGCAAAGTGAACACATAGTGCAGACAGAGAAACACTGATTTGCTGCATGAAATCTGACACTCTTCTGACACTAATTTGGGGTTGCTTCACTCTAAAAAGTAATTCAGAGACTTAGTAAATATCACTATAAATATAAGTTAGATGAGCCTGATAAAATCTATGAATATCCTTTTAATAATTATTTGAGTTTGAGAAGTTGAAATAAATGTCTAAAATATTAACGTATGTGTTTGTGTTAAATTAAGGTATTCATTTACATTTATCTCAGACAAAAAAATTCAGTATGTGGTTCACAGAATACCTTCTTTGCATGTACTTAATATTTTTGTTTAAAATTGAATCAAAATATTTGAGAGAAACGGGTATCTATACTCATCAGTATCCTGTACTAAAATCATTAATTATTCAAATCAATATTATTTATTGTCAGCAACTACAACTGAAAAGTGTAAGTAAAACATGATATCGTAGAGTAATTGAGTACCATGAGCCTTTTTCATTGTTTAGTTCATTTTGTTTTTTATATTCTGAGCTTTTGTGTTTGCTCTCCTGGTTTGCCATTTATCCTTCAAGTATGTAAGGCTTTGAGCTAAAAGGGGAAAGGCTCTTGTCTTTTTAGTGCTTGTTTATTTTGAGTTATTGCCATGTTTATGAAAATTAAATTTTCATTTGGAAAAATGTTTAACATGTGGTCATTTTTCATACATGTATTATGAAACACACAACTAGATATTAGTTTGTTTGGTTTTTTAGACTTAGACTTCCAGTGAAATACAATAACATTCCTATTTGAATGTTAGGGGGTGATCATGGCTCAACAGTTGGCAGTTCGTCTTGTAATCAGAAGGTTGCCCCGGGCGCTGACAGTCTCGGTTGCCTACTGGTGGTGGTCAGAGGGCCCGATGGCGCCAGTGTCCGGCAGCCTCGCCTCTGTCAGTGCGCCCCAGGGTGGCTGTGGCTACAATGTAGCTTGCCATCAGCAGTGTGTGAATGGGTGGATGACTGGATGTAGTGTAAAGCACTTTGGGGTCCATAGTGTCACGATCTGGTACAGGGATTCAAACGCAGAGCGGTAAGGTATCTCCAAGGTGTAGTTTATTTACAGTGCCAGTGCAATATATGTACAGTGAAGGGATCCAAAACTCCGGGGGAATCACAGGGTAACTCGCTCACGTCTTCTTCGCTCACACTCACACACGTTCCCGCAGCAGGGAGGTCGCAGGTCCCGGGGGGGGGGGGGAGATCTGAGGCAGACGAGAAGGCAGGTCACCAACTAATCACAAATCACGAATATGAAGCACAAGAGCTGTGAGAACACTAACGTTAGGGGTACAATCATCCAGCGACGAGAGGATCTGTGTTCCAGCCTCAAATAGTGCTCCCGGTGATGATGGGTGAGTGTTGTCAGGTGTGTGTGTGGGCCAAGGGCAGGAGCCCACAGTGAGCTCCGCCCAGGCAGAGAGGGAGAGAACAGAAACAGCAATTGTAGCCTTGTGGGGCCGACCGGGCAGGCACGGAGACCATGACACATAGGGACTAAATACAGGCCATTTACCATATTTAATATTAAGTACAATTTTGATTACGTTCAGTTTACAATATTAAGTAAATGGAACAAAATTTTGGATTAACTGACCATCTATATTTCAGTTACATTGACCAAGTGTCATGGTCCTGGGCCATGTGGGCCCAGTATTCGCAGTTTTGTGTGTTTTGTATTTCATTCCCTAGTCATGCCTTGGATTATTTAGTTAAGATGGTCCTTATTTGATTACCTTCTGTGTGCCCCTGTGTATCTGTGAGCCCTCGTCTCTCCTTGTGTTTATTTCTATGTTTTCCCAGCCCGTTATGTCTGTGTTCTCCCCGTGCTCTCTCTCCTCCTGTTTGAACCTCTGTACTTCCTGTTTTACTTTGACAGTCTCCCGTCAGTGTTGTTTACTCCTGCCATGTCTTGTTATGTTCATCTGTGTCAGCTGTGTTCCCATGTGTGGCCACTTCCCCTGATCATCCCTCTTGTGTATTTAGTCTCTGTGTTTCATGTAGTCTGTGTCGCGTCGTCTGTGTTACCACCCCCTGTGTTCCGGATCTCCAGCCATAGCTTTTCCTTAGTTTATGTCCAGTTTAGGTTTCTGTTTGAACTATTACTCTTATGCTGCCCTCACTCTGTTTTGTTCCTTTCATCAGCCAGAATAAAAGGCTCGCTTTTGTTTTACTCCACTCCTGCATCCTTGCTTGTGTTCGCTCCTGGGTCCACCACACACATTTCCGCACGGTCTGCCTCCGCAGACCGTGACAGACCAAGCATGTCAGTGTTATTTACTCAATTTTTTCATGTTTGTGTAACAACTACAATTATTCATTTCAACTTAATATGTTTAAGTTATTTTAGTTATACAATTGATCAATTATATTTAACAGATTTGACTGGTTTCCAATCTACTCAATATTTTTCAGTGTAAAAGTGTTGCCTCAAAAATCTTAAGTAAATGTCAGTTTTATTTTTTAGAGTGTAAATCAAAATGTGTCCTGCTTCATGGTCATGGTCAAAACCGAACGTGAAACTCAACACAAGATACAGATAACAGTCACCAAATTAAAATGGGAAGTGAGATATAACTAAACATGGGAGCGTTGAAAGATAAAGGAATCATTAGTAACTTAACAGAAGCCTCAAATAAGAGGAATAGAAAATAAATCTGTCATGATCCAGCTGTGTGCAGGCAGGAATTAGACCCAAACGCAATTCACCAAAACGGGGACTTAACTCAAAACATAGCTTTATTAACAGAACGGACGAGGCGATACAGAAATCAGTACAAAGCTAAACTGGGAAAACTAAACTCACTGGGAAAGTCACACAGCTAAGAGGGAGAACGCGACACCGAGCTGAGGGAGACTCGGACATAAGTACACAGGGGTAAACGAGGGAAGTGGGGGCACACGGGGAACACAGGTGACACTGATAATTATAACGAGACATGGCAGGATAAAACACAACACTGACGCACACTGACGGGAGACTGTCAAAGTAAAACAGGAAGTACACAGAGGTGCAGACAGGAAGGGAGGAGAGAACACGGGGAGAGCTCAGACATAATGGGCTGGGGAAAACATGGAAGAAAACATGAGGGGCACGAGGCATGGGGGAGGACACAGGGTAAAGACATGAGGGGAGTTCTAATAAACTAAACTGAACAAGCTAGGAACCAAAGCATAAATAGAGAACAAAATACAAAAACACAAGAGACCTTAGAACGCTGGGTCAAAATGACCCAGAACCATGACAAAACCATAATAAAATCTATACAAAACTTAATGAAAAAATAGCTCTATATACTAAATACTGATTTAGTTTCAAAACAAACAAAACTCAAACATGAACCATTCTCAAAATCAAAAGGCATAATGAATTTAAAAAACTGAGACATGACACTATCCACCTGACATCTATTTACATTTAAGTGTCTGCTGCTGTGGCCGTCTTTTATATACAGTCTATGCAAATCCAAGCGGTCAAAAAGAAGAACAAAGAAATCAATGCAGCTTTTATGTCTACAACATATACTAAAACATCTGATTATAAAACAGCTATTAATATTTTTACATTATCGATCATCAGAGCCAACAGCACACCAGCCCCTTGTTTCTGTGTGAAGACTGCAGCGCACGATGGTGATTAAATTACAGCAGTTATCTTTATCATTGTCACAGCTGGGGACACATATTCATCACAAGATTAAATCAACTGGAATACTGATCTAACTGTGAAGAGATCAGTGTGCTGTGCTGTCTGACACACGCTGAGAATCAGATGCTGTGAGATAAAAAGCATAAAATGAAGCGACTTATTTGTGTAATAAACTGGGACGTTTTGAAAGCTGATTTGATTTTCTGTTACTGTTTAAATGTTTAAATCTCTAAGAAATAACAGGAAAAACTGTCAAAGAGAATGGTCTGTGTTTTTTTTGTATTGCACTTTTCAGCTGTGCCCTTATGTGGATTTAATGGTAGCTGGTTTCTTTTAACTGCAGTTTTGTGCATGAGCCCAGTCAAATAAACTGACTGTGTAGGGGCACATGTGGAATTTTGATTCAATATCGTGTGGAAATAATATCGCCCACCCTGTCTTAGGAGTTACTATTACATATAAAATGCTTCCAGTGTTTACCGCAGGCAGGGAAAATCAGTTTTAATCCAAGCACACAGAGATTACGTTTCAAGAGCACCTTTGGGTTGCTGCAAGTACGACTTGGACCGACGCTCTCATATGTAAAAGTTTCCAATGCACGTACAAAGAAAAAGCTGCAGTTGGCAGAACAACGTCAAAGGTTCTGTGAGAGTTTCATTGCTTGGGTAATATTATTTGGAAATCAACCAAAGCGATCTAATAAAGGTGAGTAACAATGTTTCCCCTGAATCACAGAACTCCCAGGCAAACATGTCCTGCAGTATATTAAATTCCAAACTTTTCCATTTACAAAATGGGAGTAGAAACACCAAGTAAGAGCTCCAGGGACACAAGAGAGCAGCTTAGAAAGAGCGAAACAGCAATAATAATAAAGAAAACACGATTACCTGGATTTTCTTTACTTCATTGCTGAGATATAGAAGGCAGTTGTAGTTCAACACAAATTTCAATTAACACTATATTCTTTTGCGCTTCTTCCCGAGGAAGTCGGGATTTCAGATTTTGCAATTTCACACTTTACTAATTTAAAAAAAGAAATTCATGAAATCTCATTTCCTAATCTAATGCCCTCCATCATTCTTATCTCGCTGACAATAAGAAAAGATTATATGGTGCCAAATCATATGCCAAAAATAGAAAACTAGGAGATTCGATTTTCTCTTAGAGTTCCACAAATGACTTTAAATGTGGAATGCTTTGATAGATTAAATAGTTTACAACGGAGCCAATTAGGAAAACACATAAAAAGTAAAGCTAAGAGATAATAGAAATACCCCATGCACTATATTTCATTTATTTTAAAGCTATACATACTTGGGTTTTTCCCAAAGCTTTAAGCATAAATCCACAGGAAATAAAGCAGAAGCAGCATGTAAGAAATAATAAATAATATACCTTTAATGGTCTTTAAATATGAAAATGACATCTCTGGATAATGAATTCCTTTACTTTTAGGTACTGTAAGTATATTTGAATATTTGGACTTATGATACCAGCAGGTGGATATTTTAAAAGTCTGTGCTAAAATTCACAGTACAATTAAAGTTCCTTTAATTGTCAGTTTTTGCACGTGAAGTTGATGGACCATGACAACTCATTTGATTATATGACATTAGAACAGAGGCCTAAAATGATGAGGCATTGCATTTTGATGCAAAACATCTTTAGTGATGGAGGTTTATATAAGTGATCAAGCTATTTGTTGGAGGGAATTTGGCCCAAGCATGTGCTGTGTGGACTTGAAGGGCACATGAGCGCATCTCTGAGGGTGCTTCTGTGATATCGGTTGTTCTCCTTGTTGTTATGACCTCTTCAGTCCCCTTAAAACTGCAGCAACCACTTGGAACGCATCGCACTGGACTCTCATTTCATTCTTGCTAACCTCTTTTACAGGCCCACTCATTTCTTAAAAATTGGAGGGATGAAAACCTCTTATTATAAAGCCCTTTGCAATCAATAAAGGGTGGAGATGCTTCCCTTATTGAAATATGCCTCCTCTTAGGTGAGGTGTTTCATGCATGGCCTATTGGGAGGAGATCACGGGGCAGACCCAGCTGAAATTATGTTTCAGCTGTCTTGGGAACCGCTTTGTGTCCCCCTGGATGTGGTGCCTGGGAAGAAGCCTGGTTTGGTTTGTGCATTTCTGCTGCTGACCCAGATAAGCTGAGGGACATGCATAGATAGGTGGATGGATTTGTTCACAGTCTTGTCCTTTTCTGTAAAAAAAATCTCAGTTGTATTATTACAAAGTGCAGATCTGCTTGTTATATCAGCATATGACTTTTATATTTCAAATAGTGTGAATGTGAAATATGAAGGAAAATGTAAAAATCATACAAACTACTTCAGGTCATTACTAAAATATTTTGCTGAGACATATTAACACTACAGCTCCCTACAGGCTTCCAGCAGTTTGTAATCTGCATCAACTAGCTGCTCGCTGTTGATCTGAAATGAGAAGAGGAGTGAAAGCAGAGACCTGGAATGGCGCTGACTTTCCTGTGTGGATCTCCACATCGGTTTTTCTTTTCCTTCCTGTGTCACCGGCTTGGTCAGTAATCAGTTTGTTATTAAAAAAAGAGAGAGAGAGAAAAGCACTTGCCTTTTTATGTGCAGACTTGCTGCACAGCAGGACATTCATGAGCCCAGCGACAGTGACCTGCTGCCTCTGTGGAATAATCTGTTCCACAAAGCTAGAATGTCATCACATTTCAGGAGCAAGCGGCTTAAATGTCTTGTATGATTAGCTGACTACTGCTGTGTCTTCCTCTTTCCTTTTTGCATTTGCATGCATGTTATATCCATGTGTTTTTGTTTTTTTCCCACACATGCAGCATATAGACATCATAAAGAACTCCAGATGTCCAAACACTGGGAGTGAACACCACCAAAACATCTAAATCTGTAAGATGCTTAACGCCCACACAACACCTGTGCGTTTATTTTGTGGCTCAGCCAATCTGCTAGCTCAGTTCCTCCGACAAACATCATCTATGTAAGGAGATGTAAAGGTGTGTATGCCTCTCTGTCTCTCTCACGCACTGTTTGCCTCATTCTGTTCAACACAGTGTGGCAAACCTTCTCTTTGACTTAATCCTGATTCATCTGTCTTCTTCTGCATATGAGCGATATGCAGCTTGCTTTTGTTAGAGCGCTGTCCTCTGGCTGTAAGAGAAAAAAAAAAACAGATTTATTCTTTACTGCCTGAAAGTACAAAGCAAAACATACAAACTGCACAAAGCACAAAGAGCCTAAAGCGTCAGACTGGCTGCTTTTATCATGAAAAGGCTGCTGCTGGACTCCAGCAAACAGACTGCAGATACACTTATTATTATGGATGGCAACACTGCCAAAGAACAACTTATTTGTTTCTAATTTGTCTTCAGACAAAGACGATCATTGTCTTTGTCTGCAAAACTTGAAGTAATCAAGTCATTCAGAATCTGTTTCAGGTCATGTGTTATGCCCTTGCTTGTTGCTACGATAATAGAATAGAATAGAATAGAATAGAATAGAATAGAATAGAATAGCCTTTATTGTCATTGTACAGAGTACAACGAAATTGGAGTGCCACTCCCTTGGTGCAAGTTTCAATAATAAATATAAATGTAAAATATAAAAAGTACAAAAAAAACAATCGTAAGTACTCAAACAATAGTATGTACAATATATACAGGATAGCAGCATTAATATAATGACAGTGACGGTATGGAATAGGTTCAATTGTTTTTGTGCTTATTTACTACGGTGATAGCTCTGGGAAAGAAGCTATCCCTGAATCTGTTTGTCCTGGTTTTATGTGACCTGTACCGTCGGCCTGACGGTAATAGTTCAAACAGTTGGTTGCTGGGGTGAGAGTGGTCCTTGATGATATTGCCAGCTCTGCTGAGGTACCGAGAGTTTGCAGTGACCTCCAGGCTGGGCAGAGAGCAGCCAGTGATCTTCTGGGCTGTGTTGATGACCCTCTGCAGTACTTTCCTGTCTGCAGCTGAGCACCCTGCATACCATGTTGTTATGCCGTACGTTAGGATGCTCTCTATGGTGGCTCTGTAAAATGTCACCAGCAGCCTCTCCTCCAGGTTGTTCCTCCTGAGCACTCTCAGAAAGTGGAGACGCTGCTGGGCCTTTTTAACCACCGCTGTAGTATTTGCAGTCCAGGAGAGGTCATCAGATATCTGCACGCCCAGAAACCTCATGGAGTGTACCCTCTCCACACAGCTCCCGTGAATGTAAAGTGGGGCCGGGTCTGCTCTGCCCTTCCTGAAGTCCGAGATAAGTTCTTTAGTTTTCGTGGTGTTCAGTTGGAGGTTGTTAACTGAACACCACTCAGTCAGTCTGTTGACCTCATCTCTGTAGTCCGACTCATCCCCCCTTGAGATGAGTCCAACCACTGTGGTGTCATCCGCGAACTTTATGATGGTGTTTGAGAGATGGGTAGGGGAGCAGTCGGATGTGTAGAGCGTAAACAGGAGGGGACTCAAAACACATCCTTGTGGAGACCCGGTGCTGAGTGTGATGGTGCTGGACCGGTGGGGGCCGAGTCTGACAGACTGTGGTCTATTTGTCAGGAAGTCCTTGATCCAGAGGCAGATGGGGGTGGAGAGTCCCAGGTGAGACAGTTTCTGGACCAGGATCTCCGGGATGATATGATTGAATGCTGAGCTGAAGTCCAGAAAGAGCATTCTCACATAGCTTCCTCGGTGCTCCAGGTGACTCAGCGCAGTGTGGAGCGCTATGGTGATAGCGTCCTCGGTGGAACGATTTGTCCTGTAGGCAAATTGGTGGGGGTCCAGAGTGGGAGGCAGACCGGCCCTGATGTGCTGACAGACCAGTCTCTCAAAGCACTTCATCACTACAGGCGTAAGTGCAACAGGCCTGTAGTCATTTGGGCTGGCCACAGCTGTCTTCTTGGCGATGGGGATGATGGTGGAGGTTTTGAGGCAGGGCGGGACGGTGTTTGATGACAAGGAAAGGTTGAAGATTTTAGTGAAGACTCCGGTCAGTTCGTCAGCACATGCTCTGAGAACCTTTCCATGTATTCCATCAGGACCTGCCGCCTTCCTGGGATTCACTGACCTTAGAACACACCTCACTTGGTGCTCCCTAAGTGTTAGTGTGCCAGTGCTGGGGGCGGGTGGAAGTGGTGTGGCAGCTGAGGGCTTGGTCGTCTCAAAGCGGGCGAAGAAACGGTTTAGATCCTCAGCCAGTGAGGCATCAGTCCTAGATGTTGCCTGGTTATTGCTTCTGTAGTTGGTAATGTGATTGATCCCCTGCCACATTTTTCTGGGGTCGTTGTCAGCAAAGTGATCTTCAATCCTCCTCCTATAGGCAGCCTTAGCTTTCCTGATGCCTCTACTCAGGTCTGCCCTGGCCGCCCTATACGCAGCCCTGTCCCCTGACTTGAAGGCAGTGTTGCGGCTTTTTAGGAGGGATTGCACTTCGCTATTCATCCAGGGTTTTTGATTTGGAAACACCCTGACCCTTTTGTTGACGGTGACATTGTCAACACAGTTCCTGATGTACGAGAGTACAGTGTCCGTGTACTCCTGGAGGTTGTGGCTGGAGAATAAATCCCATACAGTTGTTGAGAAGCAGTCCTGCAGTTGAGAAAGGGCTCCTTCAGGCCAGGTTTTTATTGTCTTTGTCTGGGGCTTTGTTTTTCTCAGCAGGGGGGGTGTAGGTGGGGGTGAGGGACATGCAGAGGTGGTCAGATCCAGCCAGGTGGGGGAGGGGTGTCGCTCTGAAAGCATGCCTGATGTTTGAATAGACATGGTCTAAAGTGTGTTCTCCTCTCGTAGCAAAGTCCACAAACTGGATAAATTTAGGAAGCACAGTCTTTAGGCACGCTTTGTTAAAGTCGCCGGCGACAATAAAAACCCCATCGGGGTGGGCAAGCTGTTGTTTGTTTATGGTGTTGAGCAAGAGGCTGAGAGCCGTGCTAACGTTAGCATCCGGCGGTATATAAACAGCTATCACAATAACTACTGTAAACTCCCTCGGGATGTAAAAAGGTCTGCACGAGACTGCCAGAACCTCCAAATCAGGAGAACAGTGTGTGTGAATGATCCTGCTGTTACAACACCACTCGTTATGCAAGTAAACACATAGCCCCATAGATAAGTCAGAAGATCAATTTTACTTGTGCCAGGAAAGGCTGAAAACCATCACCAAGTGGCGCGAACCATTATGTAGTGTCAAGTGGGTACATTAGAAAAAATAAGCTCATAGCTTAAGGTTCATATCATCGTCCAGTCCTGTTAAAGCTTAAGGACACGTCCATTTAAGTTTGACTCTCTTGTTCAATGACTTCATTTCCCAGATGACTTTGTGTCATCTTTAGTTTCCAGAATTACTGCAAAAACAATTTCATTTGGCAAAATGTCTTAATTCTCCACCACCCCTCCTGTAATATATTTGATCTTTAAATCAATTAAATGTTTACATAAAGTGGAAAAAAGGGAAAAGTCATGCTAACGTACACAAATAAAAAGATTTAAGTATATTTTGTGAATATTTCACAATAGCTGTATAACTTTCAGGAACCAGTATATTTAAGGCTGGCTCCAAAAACAAGTCAGTTCCCGTAGTTTTCATCAGTTTACATCATGTTCACAGTCTGATACACAGGTTTTTAGCCTCTGCGGATAGTTTACACCTTTATAACAACTGTGTGGTGCATGATTTGTTTCATATCCTGACACTACAGCCTCCTTGTCCATTAGTATATTACTGTTTGCCACTGATTTCAGGGTTTACCATTAGGTCATAGTACCTGGTACCGGGTACTTTTTTAGTCTGACAAAAAGCCACAGAACGAGCAGCAGGTATATTCTTGCCTCGACGTCCACCTTTGTTGTAGCGTTCGTGTCGCATATTAATTACATCGCGGGACAAGCATTGCTATGATGACAAGCACATACTGGGTTGTAATGGAAATGGAATGGAAAAGGGACTAAACACACTGAACTGGACTTTTTCATCATGGTGGTCCTTCTAACGCCTTTTGAAGCATTTTTCATTTAATTATCTCACGAATAATATTACTCACTGTTTGGTAAAGCTGTGCAAGAAGTCTGTGCTTCAGTTTTTGTGACTTTCATTATTTCATAAATCTTTTGCTTAGCGATAATTAGCATATATATATATATGTGTGTGTTTGTATACATTTTATAAAGACTGCCTGTTAGCAAAGCTTGCTAGCCTGTGCTGATAACTCATTATTTAATATTCTTGTCCAAATATTGTCATTTCTGGCTCCAAAACACTGACATGGCAATGGTGCTAATGCTAAGGCTACGAAATGTGAAATCCAAAGATGACATCACAGTGGCTTCAGTATCTCCATATTTTAGTTACAGTTTATGGCTTACAGTTATAGTTAGGTGAGAAAATAACAAAGTAGGTTCAGTTTTTACAATTTCTGGCAGGACTAAATAACAAATAAACTACCTCTTTACCTTTAAGTTTTAATAAATCTTCATAAACCCATGAATGGAAACATGTCTCTAAGCTAAAAGAGCCTGTTGGCTGCTAAACCTTTATTTTGGAGGTCATGATACAAACTCAGATTGTGCTGTATCTGATAACATCATCTTATTCTGTGCTCTCCCCTCACACCTAGATAGATGCTTTGTTTTGTTTACTATAGCACAGCTGTGATGAACAGTTAAGTAATGGATAACAAAACAAGTATTTTTTTTCATTGTTTGGAGTTGTTGTTAAACAGCTTGGCCACAGTGCCAGAATCACTGCAGAGAGATGTCGTCTGAAGGCTTTATTCACAGTAAACATGCAGAAAGCTCGTAGCTCGCGGTGAACATGCCGCCACACTTTCAGCCCATCTGAAAAGGTCGAAAAAAGGCAGAAAACAATCTGCTGCAGAGACAGACACAATCAAAACAACTGAAATGTACTTTTCACATCTTCTCGACTGCAACACTATAGGCAACATTCAAGTTTTTATACAGCACCCTATCCGTTGCTTTTACACCCGTTACGTGTCTTGGATCCACAGCTACAGCCAACAGAACATTCTTGCTGTGAAGTAACACAAAGACTGAAATATATTTAGACAACTTCAGCTTTATGATTTGAATTACATCAAATCATAGTCACAACCGCTTTGTTTAATGGTTCATAAATACAAATGTTTAATCGGCCAATCACATGGCAAGAACCTCATGCATTTAGGTGTGTAAACATGGTCAGACGATGTGCTGAAGCTCAATGGGGAAGAAATGTGGTTTTGAATGTGGCATGGTTGTTGATATCAGACGGATTGATCTGAGTATGTCAGAAACTGCTGAGCTGCAGGAATTTTCCAGCACAACCATCTCTAGGGTTTACTAAGAAGGGTCCGCAAAATAGAAAACGTCCAGTGAGCAGCAGTTCAGTGGGGAAAATGCCTTGTTCAGGCCAGAGGTCGAAGGATCACAGACAGACTGCTTTGAGCTGATAGGAAGGCAGCAGTAACTCAAATATCCACTCATTATAACCAAGGTATGCAGAAGAGCATTTCTGAACGCACAACACCATGAGCCTCCTACAGCAACAGGAGACCACATCAGGTGCCAGAGAACAGCACAGACTTTAGAGAAAAGAAGAATTTAGAAGGGAACAAGAAAGCATGGATCCATCCTGCCTTGTATAGCATCACTGATCCAAGCTGCTACTGCTGCTGGTGTAATGATGTGGGGGATATTTTCTTGGCACCCTTTGAGCCCCTTTGTACCAACTGAACATTGTTTAAACATCGCAGCCTGCCTGAGTATTGTTGCTGACCATTTATGAGATAGCTGCTTTCGGGCAGGATGAAGCACAGATTGGCTTGTTGAACAGGACAGTGACTTCATTGTGCTCAAATTGGCTCCACAGTCACCAGATCTCAATCTAATAGAGTGGAATTAACATCATGGATGTTCAGCCAGAAAATCTGCAGCAACTGTGCGACGCTGTCGTATCAACATGGACCAAAATGTGTGAGGAATGTTTCTAGCACCTTGTTTTTCTAACATAACATGACTTAAACAGGAGGCTATACATTTATTGTGGAATATTTCCAGCTGTGGATTAACCCACGTGTGGTGTTCTGGCCTGTCTTGAACCAATTAATTTATATTTCCCTAGAGCCAGAGCTGTGAGAGATTTTGTACCAGTTTAACTTGTTTTCCTTTAGCTGTAGTTCAGCCTGCAATGTCCAACTGTTTTGTGTTGCTTTATTTATGTAAATTATCAATATCAGCATAAAAAATAGACACAAAGTAAAAGAATGGCATTTAAAAATGATCAGGTCATCACTAGTTTGATTGGAGGTGAGGTTCTAAACAGAGTTTTTGTTATTATAGGTCATGTGGTCTTACACATACACAGCGACATTGTTAACAACAAGCAGAGGGCAAAGTCTGTATACGTGTCCACATATTTACAGTGCATGCATTCTTGTTAGTGTGCATGCAGCTGTGTGTCTCTCGTGCAGAGAGGAGGGCGTCAAGTTTACACAATCTGACAAGCAAATCTATGGCCGAGGAAAAAAAACAACAAAAAAACACCCAGCCACTGGAGTAGAGGTCTGAAGCCTCAGAATTCAAAAAGATAAGTCTTCTATAAAATGCATCACAGATATGACATATCTGGGTCTCCACCAGCGTGGAAAAATTGTCTCAAGCTCGTACAAATGAAGTCACAACAACTCGCTGTCGTATTTCTGCTCCGTGCCGGCGTTGTTGAGTCACTTCTGTTCAAGGATTTCAGGTTTAAATTAGTCAAGCTGCTCCTGCTGTGCTGGATGGTTTCACAAACACACATTAGGACTATTTCTAGGCGTTCAGTCTCACTTTAAGCAACATACAGTGCCTGAGTCTATCTGCTTCACATGTCAAAGACTTTCTCTTTTTACCGTCATTTAAAAATTCTCCAATTTTAAAACAGTCACCCACATGTACAATCACAAACAAGCGTGCGTTGTTACGTAAATGCATTCTGCACTGGTGCCACTGGAATCGCTGCACCAGCATGTGCATGCATATTCTGAGAAAGTCCTCACGAGAATGCAAAGATCAAACATGTGGTGACATATTTGGGTTATTCAGGGGTTTGAATTTATGCTCAAAATCAGAGCTGGAAACATGATTTACAAGACAATTTTAACCTCAGTTAGACATCACACACTTTTGAGTCAGTCACAGTGTGTGGAGGGTGTCTCTCTCTCTGATTAGGCATCCAACATGTGGAGCAATTTACTTTTTTATTTTAGGAATGTTTTTAGGAAATGCAGTTCTGTAGTTTTGTTGGTCAGTTAAAGAAATAAAGTGTGGCTTTTGCATAGTAAAAACCCAGCTAAAATACACACACACTCAGAAAGAGTATATATATATATATAGATATATATATATATACTCACGTGTATATGATGACTGAATGACCTTTGCGATGTAGATGCTGGAGGAAAAACAGCTACTGGAACAGTCTTGATCAAGAACATCAGTGGTGTCGAATCATGTATTTAGTATCACCTCATAATAATATTTCCAAGCACCGCCCTAAGGGATGGTCTGAAAATGACTGTTTCATTTACAGACATCTTTTATCCTCCTGTCTTTACAATTACCAATAAAAAGGTCTAAAACTTACAATGTATTGATGGTATATGTTGTGCAATAACAATCAAGCCACACCCAGAAACAGAGATCGTGTGTTTAACGTGTCGTTTGCTTAAAAAAAACACTTTTCCAACATGTCAGCAAGTTTCCCCTTCACCACTCTACCAAGAACCACTTAAAAGGAGCATCTGGCTATGACTTTGCTTGATATAAGCCTCTGGATAGACTCCCACTGCCTTTCCCTGGCTTTCACAGTGTGTAGGAAGCCAGAGGAAAACACAGAGGAGATAATAACTAACGTGCCAAACCTGGAGCGAGATCAAAGCAGCCAGGCTGACATGAAACCTTTTTAACATCACAGCAGCAGTAAGCAAGTAGGTGGTGAACGTTATGTTACGCAATGGTGGTGGCTGTCATATAAGGCTCCAAACACACCCAGAGGTGCTCAGTGAAACGTTTCTATTTACCTCACATTGAACCTGACAACCTTAAAATCCCTGCACAGAGGTAATTCAGCCCCATGTAGAAACAAAGGCTGATTCCCATAAATGTCTGCCAACTCTATTATGTTATATTATATCCAAATGGCACTTGGAGCGGCGTGAAGAGAGTTCGTTGTTAATTGATCTTTTATGGTGGCGCTGAGCAATTTCTAAAAGCAATTAAATGCTTTTCAGTTTGTTCTCCGCAGCTGATGAGTTATTGTTATCATTGCGTGCAAGGTGTGAGGATAGGAAGCAGCTGCAGCACATTTTAATTGGTCACGTGTCTGAGGCAGCATTAAAAATACTAATATGGAAACATGCTCATGCCACGATTCGTTAGGTGCAGGACTCCAAAACTGGTGAAAAGTGAAGGGGTTTATTTACAGTTGCACACCAGGTGAAATATATACATATGCACAGTGAAAAAGGGGAAGATGGGCTCCAGGGAATCCAAGGGAGAAAGGTCCAGGGCAGGGAAACGTTAACACTCCTCTTCACACAGTCCGTGACTCACTTGCACTCCTAATCTAATCCACGAAAGTCGACTCGCGCTCATTCACATCCACAGAAACAGGCTGGGGTCCAGGGAAGTCTGTACAAGGAGAGGAGAAGGTCGTTCAAGGACTATGAAACTACAAGGAATTACTAGGCGAGCTGGTGCTACACTGACACTAGTTAGCACAACGATCCAGCAAAGAAGCTCCACTGAGTGTGAGGAGCAATAACCCACAGTGAGTGATTATAGTAGATGGGCGACAGGTGAGCATTTGAGCAACATCGGGTCCTCCAAAGGCCGGGTAGGCTGGAAGTGAGCAGCTGTGAAATCGGACAGTCTAGCCTTCAGATTTGCATCACCGCTGTCTCTGTGGAGTTTAATAAACTCAGCCGTCTGCTCCTTGCTATCTAAAATATAACAGGACACTGGCGTAAATTCTCAACCATCTCAAACTTCTGTTTGATCAGTTTTCTGTTTGACGTTTATTCAGCTGTGTGAAAACTAACTTTAATCTCAGCCAAACCGATTTACTCATGAACAACTAAAACACCGAAAAAAGGCAAACATTAACATTTTTAAGTTATCTAAGTGACTTATATATCACGTTAAACCTGAGTAGCGAAAGACCGCGGGGGTATGAAAACGATGTGGCGGGAGTTCGCTGTTCTCGCCGGCCCTAGTGAGCCTTGAACCCCGGCTAGCTATCGAGCTATTGGTAACAGACGTCTCCAAAAACGTCGGAGCACTTTTGCAAATATGTGATGTCTTGATAAATCGAGCAGATATTTGAAGTTTACAGAGCTGCATTCTCGCCTGAAAATATCTTTAAAGTTTATTTTGTGAACCACAAGGAGTAATAAGAGTAATGTTAAAACTAAGTAGCTGCCGCCATTGTTGGAAACTGGAATTGGCTGGGCCGCGCTATGAATTCTGGGATATGGTGGGCCACGAAGTATCCGGTCTTTAAGTGATGACGTGATGAATCCTACTTCCGGGCCTAAAGTAGTCTGCGTTTAATATGGCTTTTGTGTTGTTAACATGTTTAATGTTTTGTATTTTCTTCTATTTGATCTCAAAAAGCTCCTAAAACAGTCAGTGATCACTGTTGACCTCCCTCGGCTTTTATTACCGCTTAGGAACCTTAGGATGTAACTGCAGCCCAGCCCATGCAGCAGTATATTAATGACTAACCTCGTATTGTGGATGGATTATCTCAGTTGTTCTCCTGGCTGAAGTTTGGTCCTTTTACAGCATCCTGCCATGGAAGAATGATTTTTCAGTTCCCTTTATTTACTTCATGGCTTTATTGAAAATGTTCTTATTGTCTTAAAGGGCATGGCTATCTTGTGAATAATCACATTTTCTTAGTCCAGTCAAGGTCACAGAGCTCAGCTCAAGGCTTCTATGGGACCTATATCCATCCTTTATTTACAGTATTAAATGAATCACAAATATAGGCCTGTTTATTGCAGTGTTCAGTTTCTTTCGTTCTCTGTTTTTAAGCTACTTGATAATACCGGTCATAATATGCACGCAATTTCAGCACAGTGCTTGACCCTTGAAGGTCAATATCAAAAAGAAAAATAACAAAGCCACACAAGGCAAAGGAACCATCCATCAGGTTTTCCCTGGTGGAGCATTTTCCTTTGATCCTGCGATGTTCACGTCAGCTAATCAATATTCTTTGATTTATGGTTATGTTACATGCATGCAGTCTCTTTGTTTTAGTCAGAAAAAGAGCAAGACACATTTTCATGTTTTTGGGCCATTTCTTTGTCTTTAATAACCGAAATGTATTTCTTTATTAAGTTCAATTATATGTAAAATATTGGTTGATGTTAAGTTTAAAATTCACTTGTCAGTTAAATAGTCATAAATACCAGGGGACAAAACAGAGTCTTCAGTTTTCTCATTTGTCTAAACTGACCTTGAAATTCGTATTTCAGAAAGGTATTAATGTTGCAGACACTGCAAACAATACTCCCTAGGAGATGAATCTGCCTTCATTAGAATAAAAATGGCTAAATGACATTTATGGCAACAATAACAGACAGATTTCAAATAAGAGCTCTCAAGGCAATCAGCATAAGAAAGCTTTCCAGCCATCTGTTATGTGCATATTTAATTTGCACAGTGTTTCCACCACATTTTATATTCTTCCTATAGGTTTTAAAAATGTCGGTTTACGTGCTCTCTGTAGTTCTACGTAGATCGACCGGTAAATTGAGACCTTCGCTTTTACACTCAGCTCCCTCTTCACCACGACGGACCGCCGCAGCGTCTGCATTACTGCAACTGCAGCCCCAATCCGTCTGTCGATCTCCGGCTCCCTTCTCCCATCACTCGCGAACAAGACCCCGAGATACGTGAACTCCTCCACTTGGGGCAGGAACTCATCCCCAACCCGGAGTGGGCACTCCACCCTTTTCCGGCTGAGAACCATGGCCTCGGATTTGGAGGTGCTGATCCTCATTCCCGCTGCTTCACACTCGGCTGCAAACCATTCCAGTGCGAGCTGGAGGCCCTCACCCGATGAAGCCAACAGAACCACATCATCCGCAAAAATCAGAGGTGAGATTCTGAGGCCACCAAGTATATATATATATATATATATATAAGATCTGGGCCATCAGCACGTACGCCCTGCCTGTGATCAGGTACCCTGCTGGGGTAATAGGCTGGCCAAAGGAGGAGATAGAAGCCACTGACATCAAGACAAGAAAGCTCCTTACCATGCATGGAGGGTTTCACCCCAAGTCCAGCACCCTGAGGCTGTACGCTAAGCGGAAGGAAGGGGGCCGGGGACTGGTGAGTGTCAGCACCACAGTCCAGGATGAGACAACGAACATCCAAGAATACATTGGGAAGATGGCCCCAACTGACCGAGTGCTCAGTGAATACCTCAGGCAGCAGAAACCCAAGAAAGAGGAGGGAGACGAGGAACCATCATGGAAGGACAGGCCCCTGCACGGTATGTACCACCGGCAGATAGAGGAGGTGGCTGATATCCAGAAATCCTACCAGTGGCTGGACAAAGCTGGACTGAAAGACAGCACAGAGGCACTAATCATGGCAGCACAAGAACAAGCTCTGAGCACAAGATCCATAGAGGCTGGGGTCTATCACACCAGGCAAGACCCCAGGTGCAGGCTGTGTAAAGATGCCCCAGAGACAATCCAGCACATAACAGCAGGGTGCAAGATGCTAGCAGGCAAGGCATACATGGAACGCCATAACCAAGTGGCCGGCATAGTGTACAGGAACATCTGTGCCGAGTATAACCTGGAAGTCCCGAGGTCAAAATGGGAGATGCCCCCAAGGGTGGTGGAGAATGACCGAGCTAAGATCCTGTGGGACTTCCAGATACAGACGGACAAAATGGTGGTGGCTAACCAACCGGACATAGTGGTGGTAGACAAACAGAAGAAGACGGCCGTAGTGATCGATGTAGCGGTTCCGAATGACAGCAATATCAGGAAGAAGGAACACCAGAAGCTGGAGAAATACCAAGGGCTCAGAGAAGAGCTCAAGAGGATGTGGAGGGTGAAGGTAACGGTGGTCCCCGTGGTAATCGGAGCACTAGGTGCGGTGACTCCCAAGCTAGGCAAGTGGCTCCAGCAGATCCCGGGATCTCTGTCCAGAAGAGCGCAGTCCTGGGAACAGCTAAGATACTGCGCAGGACCCTCAAGCTCCCAGGCCTCTGGTAGAGGACCCGAGCTTGAAGGATAAACCGCCCGCAGGGGCGTGCTGGGTGTTTTTATATATATATATATATACAGGGAGTGCAGAATTATTAGGCAAATGAGTATTTTGTCCACTTCATCCTCTTCATGCATGTTGTCTTACTCCAAGCTGTATAGGCTCGAAAGCCTACTACCAATTAAGCATATTAGGTGATGTGCATCGCTGTAATGAGAAGGGGTGTGGTCTAATGACATCAACACCCTATATCTGTCACGGTCCGGGGCAGCGGCCGTGTGGAGAGCGGAAGGAGGACTCAAAACACAGCACTTATTCAGGTGTGAGGGTGATTTATTGATAATATCCAATATAAAGTGGGGATGGTAAAACAGAACTAAGGATGAACTAACTGGGAGAAACTACACAAAGAAATAGCAAACCTGAGCATGAAGGGAGAACAGCAGGGAGAGCACGCAGGGGATTACACCAGGTATGAACACAGACGACGCGACGAGGAGCAGAGGAAATCACACACTATAAGTACACAGAGAGACACTGGGAAATCACACACAGGTGGGAGACACAGCTGGACCTGATTAACCTGACGAGACAGGGGAACACTAACACCAGGGACCAATAGAGGGAGCACAAACTCAGAACCCAGTACCTAAAATCCCAAAACACAAACCATCCCAAAACAGCCCATGAATAATAAAGAGAATAATAACAATAAAGAACATAAACACAAAGTCACTGAGTCATGGCCGCAGGACCATGACAATATCAGGTGTGCATAATTATTAGGCAACGTCCTTTCCTTTGGCAAAATGGGTCAAAAGAAGGACTTGACAGGCTCAGAAAAGTCAAAAATAGTGAGATATCTTGCAGAGGGATGCAGCAGTCTCAAAATTGCAAAGCTTCTGAAGCGTGATCATTGAACAATCAAGCGTTTCATTCAAAATAGTCAACAGGGTCGCAAGAAGCGTGTGGAAAAACCAAGGCGCAAAATAACTGCCCATGAACTGAGAAGAGTCAAGCGTGCAGCTGCCAAGATGCCACTTGCCACCAGTTTGGCCATATTTCAGAGCTGCAACATCACTGGAGTGCCCAAAAGCACAAGGTGTGCAATACTCAGAGACATGGCCAAGGTAAGAAAGGCTGAAAGACGACCACCACTGAACAAGACACACAAGCTGAAACGTCAAGACTGGGCCAAGAAATATCTCAAGACTGATTTTTCTAAGGTTTTATGGACTGATGAAATGAGAGTGAGTCTTGATGGACCAGATGGATGGGCCCGTGGCTGGATTGGTAAAGGGCAGAGAGCTCCAGTCCGACTCAGACACCAGCAAGGTGGAGGTGGAGTACTGGTTTGGGCTGGTATCATCAAAGATGAGCTTGTGGGGCCTTTTCGGGTTGAGGATGGAGTCAAGCTCAACTCCCAGTCCCACTGCCAGTTTCTGGAAGACACCTTCTTTAAGCAGTGGTACAGGAAGAAGTCTGCATCCTTCAAGAAAAACATGATTTTCATGCAGGACAATGCTCCATCACACGCGTCCAAGTACTCCACAGCGTGGCTGGCAAGAAAGGGTATAAAAGAAGAAAAACTAATGACATGGCCACCTTGTTCACCTGATCTGAACCCCATTGAGAACCTGTGGTCCATCATCAAATGTGAGATTTACAGGAAGGAAAACAGTACACCTCTCTGAACAGTGTCTGGGAGGCTGTGGTTGCTGCTGCACGCAATGTTGATGGTGAACAGATCAAAACACTGACAGAATCCATGGATGGCAGGCTTTTGGGTGTCCTTGCAAAGAAAGGTGGCTATATTGGTCACTGATTTGTTTTTGCTTTGTTTTTGAATGTCAGAAATGTATATTTGTGAATGTGGAGATGTTATATTGGTTTCACTGGTAAAAATAAATAATTGAAATGGGTATATATTTGTTTTTTGTTAAGTTGCCTAATAATTATGCACAGTAATAGTCACCTGCACACACAGATATCACCCTAAAATAGCTAAAACTAAAAACAAACTAAAAACTACTTCCACAAACATTCAGCTTTGATATTAATGAGATTTTCGGGTTCATTGAGAACATGGTTGTTGTTCAATAATAAAATTATTCCTCAAAAATACAACTTGCCTAATAATTCTGCACTCCCTGTATATATATATATATATATATATATATATATATATATATATATATATATATATATATATATATATATATATAACACCCAGCACGCCCCTGTGGGCGGTTTATCCTTCAAGCTCGGGTCCTCTACCAGAGGCCTGGGAGCTTGAGGGTCCTGCGCAGTATCTTAGCTGTTCCCAGGACTGCGCTCTTCTGGACAGAGATCTCCGATGTTATTCCCGGGATCTGCTGGAGCCACTCGCCTAGCTTGGGAGTCACCGCACCTAGTGCTCCGATTACCACGGGGACCACCGTTACCTTCACCCTCCACATCCTCTTGAGCTCTTCTCTGAGCCCTTGGTATTTCTCCAGCTTCTGGTGTTCCTTCTTCCTGATATTGCTGTCATTCGGAACCGCTACATCGATCACTACGGCCGTCTTCTTCTGTTTGTCTACCACCACTATGTCCGGTTGGTTAGCCACCACCATTTTGTCCGTCTGTATCTGGAAGTCCCACAGGATCTTAGCTCGGTCATTCTCCACCACCCTTGGGGGCATCTCCCATTTTGACCTCGGGACTTCCAGGTTATACTCGGCACAGATGTTCCTGTACACTATGCCGGCCACTTGGTTATGGCGTTCCATGTATGCCTTGCCTGCTAGCATCTTGCACCCTGCTGTTATGTGCTGGATTGTCTCTGGGGCATCTTTACACAGCCTGCACCTGGGGTCTTGCCTGGTGTGATAGACCCCAGCCTCTATGGATCTTGTACTCAGAGCTTGTTCTTGTGCTGCCATGATTAGTGCCTCTGTGCTGTCTTTCAGTCCAGCTTTGTCCAGCCACTGGTAGGATTTCTGGATATCAGCCACCTCCTCTATCTGCCGGTGGTACATACCGTGCAGGGGCCTGTCCTTCCATGATGGTTCCTCGTCTCCCTCCTCTTTCTTGGGTTTCTGCTGCCTGAGGTATTCACTGAGCACTCGGTCAGTTGGGGCCATCTTCCCAATGTATTCTTGGATGTTCGTTGTCTCATCCTGGACTGTGGTGCTGACACTCACCAGTCCCCGGCCCCCTTCCTTCCGCTTAGCGTACAGCCTCCGGGTGCTGGACTTGGGGTGAAACCCTCCATGCATGGTAAGGAGCTTTCTTGTCTTTATGTCAGTGGCTTCTATCTCCTCCTTTGGCCAGCCTATTACCCCAGCAGGGTACCTGATCACGGGCAGGGCGTACGTGTTGATGGCCCGGATCTTGTTCTTACCATTCAGCTGACTCCTCAGGACTTGCCTGACCCTCTGCAGGTACTTGGTGGTTGCAGCTTTTCTAGCGGCCTCTTCATGGTTCCCATTCGCCTGCGGGATCCCCAGGTACTTGTAACTGTCCTCTATGTCTGCAATGTTGCCTTCTGGTAGTTCAATCCCCTCAGTTCTGACTACCTTCCCTCTCTTTGTTACCATCCGACTACACTTCTCCAGTCCGAACGACATTCCAATGTCATTGCTGTATAGCCTGGTAGTGTGGATCAGTGAATCGATGTCTCGTTCACTCTTGGCATACAGCTTGATGTCATCCATGTACAGGAGGTGTCTGACAACTGCTCCGTTCCGTAGTCGGTATCCGTAGCCAGTCTTGTTAATGATCTCACTGAGGGGGTTCAGGCCTATGCAGAACAGCAGTGGGGACAGAGCATCTCCTTGGTAGATCCCGCACTTGATGGTGACTTGTGCTATGGGCTTGGAGTTGGCCTCTAGTGTTGTACGCCACATCCCCATTGAGTTCCTGATGAAGGCTCTTAGGGTCCCATTGATCTTGTACAATTCTAGGCATTCCAGTATCCAGCTGTGGGGCATTGAGTCATAGGCCTTCTTGTAATCAATCCAGGCAGTGCACAGGTTGGTCAGTCTGGTCTTGCAGTCTCGGCTGACTGTTCTGTCTACCAGTAGCTGGTGTTTTGCGCCTCTGGTATTCTTGCCAATTCCTTTCTGTGTCCCGCTCATGTATTGACCCATGTGCCTGTTCATCTTAGCCGATATGATGCCTGACAGGAGCTTCCATGTAGTACTGAGGCAGGTTATTGGTCGGTAGTTGGAGGGGACCGGTCCCTTCTTGGGGTCCTTGGGGATCAGGACCGTCCGACCTTCGGTTAGCCATTCCGGGTGTCTCTCGTTAACTAGCAGCTGGTTCATTTGTGCTGCCAGACGCTCGTGGAGTGCAGTCAGCTTCTTTAGCCAGTAGGCGTGAACCATGTCGGGCCCTGGTGCTGTCCAACTCTTCATACTGGAGACCCCTTCTTGGATATCTGCCACTGTGATGGTTACTGGACCCTGTTCAGGGAGGTCGCTGTGGTCTGCCCTCAGATCCACTATCCACTGAGCATTGCCGTTATGGGTTGCGTCCTTCTCCCATATGCTCTTCCAGTATTAATTATATTAATTATATTAATTATGCAAATTATAACAGAGGTACAGACAGTATTGAAGTAACAATAACAATATTTGAGATAAACTATTGTATTCATGAAACAAAGCCGCAGCAATGCAGAGAGTTGTGTTTCAGGACATTGCTGGGTGGATTCACACTGGGAAACATACACCGGAGATGTCATCAATTGTATTCTGAAGGGAAGTTAGCTACTAGGATGTTTAGAGAGCTTAGCCTTCCTTCTCCTCCCTGCATCTCTCTTTGCCTGATTCTCAATCTTTTTCTGTTTCCTCTTTGAACTGAGTCAGCATCGGTCCCAGCTGAGAGGAAGGAAAGACGAAGAGAAAGAAGAGGAAAGAGTAGAGCGGAGGAGGGGCAGTGGATGGGAGGTGGTGGAGGGGGATGCACTTCCTGTGAAACCTCCAGGAGTTTCGGATCTGGAAGATGAGCTCAGTTCATAAACACACACGTGCACACACACACTGCTGCAAAGATCAATTGTTATCAAAGGGCCACCACAACGGCTAGATGTGTTGGACCCCGTTCTCTTGATGTTACCTGGAGTTTTCCTTTTACAGTCTTTTTTATGAGGATTACCAAGTAAGTTCAAAGGACATTTAAAAACAATTATGCAAAAAGTAAAAATGAATCAATATTTTATTACAGATGATCAAATTAGAACAAAAGTTTTCCAGTTTTTTTCTTCCTTCCTGTTTTTTCATCTTCTTTTCCAGAAGATGAAATGAATCCGAGCAGGGTGTGGTGAACTACTGTCATCTAATACAGGAGATTCAGGAGGATTTGAATGGAGGAAGTAGCATTATTGATTCCTGTGAGTGTGTATCTGTTTCTCCAAATGGTATTCCTTAACTCTCTTTGGGAGCTTCCCAGAAGAAAACACCGAACAACTTTACACAGAATCGATGAGTGATAAAATACTTAATATAATACAAAAATCCATTAAGATAAAAGCTTGGTTTAACCTTTCATGCAGATCCAAGAACCAGCGTATTTAAAAAAACATAGAAAAGCAGCTTCATAATTTGTTACAGTCTGACAGTCATTTAAAGGTTGGGAAATTTATGTACACACAAACACAGTGTGTTCTTTTTTCCAAGAAAGTTTACATATAAACCATTCATGATGAAATATCTTTCTTTTTACAAAATCCAGTATTTTGGCAGACCAATCATTACGGATGGAAACTGATAAGAATTTAACGATTCCAATTCCATTATCAATGTCACATATCGATTTGATTTCTTATCGGTTCTCATTGACTCCGCTTTGAGAGCTGGACTAACTCTAAGCAGCATAGCAAATACATTACATTCATGCTAATTAACTGCATGCTGTGTGGTCAAATGTTTGTGCATGTTGGAGGTATTTCTTTGTTGTGATCAGTGTTGGGCTCATTACTTAAAAAAAAGTAATGCACATATTGCACACTTACATTTACATTCTATTTGTAAAATGACCTGAAACACACCGTCTTAAGGAATAAAAACCTGCAGGCTACAGTCCCACACACTAACACAAATCCCTGTCCTAATGAGGACACACATATGATCTTTCTCCGATAGCACAAAGCAAAGATGTAAACCAAACCACAGAGACGTCAAAGTGTGGCTGCTGAGCTGGGGTCAGCATTCACTCAGCTTTATCACTCTAGGTACTTGGTTAGCTTAGCATGATGCCTATGCATTTGTTTAGAAAGAGCTGAAGTTGTGTTACCAGTATAATGAAGCTGTTTCCAGTTTGCCTTTGCTCTCTTGTTCTTTTGTGCACTAAAAATGATTGGTACCGGTTCTCAGTTTCCCATTCTTATTGTTATTCTGATTGATTATAAAGTTGGGGGCTAATTAGCCAGACAAACTTGTTTTCAGGTATAACCTTAGCGTTTCCTCTTTCAGATGTTGAAACTATCATTAATGGAGCAGCTATAGCAGCCGTGATGTCTCCCTGTGAAACCTCAACAATGGAATTTTTGCTTTAACATTTATTTTTAAGCCTAGCATGGGCTAGTGCTTAGTTAGTTAGTTACTGTGGCATTTGATGGGTAGCAATTTTTGGCTAGCAAAAACAGACTTGAAAGACAAATTGACACACTGGAGCCTGTATGTATCAATTATGATACACTAAGCCTTGAGGGGGTAAAATTATTATATTACCTCTATACAACCTCTAGACCTCTTTCACTACAGCTGGAACTTTAGAACAGCTCTACGGAAGTCCACTTGCATGTTTCCATCTGCAATTTAGACATTAAACTTTCCAAAGGAAGCAAGAATAACTGCTTAGTTAACCTAATCCAACTCTGATTGTCAAGTGTCATCGCTGATAATAAAGCCTGGGGTCTGGCTCAACACCAGTACCAAACAGCAGTTTTCCGTGAATGAATCTGAAAGTCTAAGTGGTCTATAAATATTCCATCATGAATCCGGTTTTACATATCAGTCTGTGGGAAACATTATTTTTAGCAGCAACTAAGTATGAAAACCAACTGTGGTAACCAACTCTAGCTTTTTTTCTTAACTAATGTATCTGAGAACATGTCATATGTCATGTATCACATAAAAGTGGACAGACTGAGGCTGAGCCCAAGGTCATGTATCGATGCTCCTCATGTAGGAGGTATTTTATATGGATCAATGGAAAAACAACATGGATGATTGCCTGGTTTCATGGCCCGTCTTTGATCCATTATTAATGATGTCGAAGTACTGATTTCTGGCATGTTATGTGTGTGCAGGAGATGGAAACAGGTTCCTCTGAGGATTTTTTTGTGCACACAGCATATATTACTGGCAGTAGCTATGAGAGAAACTGTCCTTGGCAAATAGCCTAGAAAAAGTTTTAAGAGTGATGATTTTGGCTTGTGTTATGGGGGTGAATAATGTTACAGGTATTAGAAAGATCAATATCATTATCATGCTTCTATGGAATTGAATTTTTTTTTTGTAATTTTTCTGTCATCACTACTGCAGTGTTTGCACTCTCTTCTCTTTAAAACCACTATGAACTACATAATGTCAACCCTGCTAGTCCTTTAAAATAAAAACCTTGATATGTCTATCAAGTGAAATCTTGGAGAAGTTGCTAATAACCAAATCTACAACGTCAACAACAAGAAAAAGATTTTATGTTTTTCCCACAGACAGATGATGAAAAACATCACTGGTAAGAAAAATGAAACCTTGACCAGTTCATCGCTGTCACTGAAGCCCGTAAAACAACCCCGGGAATCGACATTCTAGGATTATCTGTCTACCTGAAGACACTTGAGTCAGGCATTTGTGACCAGGTACAAGAGGAGAACACAACACTTCACAGTTTACAACAGTGGTAGACGTACTCTTCAAGCTTAATAAGGTTTGGTTAGGTTGCTGTATCAGAGTGTTTAGTTCATGCATTTATTACTTCTAGGCCAGACTTTTGTAAATCATTATCATCAACCTGGCCTAAAACGTCTTGAAAAGCCTTCAGTTGATCCAGGCTACCTCCAAACGTACACGGGTATTTTTGAAAATGAAGATTTTCTGTTTTTGTTTATAAAAAAAATCCCGTCCACACATAAAAACTAAAAACGAAGGAAAACGCTGCTAAGAACATGCCAAAGCAGCAGGTGGCGATATATTCCTAGTAGAAATGTTGGCCAATCAGAAGTCAATAAGCCTGGGTGGGAAAGAGTAAACAAAGATGGCGCATAGAAGCAGAACTGAGTTCTATGTGTGGAGGGACAGTAACTGTGTGTGTGTATGTAAGCATTTAAACGCTGCAGAGAGTACAATTAACAGTAACAGTATTTTGTCTACGTCCGCCATTGTAGAAATTTATTTCACCGAAACAATAACGTGGCACACAGTGTGACGTCAAAAAATGCGCACACCTTTGACACTGCGTTTTCTCCGTTTACCTTGTCCACACGTAAACGCAAAAACCGAGTTTTTGAAAATATCCACCCTGGCAGGAGTTTTTAAAAATCTCAGTTTTCAGTGACCGAAAACGCCGTTTACGTGTGGACGAAAGGTGCAAACGCATAGAAAAATCTGCGTTTTCAAAAATACCCGGGTATGTGTGGACGTAGCCCCAGACTGCTGCAGAGAGAGTGTTAACTGGGACTAGAAATAAAGAGCATATTTCTCAAATACTGTGTTTTCCTCATTGGCTCCCGGCTAAATTCAGCATTGAGTTTGAAATCCTTCTCCTCAAAATATTGACTAATCAGGCCCCATCTTATTTTAAAGACATTGTAGTACCATAGTACTATAGTACCCCAATAGAGCGCTTCACTCCCAGACTCCGGTTCCTAGAGTTTAAAAGTAGAACGGGAGGCAGCTTTTGATTTTCTGCATGTTTATACACCACTGCGGTATTTAATCATAAACCCAGACTCTTTCCCCTACAGTTTGCCTTTGTCTTTGTCTCTTTCTGCTTTTTCCTCTTTGCCCTCACCCCAAACCCGTCATGGCAAATGGCTAAAAGCAATTCTGCAGAAGAGGTAACATTTGTACTGATGTAACTAAGCTGTATTTGATTAATGTGTGTTTTGAATTCCCGTATGTACAATGCGCCAAATTGGCATTTCTCAGGACAAAAAACTGAAAGAATTTAGTTTTTCTGGCAGCTATCTAATCCTATAGTAGTTTTAGATTACAAATCTTCCAACCAGGTAAAAATCCTAGCACTGGTGGTGAACCTGAATCTTTCACAGAGTTAAGGTGGAATTTTATAAAACAACACCAAAAAACAGGATCTGTGTTTTTCTCAGGATGCTATTAGAATGCAGTCATTGATAGTACAACCCTTCACCCAGAGACGCAAGGTAACAACACAGAAAAACATTTTTCATTTAATGGGTGTCACGGTCCTGGGTCTCCTGACCCAGCGTTCTTAGTTCTTTGTGATTTTTGTATTATTGTACTTGTGTGTGATTTATTCTATGGCTTCTAGTTTTGATCCCTTGCCCTTCATGTCTCTCTGTGTCCCCTCTGTTCTGTGTAATTGTGTGTCTTTGCATGTTTGAGTTTCTTGTTTTCTGTCACTCTGCATTGTGCATTATGTTCTCATGGTTGGTTTTTTGTTACTCTCTCTAGTCTAGTCTCTTGTGTTCCCAGCTGAGTATTTCCCTGTGTATTTTGGTTCTTAGACCTCTGCCTTATGGTTTATGTCTCTGTATTTCTTAGTTGCTGTCTCCACTGTGTCAAGTTCGCGTCTCTGTGTGATACTTCCTGTTTTACTTTGATGGTCCGTGTCTCATGTGAATGCGTCCTGCTTTGCTTGTCTCGTCAGTCCTGATTTCTCCCAGCTGTGCCCTCCTTCTGTGTCTCATTCCCCTCGTTACTTCCCAGTGTATTTAAACCCTGTGTTTCTCTGAGTGTGGATCTCCCTGTGAGTTCTTAGTTTATGGTTTCCCAGTTTAGTCTAGTTTTGTATGTTTGTTCTACCAGCAAATAAAGCTGTGTTTTGAGTTCACCTCCCCGAGTCTGAGTCCTGCATTTTGGGTCCAACTCCTGCCTGCCGCACAGCGATTCATGACAGTACGACGCGACCAGACATGGACCCAGCAGGCTCCTCCCGGGAAAGCGATTTGGCCCGCATCTTCAGCCTGTGGGAGCGAGTTTCCCATGCCTCGGACATTAAAGCAATGTCCATTGGGATAAACGCCATCGAGGCAATTCTCAAGGGGAATCCCCATCTTCGCGAGCTCTCAGGATTTTCGGGCCTACTGTCCAATCTGCAGAAAGCCAAGGAGACAGTACAAGCTCGCGAGCTCGTCATACCGCAACAGCGACCGCCACAATCGGGAAACGTTTCCACGCCGCTGCCACTGGACTCCTCTCCATCCACCCTCCACTCTGACTGTCACTGCTTTTCTCGCAGCAATGTGGTCGGAGGATGAGGAGCCGGCCGTGATCTCTCCGTCGTTGCCAGTTTCCTCCATCACATATGCTCTATAGCTGAGCCACTAGCCGCCCGACCCGCAGCCACGTCAGCCACTCCTCCACCCGTCACACCTCCACTACAACCATCACTGCAATCCCCAGTGCAGTCTCCAGTGTCCCCAGTGCAGCCTCCTGCAGCCCTGCTTTCCCCAGTGCAGTCTCCAGTGTCCCCAGTGCAGTCTCCAGTGTCCCCAGTGCAGTCTCCAGTGTCCCCAGTGCAGCATCCCTTAGCACAGTCATCCACTCAATCACCAGCTCCACTTTCCCCTCAACTATCACTACCACCTCTAGCTCAGTCTCCTGTGCACTCACCTCTGGTTCATTCTCCTGTGAAGTCATCAACTCCCCTGCCTACTCCGCTCTCACCACCTCCGTTACAACAGACATCAGTTCAGTCCCCTGTGCCAGTGCAGACGCCCTCAGTTCAGTCTCCCGTGCAGTTATCTACTTCACCACCATCAGTAGCTCAGCTCCCACTCTCACCCGTGTCGCCAGTAGCTCAGCTCCCACTCTCACCCGTGTCTCCAGTAGCTCAGCTCCCACTCTCACCCGTGTCTCCAGTAGCTCAGTTAGCTGCCCAGCAGCCTCTCTCTGCTCAGTCTCCTGTGTCGCCAGTTTTGCTCATTCACTCCATGCAGAGAGGTAACTTGATTTCTACTCAGGGTACTTTTCATGGTTTAGCCGCCGTTGGCACAGTTGGCCACTCCAGGGCTTCCCCAGAGGCTAGGTCTCAGTCCCCAGCTGATTCTGGACCCCTGAAGTTTAAGCAGCCCCCTAAGAACTGCACCATGTTCGCATTGCCTGGGCAGAGTCAGTGCTCAGTGCAGCGCCAGTTGTCCTCATGTCCGCCAGAGGACTTCATGCCTGTTGGCTTTGTTTTAGCCTCCGCTGGAGGGTCCGAGGGGCCCGTTCAGCCGCCCGTCTCCGCTGGAGGGTCCGAGGGGCCCGTTCAGCCTCCCGTCTCCGCTGGAGGGTCCGAGGGGCCCGTTCAGCCTCCCGTCTCCGCTGGAGGGTCCGAGGGGCCCGTTCAGCCTCACGCCTCGTCAGCTGGAGGGTCCGAGGGGCCCGTTCAGCCTCCTGTCTCCGCTGGAGGGTCCGAGGGGCCCGTTCAGCCTCCTGTCTCCGCTGGAGGGTCCGAGGGGCCTGTCCAGCCTCACGCCTCGTCAGCTGGAGGGTCCGAGGGGCCCGTTCAGCCTCCTGTCTCCGCTGGAGGGTCCGAGGAGCCTGTCCAGCCGCCACCTGCGACCGCCTCGTCGTCGCCTGGTCCGGCTGCATCTGCCTGTGCTTCTGCTACGCCTGGGCCAGCCTCTGCCTGTGCTTCTGCTACGCCTGGTCCGGTCTCAGCCTCTGCAGTTCCGCCTGGTCCAGCCTCAGCCTCTGCGTCCTCGTCTGGTCCAGCCTCAGCCTCTGCGTCCTCGTCTGGTCCGGCCTCAGCCTCTGCGTCCTCGTCTGGCCCGGCCTCGGAGTCTTCGTCCTCGTCTGGCCCGGCCTCGGAGTCTTCGTCCTCGTCTGGCCCGGCCTCGGAGTCTTCGTCCTCGTCTGGCCCGGCTTCGTCTTTGGCTTCTGTTTCGCTTGCTGCAGCCCCGTCGTCGCCTGGTCCGGCCCCGTCGTCGGCCGGCCTCCTGAACTGTTTCCACGTCGCCGCCGTTGCCTTGCGCACGGCCGGCCCCCTGAACTGCTCTGTGTTTGGGTTGTTTTCTTGGGCTCCGGTGTTTGCTGTGCTCTTCTTTTGTTTTCTGTTCCGAGCCCTCCGTCCTGGGCCCCCGCCGCCCGCCCTGGGTTGTTTTCTGTTTGGTTTTGTTTTTCTGTGTTTGGGCTGTCTGGAGCCAGCCCTTGAGGGGGGGGGTACTGTCACGGTCCTGGGTCTCCTGACCCAGCGTTTTTAGTTCTTTGTGATTTTTGTATTATTGTACTTGTGTGTGATTTATTCTATGGCTTCTAGTTTTGATCCCTTGCCCTTCATGTCTCTCTGTGTCCCCTCTGTTCTGTGTAATTGTGTGTCTTTGCATGTTTGAGTTTCTTGTTTTCTGTCACTCTGCATTGTGCATTATGTTCTCATGGTTGGTTTTTTGTAACTCTCTCTAGTCTAGTCTCGTGTTCCCAGCTGAGTATTTCCCTGTGTATTTTGGTTCTTAGACCTCTGCCTTATGGTTTATGTCTCTGTATTTCTTAGTTGCTGTCTCCACTGTGTCAAGTTCGCGTCTCTGTGTGATACTTCCTGTTTTACTTTGATGGTCCGTGTCTCATGTGAATGCGTCCTGCTTTGCTTGTCTCGTCAGTCCTGATTTCTCCCAGCTGTGCCCTCCTTCTGTGTCTCATTCCCCTCGTTACTTCCCATTGTATTTAAACCCTGTGTTTCTCTGAGTCAGTGTCGCGTCGTTCCTCATGCTGTGTGTGGGTCTCCCTGTGAGTTCTTAGTTTATGGTTTCCCAGTTTAGTCTAGTTTTGTATGTTTGTTCTACCAGCAAATAAAGCTGTGTTTTGAGTTCACCTCCCCGAGTCTGTGAGTCCTGCATTTTGGGTCCAACTCCTGCCTGCCGCACAGCGATTCATGACAATGGGACTATTAACAGATCTCTTAAGGGACCTCTTTGAATGTCTAACATTAAAGCAACACAAGGCAATTTCACATGCTGGCAGCCGCAAATGGAGCTGAGAGATAAGTGCTTGAAATGTAATGAGTTTAGTCACCAGAAATACAACAAAGTGACTTCAGTAAATTGCACTTGGTGTGCTTAAGCAGTACAATAGCAAAGGACACCACGGGAACAATCCAGACAAAAGGTCAGACGATTTCAGAATGGAGAGCTGTCACTTCCTGCAGTCTTTGATCAAACATGAAATGATTGTATCTTCGTAGATCGCTGAGACAACAGATTGGGACTTGCCTGCCGTAAAACACCACATTTGCATCAAAATCTTCATCACCCAGCATTCATGCAATATTAAAATATCATATTAAATGCCCAAATTTCCTCTCTGTGGCCCGAGGGAGCAGAGGAGGTGAATTATTTCGCAGCTGCAGCTGTCTGGTTTTTGTACAGAGTGAAAATTTTACAACAGGTTTGATTTTTGCTATATGGGAAATCCTCCCATCAGCGTCCGTATCCATCACTTACTTTCCATCTGTTGTTTTTTTTTTTTTTTGGGGGGGGGGTTCTGAATGACCTACACGTGCTGTTTCTGGTGTTTTGAAGAACCTGTGATTAAATGATGCGGCATGTTGTAAAACACCTCTGGGAACATTCGTCAGGTTACTTCTTAATTTTCCAGATGGCTTGGGAAATCCCGAGCGTTCGCCGTGAAATATGCAGAATGACAGTGGAGGTACAGCCTCCCCCCTTGTTTAATCGAGTTTCACTTTTTGGGGCCCACACCTCACAGGGACTTTGAGTCATCCATAACCTCACTGAGTTTTAATTGCTTCTGGCTGTGGAGCACCTCGGGGGGAAAACTGGCAGCTGGACAGAATTCCTGCGTTAGGAGGTACTCAGACACACTTTCACTGTGCTAAAAGGCTTCATTTCACTCATCATGCACACACTAAGTGGATTTCTAAACAAAGTGTGCCACGGATACACCAATTCTAATTTGTGGCAGTGCTAATAGAGTGTCAAATGTGTTAATTTTCATCATTTTTGAGAGTGTACTCAAACCTTGCCTCTGCCTTTGTGCTATATTGTTTGCGAGTTCAACTTAACGAGGCAATTATGCTACATTTGCAGCTCCCATAATTTATAATGATTACATAGCAGAAAACTGTTTAAATGGCTTGTTAGCTTGTTAGCACGATTGCTTCCCTGCCCACAAATTCACCTTTTCTTCTATTCGAATGCTGCTTGAAAAGAAAAACGAGAAGCTTCACTTCTTTGTGTTCTAGTGTTGAAAGACAGCCTTGATATTCCTCCAGTGGTTTTTGTTCTCACGCCTGAGGTATCTCCTCATGTACAGAAAGGAGCACTGCAGATTTCTTATTTCACCTTGGGTAGAATGAGCATGCTCATTGCCAACAGACTTTAACATGTCTGACTGAACCAAAGTCAACGATGCACTCTCCGCTCAGGAAGCTGCCGGCCTCTCTGGTGCAGTAGCATGTATGTGAATGTTGCTAAGAAGGTTTCTAATAATAGAGTGGCTGTGGCTTCTTCCATCTGCAATCCATAGTCAATCTGCGGCTTTGTTCACAGATGACTGATAGGTTAAGAGTCAGTAGGCTGCACATAGCTGATAAGCCAAGTCTGCACAACCCCGTGGACTCTCCTCTAATTTCCACAGTCAGTTTGATTCCAGAGGTTTCTGTGTGTATTTGTCTGTGTGTGTCCTAGGCCACCTAACCTTGACATTTTTTGCCACTCTACAGAGATACTATCTTTCTAGTGCATTGGAAGAGCAAAGACAGAGTTACTGTGTTGACCCTTGAAACTATAACATGTTCAAGCATGCAGTGATCCTACTGAATCCTACAACAGGTCATAAGGCTCATTATTAGTTAGATACTGTGCTACAAATAGTTTAGGGTATTTAATGTTGATTAATGTTGTCAGAAATACAGACTGTATATAAAAGATGACAGCAGCCACTTTGATGTCACACAAAGCTTTGAAGGTCTTTGTGGTTAGACAGTAGAGTTCTCCACTAAGCAGAGCATGTGGCTGTTTCATGAGGGTGTTATAGTCTTCGCAATAAACAGATTCCTCAGTGTGAACAATATTTTTGTTACTGTAAACTTTCTGGGTTCAATGTGTCATCTGCTTGTAGTCTGATGGTATTGACCAGTCAAGTTGTAGCAATGGTGCCGAACAGGATGTCTTATAGTTGTTTGTTGCTATGTGGACACCATGTCTGCACCAGAAGCCTTAAATATTGTCCATTGTCCCCAGAGTTCAATCAGCAGATTGGGTTGCAGGTGTATTTACTGACTGCTGGGAGCTGCTTGAATTTTAAAATTAGAGCTGTGTTGATTAGGGATGGGTATCGTTTAGGTTTTATCCGATACCGGTGCCAAATCGGTACTTTTGAAACGGTGCCGGTGCTTAAACGGTGCTCGAACCGGTGCTTAAAGAATGGAGAACAAACTTTGTCCAAAAACCTCTCATGTTCAGCTGGGTTTTTTTGTAAAAATATAACAATGTGTGCCTTTTCTGCAGCTATGTGGCATATATGGCATCACTCTTGGCTGGAAGCAGTGCTTAAACAATGGAAAAAACACAAACTTAAACCCTCTCATGTTTAACTGTTTCCCACTTTTTCTTTGGTCATTTTAGCCTTTTTGGCAGGGTGAAGGGAGTATCTGCCATCAAACAAGAAGACAGCCGCATGTAGCTATGATGATGTTTGCTAGTTCACCTTACATGCATTAATGTAATAACGTGGTTAGCCTACTCAACGTAAATTACACACGAACAACATTAAGCTACTCACGCAGAGAAGAACGGCTGCTGCTGCATCATCATCCTCATCATTTCTGCTACACTGGCAGGGCTAGGGGCCAGGACTCTATTCTTCGGGTTTTTGGGGGATTTTGCTCCGGGTCCGATAACTGGCAACCCACCCGACGTGCACGGTGTGAGGTCTCGCAGCAAGCTATCAAATACGGCGCATTTCTCGGCTTTTAAAAAAAACGCTATGCGTCGCCAGGTGTTTCATCGGATTCGAGGTGTTACCTCCTTTGACAGTATCACAGTATCAGCTTAAAGCACTTGTTGCAGGCTGCTGAGTTTGCATATTTTGCTGTGAAGTACAGCCAGACTTTTGACCGCTTCGCCTTGGACATTTTTAATCTGTAGCGCTGCTCTAAAAGAACGTACGTACCTGGCCCCGCCTACTATCCTCGGAAACGTAAAATGATTGGCTAGAAGTGTATCACAGCTCAGGAAAAAAAAGCACCGAAATAAAGCACCGAAATGTGCGCTGCTTTTCGGTCTGGTTACTACCGTTTATGTCAGAACCGGTGCCATCATGGCACCGGACACCGGTACCCATCCCTAGTGTTGATGCTGACTGAGAAATAAAGTTATTTAAATTTCAGAGTACCTGTTCGGTTTAGCTAGCTTTATGCAGCTGTTAATGCTGGTAATGTTCCCTTAATTTGAGAATGTATGTATGCATGGCCTGATGAAGCTTGTGTAACAGAATTTGCGGACATCTACTCCAGCTGAGCAGCTGTGTTCAGCAGCTGGATGAACACAGAATAAGGCTCACCCATCTGGTAGCAAAGGTACACAGGTAACCTTCATAGCTGTTTGCTAACATTACAGATTACTGCTGATGACTCCAGCCTGCTGTTAAAAATAAAAATGCAAATTCTTCCATCTGATAAAGACAGAGGTTTACTTCAGTGCTCACTGAATATGGTCATACATAGAAGCGGTTAACCAATAGTTAGCTTACGGAAGAACTACATTTCACTCACTGTTGCTGACTTTTAAGTCGCTGTTAACGTGATGATTGAAAGAATAGCAACAGCTGAAAAACAAGAACAACAACTGTTGTGCCTCGTGCAAAATAGAAGTTAAAAAAGTGGACTTCAGTTGTGTTTTCTGGGGTTTCAGTGTGAGGTTAACATGATTACAATTGCAGCAGACACTGAATGCTAATGGTGCTTTTAGGGCACTGCTTCCTACTGTGGTTGCACTTTCACAATATCTTTGTGAGGCAGCGTTTAACCCCAGGTGCCTCGAACTAAATGTAAAATGCGTTTGTTTGGTAGCAGTTTAACTCCAACTGCATGCAGCATCATCTCACTGGAGAAACACAAAAGGAAAGAGAAAGCTGTCAGGAATGATGACATAGTAAACAATTATTGTTGGCTACTGATACCTAAACAAACAGAAACCAAACAAAAGGGGTAAATGGACTCCACTTACACTATTAATATGGAATAGTGGCTGTATTTTGTGGAAGCTGTCATGTTGTGAACAATGTCCTATGCTAAAAAAATGAAGAAAGTGTGGACGTGCCAAAAACTGAAGTCTTTGTTGCATCACAAAAAGACTTTAAAAATTCAGCTTTCTATTTTTTTAACCCCACAGTGATCAAAAAAAGTGACCTTTTTAACAAAAAAATTATTCTATGTCAAATAACAAAGCTTGACATATTCATTATTTCTTAAATATTTTTGTGTTATTTAAGAAAAGATAGATATTTAAAAAAACAAATATTTAAAAAAAAAAAGACAAATATTTAAAAAGATAAATATTTTTCATAATTCTTCCTTTTAAACTTCATGGTTTAATGTTATGGGTGTGGCCACTGTGATTGACAGGTAGATGTTGATAGAGGTAGCTCTAGCTTACTGCTGCAGTTTGTTAGCCAAGCTTGCTCCCCAAACAGATTTGATTCCAGCTCAAAGCAACTGTTATTGCTGGCAGCTGGCTATTTTTGTCTTTTATTTACAGTCTGTAAGTCTACCCAGTGCCTTCTTTTTGCGAGTTTCAGCCACACTGGCCAAGTGTGAAGCTAATAAGAAAGGAAAAAAAGAGTTACAATGGAGCTTAAATATAATTATTGAGCCACCTGATTAGTCCATATTAAGTTGATTAGCTCTGTAAACAGTTATGTTAATGATACTGCAATTCCATCTTCTGCTCCATCAGTAGGGAACCCAGACAATCTGAACCAGGAATTGTCCCCAGGTGAAGCTGCTATACTTGTACATCTTAATTTTTCACCAGTAATTTCTGCCTGAATTCAAACTCCACGTGATGATATTCCCTTTTATTGCTATCTTCCATCTCCCCATCGTCAGAGTCTTTTTGTCCCCACTTTACACAGAAACTATTTCAGAGGCTCTCTGCTGAGCTAATGCAGCTGAATACATTACAGTCCATTAACAAACAGCCGCAGCAGGGCTGTAATTGTGATTTAATAGCCTGAGACAGGAGACACACCAAATGGAAGTCTGATTAAGAGGGTGATCATTAAGTGTGAACCATCTTTGAAATGTGCACAAACAGTATGTTGAGATGGCATTCGGTCTTAGCACAAGATTCATCTGTGGGTTATTTATACAGTGCATGCAAATACTCAGGAAAGCAGGATTTCCTTATTTAGCATGTTTATTTCTGGTTGCACAAAGTTGCACAGAGAGTTTATCAGCGTTGGTGAAAAACTCATCCACACACAGCAAAAACTTGCAGTTGCTTCCTTTGCCAATCTAAGACATTCACAGATCCACAGGGGAAAACCACGTCCGTCCTCAACAAAGGATGAGATTTTTAAGCAGATTGAGTTACAGCTCAGCAAACAAACACACCGCAGGGTTTCAGCAGCACACCAGGAGTGGCTGACAACTGATAAGCGTCTTTGGCTTGATGTAGCATCAGTGGCGCAGCAGGGGTTTTTGGTGGGGAGGTATGAGTGCGTGTGTATGGGTGTTGATGGGTGGTGGGCATGATTAATGCTAATCAGGGCAGGTGGGAGTCCTGCATGCTTCTTTTCTTCACCAGTGAAGTAAACACACTCAGCAGAAGGGAGAGAAACTCTCTCTCTCTCACACACACACACACACACACACACACACACAAAATGATATTCTTGTTTCTCTAATCTTTCGGGGGTCCTCGACTCATGGGGACACTGCAAATTAACTAACACATAAACAAACCCACTGTTAGTGGATGGGTGGAATTTGGATTAACTGTGATCCAAGTGTGTGTGTGTGTGTGTGTGTGTGTGTGTGTGTGTGTGTGTGTGTGTGTGTGTGTGTGTGTGTGTGTGTGTGTGTGTGTGAGTGTGCCAAATTCCCTGTCTGTTACTGCCAGACTGGAGGAAGTCATAGCTGAGGTTATAAAGGTGCTATTGCTAGTAACTCATACATGCTTGTCTTTTTCCTGACTTTACACTATGACCCAAAGACCTCCTTGTAATGAGTGTCTGTTCTAACTTTTGAACCATTTATCTATCTAAAATGTCTAAAAAGCATTAAAAATGGCTCATTAATGTTTTATTCGTGTTTCAGAGAGCAGGGAGAGTGTATTTTTAGATTTTGCACCACTTTTATTTCAAAGAAAATTCTGTCACAGAATAGCACGTCCACTATTTATGAAATGAGAACATAACAGCCTTAATTATTTAATAATGATGAGGTCAGATTGATGGGCGCACATGGCAACAGGAAGTGAATGGACGGGTTGAAGATCAGGTGTAGAAGTTGGCAAGAAGATGTGGAGGAGGAGGCAGGAAGCAGTTAGAGTGGACATGCCTTAGATAAGGGAACCCAGCCCATGGTTCAGACTTAGTATGAAGGCAAAAAAGGAAATTGTTGTCATTTTTCTGAAATATCCAAGTGTAACCTGGAACTATCTGTGTGGCAGCTGCAACATAAGCTGGTCAAATTCTGTAAATGCTGACATCCCACAGTTCCAACCTGCATTCAGACTGTTTACTAAAAAATGTTATTTGTTTGTTTGGGGGGTGGGGGCAGTGGTCAATACTTCACAAAACAACAATTGCTTCAAGAGATTTTATATCTTAGAAGGGCTTCTCCAAGAGTCAACCTCCAGAAAGCAAGTACTTGGTAACAGTGGGAACGAAAAACTCCCTTTTATCAGGAAGAAACCTCCAACAGGGGCAGCCATCTGCCGGGAGTGGTTTGGGGGGAGGTGAGAGGAGAGAGAAAGGACAAAAGAAGCACCTGTGGAAGCGAGCCAGACAGTAATTTACAGTTGCTAGGTTTCCAAAACCATCTTCTTCAAAGTTTTGTCTTCCACTATTTACCGAGCTGATTTTTTAGTCTTGCAGTCGCACTGAAAGGCTAATGATTTTAAACAAAGCGGACCGTGAGCACAGCAGGAAAATACGCTGTGCGCTGAAGGCATTTTTGTGAAGAGGACCTTGACAGTGACAAGTGACGTGACAGATATGGTTTTCAGTGCTCGTAGTAATGGAATTTTTAAGGAAAGTAAAAGCTGAAACAACCTGGGTTGAAGTGTTGAAAGTGACTTTTTTTTTGTTCATTTTACAGACATTTCAACACGGCAGACGTCAGTAATGTCCTTCATCACATTATTAAGCCTATCATAAAATCGTGTGGACGCATGGAGTACCACAGTTGTCTGAAAAAACATAGGAGGTTTTATACTACAATCCAACAATCCAACATCAAAACTTCAGATACCCAAGACAGAACGGAGGATGGAGGTGGATCTGGACAGGCTGCTCCTTTTTCCAGGGGGGATTTTGGGATTGTTCAATGGCCAGACATGGGCTCCGGCAATAAGACTAGTGCTAGGTGACCATAAGGGGCCTGTGAAGCTCTGTCTTGTGGCAGAGGAAGCAATATGTTCTGTAGGAAACTCAATAGCAAGCCCTCTCACAGACCAGAGCCTTAGGGCTGCTTGTCTGGAAGGTGAACTTCTGGGTTTTGCTGAGATGACACTAGAACAGATGAGAAGAGAACAACTGCTGGAGTAGCAGTAGTGGGAAATCTAGTAGGAAAAGTTCTGGGGTGAGATCCAAAACATCAGTAAACAATGAGGCCGAGGGGCTTTGCAGCTTCACAGCAATCCTTCCTGCATTTTCTGAAACATTTCACTTTAAAATGCAACATCATCACCTCATGGTGGTTATCTTACTTTGATTAAAACATTAATCAAAGTTAAGGTACAACTGCTCGGGACAAGGAGTGTTTATATGAAATGCAATGGCAGTCCATTGAATAGTTTGAGAGATTGCCAACTCATTCTAGCATGACTAAAATAAATGGGGTACTTTTGTGTTATATTCTGCTTCCCTTTCATGAGGTCAACAAGTTTACATCCTAAACTAGAATTAGAAGCAAAGCATCCGCTGCAATAACTGAATCATCCATGTGACCCCAGTAGACCATTAGATGATATAATTGCTATGACACAGATACTTTTAGAGCTTAAACAGGCAACAGAGACTCTTCTGACAACATGCTCAGACATGTGTTGAGTCAGTCGATGTTTGGCCCCCGACCAAAAAGGCCAAGGCGGGGGAGCAGATGGCAAGGAGAGCAGAGAGGCAGGAGGTCAGTGGTTTGGATATAGTCCACAGCCACAGTGAGGATCGCGCATATGGCAAAGCAGACTGGGAAGGAGAGGAAAGGATGGGAATCCAGGTTGCTGGAACATAAAGAAAATCTGTTGCATCAAAAATCTAACATTTAAAATGTTTAAGTCCAAACAACTTTAAGCTTTCTTGTCTAACCTCACTTCTTGTCAAAATCCATTGAAAAACCTGGCTGTAGCGCCAGTGCTGGCAAACTCTGCACCCCAGTAAAACAGGAGTGAGGAACTTTCCCCACAGAAAAATCCCCACGAGGAGCGTGCAAAGATCTTTTCTGTTATTCCCACAGTCCTCCTCCCCCACGGAGAGCAGCGGTGAGCCAGCAAGTTTCCAGTTTCATTGAAATATGAGCTGATTTCATGAATGCTGGAGTGGAAAGACAGAGTAAATTAGCAGAAAAGTCCCCTGTTTAATGTTCAGGGCTTCATTTGTCATGACGGATATGGCTTTCGGTTCTCTACAATAATGAAAATCAACACAAACAGGAAGACGTGTATTTGTAAGAATGCACCAGTCCACTCAAAAAATAGTAACTATAAGAACAAGGATTGACAGATGACTCAAACTTAATGGTACTCACTGAGGAACTTAAATCATATATTTTCACTGACTACATCTACAGTGATTACATGTACTGTAACTCAAAAAACCAACCAAACAAAAAAACGAAAACGACAGATGTGAGAACCTCCTCAAATGAAACAGTAATAACAAATGGTACCATCTAGGCCTGAACAATGAAGCCAATGTGTAAAAAAATAAAACAAAACAAAAAAAGGGGGGCGTAGTACCCCCACTGGCCACTTGGGGAAAGGCCACATTAAATTAAGATGTTTACAGTCTGGTGTGTTTAATTTTAGCTTCTCTTGTGAGGATTTAAAGTTGATTTTGGAATTATTAAAAAAATAATGTGTACCTGCTGAGAGGTACAGGCCGTACTAGAGGGGTGTGTTTCAACTTTGGTAAGTGAAACTAGGATTTCGTTCATCAGTTACTTAACGGCAGTTAGCATGTACTCGAGTCTGTTTATTGTAGGGATCAAATTTTCGAGCCAAAATGCTAACGCTAATGCTTCAAATGAGTTCACAAACCAAAAGGTCACATGGCTGTGTCCATCATTTATTTACAGTTTATGGGGAATAGTGCATCTGTCCATTGACATCCAAATTTTGCTTAATTATTATCTAAAAAACTGGAGATAAAAACAGTGTCATTAGATCATTAACTGAGATAGACTACCAATCCTCCTCCTGGATGCACCTAAATCATTGCATCATTGAATTTAAAGGATTCAAGGAGCTTTATTGTCATTCGCACCACATATTTACATGTACACACGGTCCCGGAGCGAAAAGAAACAGAAGGACGAAGAAACGGAATTTTTAAAAAGTAATAAATAAATAATTTTGGGTTTTATTTTTTTAAAACAAAACAGAATAACAAGCAATGGAATAATACAGTAAATTGAGTGCAACAACCTGAGTACCAGTATGAAGTATGGATATAGAATGCAGGTATAAATACTTTAGCAGCAAAAGGGCACGACGACCAGCATTGATAAAGTGACGGTGTCAGTGAGTGTCAGTAGTGATTAAGGTGCTACAATATCACTTCTTGTCCATTTATGCATTGAGAAGTCTCACAGCTTCTGGAATGAAGCTGTTTCTCAAGAACTCTTAAATTTAAATTGTCCCAGAAAATTAGTGCTACATAAGGTGTTTTTTGATCTACAGCTCTCATTTGAGCTTGCACACATTTTTAACACTGAGCACATTTCAGGCCTTACTGTGATTATTTCTTCATAAAATTTAGCTGAAGCAATATCTGAGTATAACCACTCACGCGTTGCTTCAGCGCTGCTACTTTGCCTAGTTGTGTCAGCATTTTAGATTAAGCCCCATGTTTGCCACCAGTTCATTCATAATGAACTAAAGGCTTGTCATTAAGCCCAAGCCGTCTGCACGCCTCAGAGCCACAGGGAACACGTTCTTCTCTTCATCCTCTTTTCTCAAGACCTTCAGCCTGGGTCCAGCATTTTTCTGAAAAAAAAAAAATCCCCTTATTGTTTTGCTTTCAGCCTTTCTCAACATTACAGCTGTGCATGACTGATTGTCTCAGGCAGGAGGACTGGGGGGAAACAATGCACCACCAGTTTAGATCTATTGATCTACACGCTTCCAGTCTGTGTCCGTCCCAGCTGGTACTGCAGGAAAATAGGGAAACTGTGTGGAGTGGGGGTTGGTAGGGGTCCTCACATATGGCCTACATGAAAAACTTGAGGAAGCCAGCAGATTTAAATTCAGTGAACTCAGAGAGTGTGAGAAAATTCAAACATATGAAACGTAACAGCTTACTTTCGGCTGAGCTTCCATATGGGTTCCATACTAGACAAGACAGTGGCGAAAAACCAATATGTGGCTGATCGATTATTACTCGTGCTCAATAAAGCTGTTGCTTCACCAGAACAGTTAGTCTAGGCAATTTCATCTCCTAATCAAGATGAAAAAAGGAGCTTCTTGAGCCCTACAAAGATGGTGATAAATAGTGTCCTTCTCTTGCTAAGCCTGTTACTGCTGACGGATTACGTAATTTATTCTGTTTTGCACTGGAGAGTGGGAAAAGGTTCTTTGGCTTAATATTAAAACAATATATCAAAACCATATATACGGGAAACCCAGAGTGATGGTTTAAAAGGCTCTTCAGTTCAAAATCAAATAAGCAATAAAAATGACTAAAACTCGAGCTTTTGTGCTGTGAAAGTAAGAAAAATGTCCGAAGAGTGGCTTTGTGTGAAAAGTCTAACCCCTTCCAGCGATGTTTCCAAGCACCCAGTTTGTCAGCTGTCAGCGTAATGGAGGGGGAGGCAGGTGTAAACAAAGGAAAATTCAGACAAGATTCACTAATCTCTTTTCTTCTGCCTTTCGGGGCTGGCTTGCTAAAGGCTACAATGCAGCTCCTCTTTTTCACGTGCCAAACAGGAGAAGCGTTGTCACATTTCTCATACAGCTGCTGAATGTATATGTGAGTTGTGTCTGTGCCAGAGAGAAAGTCAGCTGATTCACAAGGCCAGGAAGAATCATCAGCTCTAAAGAGAAACGGTGGCTGAAAAATAAATGGGTGTGAACAGATTAAATGACAAGACATTTGAATTCAATTTTATTTTATTTATATTACAACAGTTGCCTCAAGGAGCTTTATATTATAAGCTACAGACCCTATAATAAGATGCATTCATATATTAATTAACCAAGTGAACTTTGACCTGACTGTGCAGTCTCAAGGTTGTTGGGACATTTCATTAAAAGTTAAAAATGTTAACCCCAGGGTGGCACCAGAGGAGAAGTTTATGGATAACCAAAATAATGATATGGTTCATCATCCGAAAGCATGCATCTCTGCAGGAAATGTTCTGATCATGAATTTTTATTGATTTTTATGGACAAGTGAACTTTGAGTTGGTGGTGACTTTTGATTAAAAGTCTGGATTAAGACATGACGACAGACTAGCTAAACATTTTAATGCTACAGTAGGGTGGGAGGAAAGGAAAAGTCCAAGGACGACTAAACGGTAACTCGTTAGTGCAACTCATCACATGGGAACCATGATCATCAACAATGAAAGCTGATACAAAGATTAAAATTCAGGCGATGACAAAGTTGTAAGGAGCTATCCTCTGGAAACCACGAGTACAATCAGTCTATCATCAGAACCAATTACTCAATGAGGACCAAAAATATAGGTATGAAATTTCATCACAGCTCATATAAAAACTTGGAATTTAATGTTTATTTTTAAAATTCTGGACCAAAGTGATGGGCACAAAAAAAACATACAAAACCAGCTGCAAATCATAAGAGCACAACCTTGGGATAAGAGTGGAAATCACTTGCATAACGTGTGCAATGAGTGGATTAGTTCACTTTACCTTCCATATGTCTGGGACATGCCTGTGTAAAATGAAGCGTTGAGGAAAGCATACAGTGCAGGACAGGGTGGACTGCAGAGCCTGATTTTCTGCCAGCTAATTCCACATAGTGTTGTCTAACCAGAGCTCCGCCCAGGCGCTCTGCTTTAGTGGGATTCCTTTCTTATTACACAGTCTGGGTGAGGCTAAACAGAATTATCATCAGGACCCAGCTGCAGAATTAAGGTTAAATGTATTCGTTGTAAGGGTCTGTGTCAGTCTGTGTTTCTATTATAGTGTTTCGTGGTTTAAACAGCTGCACGTCGGACATGTTAGCGTGAGGAATGCTCTGCCTGTAGCTGTCTCTGTACTTTGCATTTAGAGGGAAACACACCCATTCTTAATGCAATATGTTGCAGGAGTTACTTTGGTGATAAAGTGTTGAAATTCAGTTTGCGGTTTGCTTTTTCTCCCACCCTGCCTCCCTCTACCCACAGTGCATTCCTGGCATTTGTTAGGTCCCAAGTAGAGCACTTCTCTTGTGTCTCATGCAATGTTAAAAAGGGGGGAAAACCTGTGAGGTCAAAGTATTTACAACATTTACAGTAAGATCTTTATTATTATTACATTTATTTCAATCACATAAAACATGCATGGAGACCATGTAAAGGTTTCTATGTGTCTCTGCCAAGTTGCAACCAAACCTACGCCCTTGCTCTACATGCACTGCATTCTCATTTATTTAGACTGGACTCTATAGACTACTCCCTTATGAGGTCAATGAATTTCATTTCATTCTGTTTTCATGGATGCCTGGATGTTAAACTTAATTGTTGCACCTGGTAGAGCAGCCACACTGATTGTTTTACTAAAGATAAAATAATATGGACAGTTTTTCAACTCTCAATGATGCCGCAGCCATCGTTTGATTTTGGGACCTGAAGCGGAGTTTGGGTCCAGACACAGCTACTGACGTCGGACTTAAAGACCGGATAGCAACATATAAAAACAAATGACATTTAAATTCTAAAAACATTACGCCAGATAGTGTAATATAATACCATTACACTGACTTTGATATAACTTTATGGTTACTTTAGTAAAATACATTGTATCTATGCAGTTATTTAACATTACTGCAGGGCTGAAGAAAAGTCTCTGCATGGTTATCTTGTTATTTTAACCCTGGGGCAAGGCTGTCATGTCACCAATTTATAATGTTGCAGTTTATCAAATTATAAGCAGAAGAAATGTTGGCATCACGTAACCAGTTTGTAGTTTCTAAAGTTCATTACAGCAGAAATAATGATGATTACAGAGCGCAGTGGACGGCCCATTGAAAGCACAGAGAGATTTGCAGATGCAGAGGGGCACTGCAATGTTACAGCACTAGGAAAGGATAATATCATGTTCTTATTAATTATTTTACTATGTTATTAATATAATACATAACATCAGAAATAATTGTGTTTTTTTAATAATTGTATTTGTTTGTTTGTTTGTTTTCTCTGTGTATACAAACTCTCTCCACCTCCTCAAACCGAGGCTTCAGTAGAGTATTCCACACCAGTGGGTAGCATATTACATTTTTGATGGATAATCAGAAACACCATAGCTCAGTGAAATAATGCTAATAGTAATAATCATCACTAAAGATGAATAATTTTTGGAAAGACTCCTGTTCTCATTTCCATTAGAGATAAATAGAACAAACAGGATAAATAAACTATCAGTTAGCATTATAAATTTGGCATAATGACTACACAGGAATAAAAAGCTTTGCTGTTTTTAAAATCTGCCCACCTACATCTGTCAAGCTCACCAGTTAAGACCATTTAACAATGAGATTTGGGAACAGAGCTAAGCTCATCTTCCTGCTTTTTATTCACTGCACAGACTTCATTTAGATTTTATTTGTCAGCAAAAAACATCAGATAAATTAATTTCCTGTAATGTATCATCAAACAGAATGAATGTTAACACAGAGGTCAAATCAACATTTTTTATAACCTTAGCAGTACGTCGGTCCCCTCTTAAAACGTTGCCAAGAAGGTTTAATTCTCACATCAATGCATCTTACTTGGAAAGATCTTTCATCAAAGCAGCCATCAGGAGCACAGTTGTGTGTCTTTCATCTCTGGCATTTATTTCTCACCTGACAAGCCCGTTTTCCTGTCACTGACAAACTAATACATCTTAGTCCTCATGCATATGATGAAGTCACTGCATGATATATAGGCTTGCTATGTGAGGAAAAGCAGTTTGCATGCTTGACGGTCTCTGGGAATTTACCACGGGCCCTACATGGCTGCCTGCTTCCAGTAATACATTAGCTTTTCAAGCAGACGAGTCAGTGCAGTCTGACTCACAGAGACGTTTTTGTTTCTTACTGTTACAAAAACCCGCTTTCACAGGAGTGTCAAGACAGTCAAGGACTCAAGTCAAAGTTATTTTTCTGAACCAAGACTGTTGTCAAGTTGAAAGAGATTTATGTTAACACTTATGAGTAAATACTGAACTATTCTAAATTGTTTTTGTCTTTTTACTTATTTTATATGCTGATGGAGAACTGACTTGTTTATGTGTGAACCCACACAAACACAGGGACAACATGCAAACTCCACACAGAAATGCCCCGGCCAGATGGTGGGGATAAACTCAGGACTTTCTTCCTGTGAGGCAACAGTGCTAACTGCCACCACCAAGCTAACTTGGTGTTGTAGCTTAAACTGTGTAGTTCAGTTCCAACCGTTTACATACGACTTATTTTATGCTGTAACAAGCACATGCTTTATCATGTACACTTTCTCTTGAATTGGCTGCAGATGATATTCTTAGTGTTCTTAGTATTCCCTTATTGTATAACTAGCTGTATGGCTTACACTACCCACAGCTCGTGACCATAGGTGAGGGTAGGGACGTAGATCGACTGGTAAATTGAGTAATATTATTAGAAAACACTGCATGCATTTTAATTTCTATGCAGATGACACGCAGCTTTATTTATCCATGAAGTCAGATGATACATAAAACACTATTTCTAAAATTGGAAATATCCTGTATAAGAGTCATGCTGAAAAACGAGTTTTTTATTCATTTATAACTTATAGACTGGACCACTTTGCTCTTAGTCTGCAAGCTTACTTGTGGTTCCAAGAGTTTTCAAAGGTAGAATGAGAGCCAGAGCAGGTTAACCCCTAAGCCTTCTCTCTAGGAGTAGAGTAGGGTCTTGCAGGTTCTTTATCTTACCTGGGTGGTATACAAATAAAATGTAATAGAGTTGAATTAAACAACACAGACAGTAAAAAGATGGACATAACCACAACATCATCCACTGGTTAGGAATGTCATATTATAAAGCCTCATGTTGAGAGCTTTGTCACAAAGGAGGGGCCTTTCTGAGTGTAGATTAGTAGCTAGGGTATTTGATTAAATGGTAAAAGGCCTGTATTTGTATAGCGCTTTACTTAGTTCCTAAGGACCCCAAAGCGCTTTACACTACATTCAGTCATCCACCCATTCACACACTGGTGATGGCAGTGTGTGAATGGTGACAGCCGCCCCAGGGCCAGGGCGCACTGACAGAGGCGAGGCTGCCGGACACTGGCTCCACCGGGCCCTCTGACCACCACCAGTAGGCAACGGATGAAGTGTCTTGCCCAAGGACACAACGACCGAGACTGTCGGAGCCGGGGCTCAAACTGGCAACCTTCCAATTACAAGACGAACTGCCAACTCTTGAGCCACGATCGCCCCCTTTAACTCCCCCGATTATCTCATATTGCATCAAGTTGTCTCGAATACCAGTGGATACTGAGATTAAATTATAGTTGGCAATCATATAACAGTCTATCATGGATAAAAAGAAAGCATTGTAATGCTACATCATTGTGCACCTAAGGAATTTTAACAGAAATTCCAAAAATTAGATGAGATTACAAAACACAACAAATTTTCAGAAGAGTGAATTACTCAATCAACACAGGCTGTATAGAAATGATCCATTATTCTTTTTTTAGTCCTGTTTGGAATGTCATCAGTAAATATAACACGCTACAATGTAGTGTAGAGAAGCTGTTAGCTACATGCACAGGGCATCATGTCTCGTGACCTGCTTAATCAGAGAGAAAAAGAGCCAATGTGCTTTTCTTGCCTGGTGAGCATAATACCTCATAGATGTTTGACAAAGAGGTGTCAGAAGAAAAGGTTTCCAAAATGGCAATTTGTTGTATCTATGAACTTAAAAGTGGCGCTAACGTTTTGCTGTTTGTCTATGTAACAAAGATAAGTACAAAAGCCAGAGCGCAATATTGCAGCAGCAGCACAAAATGTATCAAGTGTTTCCTCGTGAGCTTGCTGTAAAGCAAAGATGGCGGCTCAAGTGGTCGGTGGCTCTATCCCATCTCGAAGTGTCCTTGGACAAGATACTGAGTCCTGTGCTGCACCCAATGCATCCATGTGAATGAGGGCTAGACTATAGGACAAGTGACTTATTTGAATGAAAATCTACACATCCCCCGTTTATCTGACCAAATGATTTTTTTATTTTTTTTAGGGGGCAGGGTTGGAGGTCTACAGGGATTTCCTTACTTTATTTGTATATAAGATATAAATAATCCATTACATGCTGAGACTACGGCCAGGTTCGTGGACTTTTTGATAATTTCAACAGCTCTGTCTAAATATTCAAATTGAGCTGCATCAGTTTTCTCTGTAGAAAGAAAAGGATTGAGGTGGTGCAGGTTCTCCACCCAAAGTTACCTCAGACCTCTCTGTCATTTAATTTCCTTTTGATTAAAGATTACTCTTCTCCCTAAACAACCTGAATAGAGGGCAGAGTAAAGTTTAACAGTAAGCACTCATAAATCCCCAGAAGAAAGGATGTATATTTATACTTTCCAAGAGATTTGAATCCCAGTCTTTCTGTACGTTTCACATATGAGAGACAGCAAACAAAAGCTTAAAGCCACCTTCACATTTCAGCTGCAACGCTCCGAGTGGAGGAAATGAGCAGGCCTTACACAAGCTGCACCTGTACAAACAAGACAACCGATCACAGGTGTGCCTTTTGTCCAGGCCTGAAATAATGTAGCAAAACATTTATTTGTACGGAAATGGCGGTACATTAAAGACCACTCTTATAATACACAAGATATGGAAGCTTGTCGTCTGTGTGCAGTGCCTTGTCAAATATTTACACGCCACTCCCGACGCACCTACCGAAAGAGACAAAAGTAAAAAGCCTGTTGCTGTTTTGTTCTCAAGGAAGATTGCCAATCAACCCAGACAGCAGGAAAAAGTGCGCACCATTTTCAGGATGAAAATGCCCCAGGTGAGTAAATTTAAACGTGGGTCATCACATAGAAAAAGGAAAACAAACCCAAAAACAAATGCTACCAACCACAAATGTAAACTTTGTAAAGTCGCATACATTACAATGTCTAATAGCTTAATAATTAAAATTATTATAGATTCAATTCCAAATTTTGAGATTTATTGACTTTTTAAAGTACAAAATGATTGAATATATCAATAGAAGAGATAAACATATGATTTGTGAACAGGTACAGTCATTTCATGCTCCTTCAGATAGCTGTGGTATCTGTTTACATATAAACACTCAGATGGAGCTGGAATGAAGGGACACCTATGGAGGGGGGCCTCCATAGGTGTCCGCATCTGATTTTGGTATAAAGTGTGTTTTTACTATGCCAGATTCCCCTCTGCTTGCATAACATCTTTGGTTTACTGTCAAAACAGTGTGTCTGAGTATGTGAAAATGAGAATGATTGCATGGGCATCACAGTGAAGCTGCTGTATCTAGGAATAAATGTTTAAGAAACAGCAATCAAGCAACTGTGTACCAGAAAACTCTAAAACTATTTACAGAAAACCTGATTCTGATTAGAATTTGTCCCCTGCTGACTAATCCCTTGAAATGGGGTCAAGTTTCTGCCACATTGGTCATACTTTCACATGCATTTTGGGAAGGGTTGGAGTATGGGGGGATCGTAACAGTCTGGTTGCAGAACAATAAGCTGGTTATCTTTAATGTATGAGATTTGGATTTTTGATGGGAGAGTAAATAAATGACTGTACAGAATCTCTCTTAACAAGCACAATAGCTGAAGCCACCTTTTTAGGTTCTTTGAATGGATTTCTAGCACACTTCATGCCTCGAAGCACATTGCTCTCTTACAGAAGCATAAATGAGGTTGTCCCATAGATGCATTGGAGTTTGTAGATGTTGTTTCTATTGGAATTGTCAGTGTAGCCATGAGGCATCTAGTCTGCTGGAAATCTAAAGCAAAAGAGGATCTAAATCAGAGCTTCCCTTTGTGAACTCAAAGCACAATAAATCTTATAATGTCTGCATGGCATAATTTAACAGTACGTGACCATCCATGAAGGATAATCAAACTACATACTGAACTTATGAACTGAGATCTCTTTCTTCCCTTAATGAACACAAACACACTTCTCTTCAGTTTTATTGGCATTTATTCTAAAGGGAAAAATATAGAATTCAATAAATATTATGGCAACAACATTGACAAAGACATTTTGAAGGTGACATCAACATTCAAGAAAACGTGTGTATACACCGGAAAGAAAGGATTGGGAAAAGAAAATAGGGACACGGGCGCTGAGCTGACAAATGTGACAGCACTGGCATTTGAACAAGCTAATTGAGAAACTGATGGTCACATTAAAAGTGCATCAATACCGTTGATATTTAAACAGCTGCGTCATTGCACTGTTGTTTGAGAGGAAGGAAAAAACACTAGTTCAAAAACACTTGTTTCTCAAGACTAATTTTGAAATTGACACAAATCTCTTACATTATGTGACATTACTGCGGAGGTCATGATACTCAAACACTGAAATGACCCAAGGAAGAAAAAAAAATACAATCATCCTTTCCGAGTTAAGGTCTGGTCTGGTCACAGCTTAAAGTCGAACAGCAAAATTCATCTCCAGAGGTTTGCGAAACGTGCAGTGCAGTGAGGGCTAGCAAGCTAACTGCTAAGTGGACTAGTTAAAAAAAACAAAAAAAAAAAAAAAAACATGTAATCTGTATTGTGGCATTTATGGTATTCCAAATATCTGATAATCTCTTCTTTTAATACTGAAGAGGGCAAAGTCCTTCTAATTACAGTGAATGTATGTTTCTGCATTAAATCTGCGCCATAAGTATGATGTAACTCTTCTAAAGCCCTACGTGATAAACTGAAGTGCAGAAATGTACTAAAAATGTAACCTACACATTGAGTCAACATAGCCCACACAGGTACAAATGGTGGCAATACCATCTGTCACTAGCATAGGCTACATGGTAGACTCAGCATGTAAGTCTAAATTGAGCTTTAGCAAGTTTACCACATATCAGCAAAGTTCTTCATCCTTTGGTTGTCTCGCTCGTTTATTCAGTGACCAATACAGTAATCCAGTTTGCAGATATTTACCGTATGAGACAAAAACTGTTCCTGTCATGGGATGGTTCATTCCTGCAGAGGTTTTCGTAGTCTAGCTAATCGACCACAGCTTCCTCCAATTTGGACATTTAGGGTAAGTTATTGTTGATCTTCTTCTGTTTGAATCCTCTTTTAATGTGCTGTGATTCGTGACGCAAAGATTCCAGCCTGTTAAAATCGAGGGGATCCTCCAGAAGATGAGAAAGTAAGCCAAATACCAAAAACTCCAGTTTTTCTAATGTCACTTGGGGCTAGCTCCAAAAGCAAGTCCATCCCCAGAGACTCCTATATTAAAATGCCTATATTTACAGCATTTATTAAACAAAAAAATAATAATATCTGCAGGCTGGTACAGGAAACAGTTTGAACCTTGATGACACCTCTTAACAGTTTTTATAACTCGTCCACCTGCATTCTTCTTAGTAGCCAGCAAAGGAAAAACTTCTCTGGCTGCAAAAACACACTGGTTGTAGGTCTAAGGTGAAACGGCTCTCAGCTCCTTTGTTCTGTGACGACCTTCTGATTTTATATGCTCAATTGCTAGAATTGGTTCATAATGAGAAAGAATTGTAATGATCCTCATTATAGAATGAAGGATATAGCTAACTACAACTGTTAGCTAGTTCACTAGCTAACAACCTGTAAATATACAGTCTCCATGGTCTCCATTGGTATCTCAGTCATATCTGCCTCTTGCGCTTCAAATCTAATTTCAAATCACCAAGATGGCAGCCGACTAGCTTACTAATCAGTAGGTGAAATCACACTTGCTACATCTATCTTTTATCTGTGGTTTGCTTCTGTTAATCCAAGTTACGTATCTGGATGCGAATATATCTTCATCCAGCTCAGATCTGGGAGCAAAATTCTAGTATTTTATCAGTCAATTGACATTTGTGTATTATATTCAAATGGAGCTAGCTAACAAAGCTCGTTAGCATTAAGTCACAACTTCATCTTCTTGTCCAAAATGTAACTTTTCGTTCAAAAAAACCCAACATGGTTGTGGCTAGCATTAGGGTTGTGGATAAGTCACAGTGGCTATGTCCATATTTCATATACAGTGTTCTATTTTTGGTTGCTAATTTTTGTTAAGCTAAAGCTCACTGGACCCATTTAGGGCCCAACAAAAGGGTTAAAGTACACCATTTCTGTTTTTGGAGAAAATAAAAGGCTAACCTGCACTGTTGCAGTGTGCATTTGTTTTCATGAGTCTATCCATAGTTGCTGATGTAAGAGAATGTAGTATTGGTTCAATCTCATCAGGATGAAAATAAAGCAATGACACAGTTATACACCAATGACTTCACATTACACCGACAACATATCAGAGACAGGGGACACTCAGCTTCATGTTTCCATTGAAAGAAATTAAGAAATTCTTCTAATCTGTTCTGCACACAGACTAACAGTTACAGGAGTAGAGGTGGGAGTGAATCAGTTTCAAACCACAGTGACGAGTTCTTGTATAAGCCCTCCGAGGAAGAAGTCTTTGATCCAGCACAAACAACAGCAGTTCCTCTTTATTTCCTCCCCCTGAGGCAGCACCCCCCTACCTACCACCCCATTGCCGGCTCTCGCTCTTATTCAGGAGACCACATGTTCCTACGCATCTTTTTATAAATGAGCATTTCCTAATGACATCATTCCCCCTGCTCATTTCCTGTTAGCATGGAAAGCCTTGACTGCATCCGCTTTGTCCTCCCAGAGGAAGCAGGTCACATCCCCAGGCAGGTGATAGATAGCTTCCTCTTTTGGTGGGGCAGGGGTGGGGGCCGCGTTGAGTGGGATGCTTACTATGCATTGAGTTTTCATTGGTGCAGAGTATTCCAGTAACATGTACATGAATTAAGCTTATAGAACCCCTTTCCAGACAAATAAGGGGTCTTTAGCATGCAGGAGGGAGCATTGCCCCATAACTTCCTGCTTGCACTGTGCTCTGTCCTCATTCTCCTCAGTCTGATCTGATTTGGTCGGTGCAATCACATGACCGAGCAACTTTTGGCTTTGTCCTTCCGGAGGTCCGAGGCCACGGCCGCCAGGTCAGGTCTACCAGGCATGTGTGAAATCCTCTTGCTAGCACGGGCGGTCTTGCTGCGTTTGACGTTTTTGTTGTTTTTGTTGATGCAGGCCAGCGTGGCCACATGGAAAATGTCTCTGACGCTGTTTTCTGACTGCTGGGCCGAGCACTCGATGTAGGGCGCCGAGATCTGCTTGGCCATGCTGGAACCCTAAGAAGGAAAACGTTCAGGCTTACTGAGATTCTGTTTTTTGTAAAGAGCTTGCGTCAATAACGAAAGGATTTGCACACTTTCACAGGGGTCAATTAAACATGGCAATGACCTGATTAGAGTCAGGAAATTGGAACCATCTACCATTTCAAAATGTTCTTTTAATCTACAAACCTGGTCGTAAGAAACTGGCGCTTGTCGATGGTTGGAAAGCTCCACAAGTGTGCTCAGATCGGTGCGCAGGTCCGACTTGCAGCCGACTAACAGCATCTTGGTGTTGGGACAAAACTCCTGGATCTCACCTTTCCACTGTGAAGAAAGACAAAATAGCCTCAATCATTCAGGAGTTCTGACATAAAAATAAAGTAAATTTTGTGTTTTAAAACAACGTTTTTCTTGTGAGTGTGTTCAAATGTTTGTTGCTGTAATAAAGAATTTGATGAAATCCCCCCCTCACCTGCCCTTTAAGTACAAAGGTTAAAGCTGCCACTTCCTGAAGCCCCTCATTTCTTTGAACCCTAGAAAGGAACTAGAAGTAATCTCCATGTTTCCTCCCTGACAACAATAAACGCTCTGTGATCAATGGCATTTCTCTTGGGGCTTTAATCTGAGGCTAATGTGCCTCAGGGCTGGCTGTCTGGCTGGTCAGGGGATCAAGTTCATTGACATCTGAGGAGGAAGTTTGTTTGTAAAATGTGTCTGAACAACCTAAAAGCCTAAACCGAGGTTAAGTCTCATGTAGACGTTCATCGTCTGAAATGCATTCTTCGACTAGCACAGCTTTAAGCACTTTAAACTTCAGTTCAAGCTTAGCAATTAGCTGTATATGACGTGTTCCCAATTACTCACGACAGGTTCAATTACAGTGTGCAACACAAGACAACAAATGGTTAGATAACTAATGTTACCCATCAAAGCGGCAGACTGAAAGGGACAAAAAATCTCAGTGCATCTGAGGTCATCTCTGTTCCTAATGAGCAAGACAAAACTGTTTCTGTCTCGACCGCTAATTCTGGTAAACGTGAGTTGCTTTGAAAAAACATTCCAGGTCGGCAGAAAGCAGCGCAAAAACAGGAAATGCCTTGCAAAAATAGGAGCACATGCCAGGTGTGTTTTAATGTGGGAAGATAATGACTTTTACATTTTGTAGTTTCTCCACCAGTCAGATGACTGACACCACCTGTGTTGCTTGATGTACAGCACACGTTTGGACATGTGAGAATCAGCCAGTGACACGTCCAGCCACTGCAGGGTTTTGACCTGACACTGAAGTCACATTACAGCTATACGACTTCACATGACTGAGATCACAGAAAAAAGAAATGACTGCAGACCTTTGATCCAGGCCTCTGTCACCAGTTCAGACAAAAATCAAAGTACTTGAGTGGAATGTTTAAAAATAGAGCTTAAAGACGTGTTTCCTGCATGGATTTGCCCGAGAGGAGCAACAAACCTTTTTCATTACGCTGTCGAGCGTTTCTGGGCGGCTGATGTCGAAACAGATGAGCACAGCATCGGAGTCGGGATAGGACAGGGGCCTCACGTTGTCATAGTATGGAGATCCTAAAACAAAGGAAAACAAGAAACTTGAACTGTATTCACACACTGTTGCGCAAGGACAAAACTGCTGTATGCATAACTGTGCGAGCACCCTCTTTTGTTCCAACAGACAGCAAAGAAACACGTGGCCAGCTCAGGCTAAGAAATGTTCCTGATTTAATTTGCAGTTTTGCTATTATTGGATAATCTTCGCAGGGATCCAGCTCAAGGGACATCAGAAGAAACTTGAGGTGTTCTTATTTAAAACTTTATAGATTTCATTTTTTATTGGAAGACCTGAAATATGTCTAGCATTGAAGGCTTTTGCTTAAACAAATGAAATAACAGTATTCGAGTGAGGGGCAGGATCAAAGTCTGTTTCAAGAAAGCACAAGGAAGACCAAATTATCACTTGAGCACTACAGATAGTTATTCTCATACGTCATGATTGCAGCTCCGCCATAATCCATGGCAACTAGGCGAGAAAAACAAATAGTGCCGCATCAGTAGAAAAAATGTGCTGACTACAACAAGATCGTTTACCGAAACAGAAAATCTCTCTGAAGGAATAGAACTTCAGAGCGAGGAAATGACTCCCTCCTCAAATTGAAACCATGTGCAAGGGCGACGCCCATCTCACTGCCTGACTGAAGCGCATCGGAGGTTGGGGGGAGGGGAGCTTGCCGTCATGTCAAGGTGAGTCAAGATCACATGGCAAGCAAGAAGTGACCACACACACAAGCAGCTGCCAAGAATCTGGGGAATTTTGTTTTTGGTAACTTTAGGTTCCCTTGGGAAGTCTTTTATAAACACGGCTGCAGAGAAAATTCTGGAATGCACTGGTTCACACACACACACACACACACACACACACACACACACACACACACACACACACACACACACACACACTCTGCTGGTGTTCCTAATCTAAACAGTCTGGATGGGAGATGACATCGTTTTAAACAATGCTTCCAGGCCTGGGCCCCACACAACAAAGCACGACTAAAGTGTGTGTACAGACATCTCAAATATCCATGTCCATGATGTTCCACTCCATGTATATGCAGGAGATCCCAGTTATTATATAGAACTACACAAGAATTAATATTGCATGTAATTCAACACTTGGCATGAAAAATTGCACATTAAGCTTTGCTAATGGCAGAACTGCTTTTCATTTAGCAATGTTTACAAAAAAATGATCTTAGCCAACATATACACATTTTATTACACTAAAAATTACATTAAAGTGTAAACTAACGCAATAATTTTACAGACTGAGGAGAAAAGCTGCTGAGACATTGCACTTCATTATTTTGCATTTTCTGTCATTAGCTGTCAGTCATTAACAACTGCTAAATGTTTTAATTCCTTTCAATTGTTAGCAAGAATTGCTAGCAGTTCTTGCTAATTTGCTTTATGAATAGCAAGTTTTCACAGTTGAAATATTCATAAGCAAGTTATCTGGGCCACCAAAGGGCCGTCATTCATTGCAGTATGTGGGCCATCTGTAGGTGATGTGCAGCCACAGGCCAGTTGTAGACACACTGCTGGCCCAGAACAGTTTCAGCTCTGGCCCCAGATGTGAGCCTAATGTGTACCTTAATCAAGCCATGCAATGACAACATGTGCCAGAACATGCAAAACAGTGCAAAAGTAACATGCCGAAACTCTGTTCAGACAGTGAATGGACTGATTTTTATATAGCGCTTTTCTACTCTCCCAGTTTACTCAAAGTGCTCTATACAACATGCCACATTCACCCACTTTCGCTTAACTGAACGCTTCAAATCATTCATACACATTCTCACTCTTGACATGCAGACTGGAGGAGCCAGGGATCGAACCACTAACCTTCCGATCAGTTTGTAACCTGCTCTACCACCTGAGATATGGCATGCCATTGCATAAACAGTGGCGTCATTGCCAGACCTGGCACACATCTGGTTGATATACACTCTGCCAAAACACCAGTCAGTCCGAAGTGCCAGCTTGATTCTAGATCTGGGCCAGACCTGTTTTCTGTAGGCCTGGGCCACATAAACCAAGCCACAATCAAGCCAGAAATGGCATGCCATCACATAGACAGTGCCATCTATGCCAGGCCTGGATGACATACGTCTTATCATGTCAGAAGTCAGCCAGCAGTGCCGACTTGATACCAGATCCTGGCCAGACCTGCTTGATGTGTGGGCACTAACACACACACAGACACAGTTACTTTACCAACTGACCCCTGAGCTCCTAAGTGTCCCTCAAACCTCATTCAGGGATCCACTCCTCATTTCTGAGGACAGAAAGTGCACATTCCCTTGGTTTCCTTCCATAAAAGGTATTTACATCCATGTCCTCTAACTATGAGTAGATTGTAAAGTAAAAAAAAAACATTGACTATTATCATATATAAATGCACACAAACACATCTCTACACACATATGCAAATGCATTATATTGCCTGAAACAAAAAAGAAAAAATATCAGGCTTACTGCGCAGTGTTGCCTTGAGGCAACGAATGAAAATTAAGTTTTACTGTATAAATAAATTGAAAAAAGTAGAACAAACAAATATGCTTCTTAACATATTCATGCACATACAAGTATTTTTAATATACATTTATTTCACTATAAACATGTAAAATAGTGATCTTTATCTTGCCTCCTAATGGAGAGGTCTCTCATGTACTGCAGCTTGCAGAAAGGGGTCCTGCCCCCCCCAAATGAAAGTCACACCACCTTCAACTCATCGTTTTATTGGAAAGAGATGTGCCTGGTAGCATTATTTCCGAAAAAAAAAACGTTTTTCTTTTTTGAAGGGCCAGTGTAAGGCATGAAAATGTGGTTTGTTGCCTCAGGGCAACGCTATGCAGTAGAGGGTTACCAAGTCTGGTACCTGTCTTGACCTTTGTGGACACTCCCGGTGAGATCATGGCTTGTTTTGGGTCAATTGGTAGTTGTCAATCACAAGTCGTTAGCCAATAAGCATGTGGTTTCTCAGTCAGAGCCACCTTTCTTGTCACATCCAGTGTCATGTCGAGGTAGCCACATGTGTTTTCAGGATAGGTTTTTTTTGCAGTAGATTTATCACCCTCATCGGTATATTGTGTGTATCCGTTCAACTCCTTAACAGTTGTGGTGGACTTCCCAAGAAGGCGGTCGCCTTTCCCAAACATGGGACAAACGAAGTATTTCCAGTCTTAACAGTAAAATCCACAGTATCACCATTACAAAAGTTCAACTTCACGAGCTAACTTATACAGTCTGATATATTGGCTCAAAAAGGATTATGATTATGATCTTGGCCTATCAAAGACGTGTCTGCATTGATGCATATAACCTGAATTTTTTTGCTCCCTATTAATCTGTACCTGCTCCTAAAATCTAGTGTTGGAATGAACTGAATAAATTATTTTGATGTCTTGATCTAAACAGTGTAGTTTGGATGGGAACTCTGAGTGTTTTGGAAAGCAGCCCGATAGGTGATACCGCCTAAACAAAAGGCCAGATGCTGAACTGTTATCAAGGGAGCACAGCAAATACAAGGCGAGGAGGAAGGTGGTATCCCCCACAAGACCACAAGAATTTATTTCTTTCATGACCGTCTCGCAATCGATCATGACCACAATGGGCTGTTCGATTGTTTTTATTCCAGAGCTCGTAGCCTGGAACAAATCAGTGGAAAAATAAAACCTTGCGACTAAAAGGGCATGCTGTAGAATCGGTTGACATTTCACAATGAATAGACTGTTTTTATTAACCTAATGAGAGGAAATGCGTATCTGAGCTGCAGTGTGAAGTTGCTGTGTTATTATGTCTGCACATATTTCTGTGAATTTACCTGCACGTTAGTGCATTTATAGCAATAAATCCAAAGTAAATCCACTGCAATTTCAACATGGTGCATTTAAAATTCGACCCTCTATGGAAGCGTTTTGCTAATAACTTTTAATAGCAGATGTTTCCTTCTTTGTTAGCTGTTTAGAGTCGTTACTGCGTTAGCTCTGCATCTGAGACCAGCCTCTGCTTTAAGGTCATCTTCCTGCCAAATGGAAAGATAAGAGGAAATCCCACAGCTAACACACACACAAAGACCTGGTAACTGTCATCTAATTAGCTCCTGTCATTGTTCTCCCACAGGATCTCTAAATCTGGAAGAAAGACACACACCCTGTCCTCCCTTATTCTGTCCTTTCGATATGTCCTCCATCCTCTCTCGCCTCCTATTAACCATAGCCTGTCTTGTGTCTTGCTGTTGGGCACAATGACATAAGCGGAAACTGTAGAATGCCACTAAATGCTCACTGTTGTTATGATCAAGAAATAAATAAATGCAATGCAATTAATGCAATGAATCTACATGAAATAATGTGGAAAACACATTCTGGTCTATTCATGCAATCTCAAAATATTCCATAATGTTAAAGACATACAACTTCACACAATAACAGCTTTTGCTTTATCTCACACAAGCACATGCAGACCTGAGGTAAGCCAGCTGTGGCTGACAGTCTACAGTCTGGATGTATAGCAACAGATCTGCAGGCCTGCTGGTTTACTGCATAGCTAACATAGCTGAGCAGAACGGAGCTGCTGGGCGGTGAGCTTGTGTGTGCATAAATACATAAAAAGAGGCATTAGGCCTTTGGGGGACACCTGTGGAAACAACAGATGTTGACAGGCACGTCTAGAAATACAGCACTATCAAGTTTATACGGCTCGCCTGCCAAGCACACGCACTACAATTTGCACTTATACACTTATGACTATCTGCTGTAGTTGCTGTGGTTACCATGATATTTGTTTGTGTAAATCTAAAATCTGGACATGAAGGATTAATAAAGTAACCTTTGGTATCACAAAATATGCTCAAATATAGCAGGTTAACAAAAGATATCTTTGGACGCAATTTAATAATTCAGTGTGTACTGTGTTAAATAGCCAAATCTAATATAGCAATACCATTGTAACATGTTGTGTTAACACATGTAAGTGGTAACTGGATGTACTGGTACTTATGGAGCACATTTATACTCAGTTTGAGCACTCAAAGCACTTTCTACTACGAGTCCCATAGCCTAGCACTTTTATCACACTCACACTGGATGTGTAGGGGGCAACCTGAGCCACTGTTGCCCCTGTTGTGCATGTGTGTTATGTTAAAGTTCACTATGATGCACTACAACATGCTCTAATACCTTAAAAAGTATATTATTGAAAGTTATGCAACATATAATAGGTGAGCAACCATTAAGATTTAGCATTATAAATGTGTGTCATGTGTCATAATACATACATAATACTTCAAGAAGCCTGGAGAACTATTCCTGAAGACTACTTAATTGAAAGACAAAAAAAACTTCCCAAATACTTCAGCAAATGTTGCCAATTTCCAATGAAATTGTAAAAACTGATTGTTTTCTTCCGTATATTGGATTTATATTTCTTCATGTTTCAATAAATATAAAGAAGCTAGAGGTGGCTCAAGATTACTGCTTGGTACTTTACACTATACTGTACCGTTTCAGTACATCACGGCACATTACGTTACACTAGGATCGATTGCAGTGTAGCTAAATTTGTTTAAGATACAATACTATCTTATGGCACTCCATGAGCCATGATAAAGTCTCGAAATCAGTAACTGAAGAAAGTCCACCAGAAGGGCTGAAAACAGGAAATCTATTTCCCTTCTCAAATTGTGTAATCCAGCTGAAAGAAACTTCCTGAAAAGACATTGAGATATGATAAACTTTACTTATACAAGCTTTCGAGAGGTTACTTTGGCCACAATAACAAAGTACAAATTGGGTAAGAGTCAAGAGTTGGGCCAAACAGGATGCTGGTGAAGCATTTAGGACAGTCAGATGTTTCTCAGTGATGGGCTGGCAGGACACATGCACGGGGAGCCAAGAATGCAAAGTGCTCAGTGTGAAGGCCGGACATGGATTTTAATGTCAGGTGTTTAAAAAAAAAAAAAAAAAAAAAGTCCTTCCATGACATTAGCAGACAGGAAGTCCATTAATCTCTACCAGGATCCCACTGCCCTTCAGTTCATACACTGCTTCACCATCACCATCCCATTGTCGGTCAGCAAATTCTACCGTGATTCGATTTCTCCCCTCTGGAAACAAGGTAAGGCTTTAGTGATCCACACCACTTCTCTTTCACTGGCTGAGGATCTGGGCCTGCTGGGTACAAAGGGGGTCTTTGTAGTGGAGGAAGTAGAAACCTTTAGTCTGAGGAATGCCAGACATGCGGCTCCAATTCGCTGAACCCAGAAATGTGATCCAATCCAACAATGGTTACAGACTGAAGAATCGGGGGGGGGGGGGGGGGGGGAGTGTGTGTGTGTGTGTGTGTGTGTGTGTGTGTCAGAGAGAGAGTAGCAGAGGAGCTTACTGAGTGCATGTAAAAGTCCCATAGTTAAGCTGTCCTGCACTACATGGGAAACAGGACATGTGATATGCTCTAGTAACTATAGAAGGGCAAGATGATCTGTCTGCTCTGACCAAGCTCTGCTTTATGCATCTTCCATTACAACTCCTTTATCTGTCTTTCTTCCCATTTTGCAAAGTGGGTCAACTTTGAATGTGCGCAGTAAACAAAAAAAAAACAACTAATTTTCCCCATATATATATATTCCCTGTGATAAATATTGTCAAATGAGATCCACTGGGTCTGATGTTTCCCATTGGGATTTCTAGAACTGGAAAAGTCTGAACTCCTCTAGTTCTTTTATTTTTCCTGTTAAGCTCGAAAACGTATTTGTTGTAGCTTTGGGAAATTGCCTAACAGTTGGAACAACTGTGCAAGACCAATTTCGGAAGTATGAAAATACTAAGCCGTTTCCTGCAGTTCAGTTCCAGCGTAAGTATATTGTGAATATTTCAACTGTGAAAAGTGCAAAATCAGTTTAAAGCAATCTTCTGTGAGCCTCGGATTAGTACAGAAACGATTAGAAACGACAGCAGTTTTGAAGTTGCTTTCATCGACATTTTAATATAAACAAAGAGGTCATATGACCAAAGAAAGTCTCCGGTCTCCTTTAGCTCTACTACTTGGCCTTTTAGCATCTTTCAGCTTGTTGTTTTGGTCTAACTGCTCATAGCTTTACAGTCTTGGTCTTTCTTAATGACTGTTTCCAGGTGCAACGAGCAGCTGTTTTCAGAGAAAGGATACATTTTTAAAAACAACAAATGCCACAGCAGAGCAGATTGGCTAGCAGCTGGTGGTCACAGCAGGAGCTGATGGAGACCAAAACAGAGAGCGAATATAATGTATGTAGAAATGGGTCACCTAAACCAAAGCTCTGTGAATGTTTCGTTTTTTTGCTTGTTGTTCCAACACCAAGGAGTTAAAAATGAAACCCACTGAATAAGGGAAAAAAGTCGGAGCCATCATTTGTAAAAAGGGTAACTCCTACTTGGTGGTTGCTTTCCAAATCTAAGAATTTGATGCTTGAATTGGGGGTTTTTTTTTTTATGTTTTGTGGGGTTGGTGGATTTTCTGATTTGAAAAAAATAATCCATGCTCATTTCCACTCTGTAAAACGAGAAAAGACCTAAGGCATGCAGGTGCTGAGCCACGGGGGTTGCTCTGTTTACCCACACGGTTTTCCTATCCTCCTGTTTGACTCTCAAACAAGCACTTTTCCTGCTCATTCAGACACGGAGGCAGACAGGCAGACAACGTAAACCACTTCCCCTGTTGGTGAAAGAAGCATCAAAGGCTCGCGCCTTGGCCCCGGCGGACCTCACCCTGAGACTGGGGTGGCAATGCTAGAGCAGACAAGTAGGTTGGGGAGAGGGGGGCAAATGGAAGGCTGTATAACTGGCAGGAATTTACCTTAATGGGCCGAATTACTCCCTTCACCATCCCCTTTAAACACAAACACATAAACAGCAGGCTGCTCATTAGGCCACTCATCACTGCAGAACAAAGACCACCTCGGTGTGTGTGTGGAGGTGTGTGTTTGAGAGGGAGGGGAAGAGCGGGTGGCAGTCCACAATGTTTGTCTTCCTCCCTCCGTGTTGGTCTTTGTCAGAGTGCAGGCCTGGGTCTCACACACACACACACACCTCAGGAAATAAGGGATCAATTGGATTGGCTGTGGCAGATGGGGGTTTCAAAAAAAAAAAAGGAGAAAAAAAAAAGGGACCAGTCAAGCTGAAAGCTGCATCAATTGGTCACTGTGTGTGTGTGTTCGTGTGCTGGGTGTGGGTTTGGAGTGAAGGTAGGGGTGGGTTGGTATAGGGGTATCTGGCACCTTCTAAAATCCAATGATCTAATAGGAAACCACCCCCAACCCTCCTTTTATGAAACAGAGAGAAAAAGAAAAATGGCTCCAGGCAGGCAGCCAACACAATTCAATAAAAGAAAATTCTCACTCGGGCCAGTTTTCATTTCTTCGCCTTTCCACATTTACACACAAAACTGGAGGGATGAAGGAATTTTCAATTTGATGTCCTTGTTTCACTTTCTTGTAGAGTTACTGAGGCGGCAAAGGAGCGCCACTCTGCAGATGCTTTTACTTTCATTTGCTCTGAAGTATAAAACAGCTCAGAAATCTGGATTTTAAGAAGCTGCTGTTGGATTTTCCGGTCTGACGTTTCAGAAAGAAAGAAAGATCTCAAGCTGACCTCGGTCTTCAAGTTACCCAAACGTCACTCAGGAATTCCAGGCCAGGGATTTTCCTCTCATTCCCACACAAACACCACATGCTCACACACATGAAACATACACCTCGCTGCTGTGCTATTCAGTGCTCAGGCAATGATCGATGGGAAAATGGGTTTGTTTACGCACACGCACACACACGATGCTGGTTTTCAGAGCCCAAACACAAAGTCTAACCCGCAGGAGATTAAAAAGAAAAAAAGCTGCTGAGCCAATGTTGCTCAACCTTCCCGAAAAGCACAGGAAGCAGGATGAATTTCAAAGTGTGTTCACCAGATGTATGAATATGAGCTTCGTTCAGCCTATCATTATGTTTCCTTTCCTGTTTCCACTTAAGCTTTGCTCAGCTGGGAGGAATTCATAAATCAGATCCATTCCACTGAGGCGTTCCTGCGCTCGAACTGAGCTACGAGGCTGAACGTTTCCATGTAGGTAAAAGGTAAGCCCCGATCTAATCTGAGGGGAAACGTGCGGTTTCGAGGAACAGCGACTCCAGACTATGGGAAAGGATTAACTGTGCTACATTGATTAAAATGGGTCAGAGATTAATTTCATTATTTGAGAAAAAACAAAGCTGCCCTGGGACTCTCCTGTCTCCTGATTTGGACATTCTGGGCTAAAACCTGTTATTTATTTATGACGCAGTCAAACATGGGTGAATTCTACCCCACAAAGTTAATAATAAACTAGCTCCATATCATTCAAATCAGCAACTGAGTGACTGATCACAGAGATGCATGTTAGAACATGTCCACACCACCGCCACAACTGACACAAGGTGACACTTGGAGCATGAGTCAGACAGAGAGGTTGTTGGAAGTGAGGATTACCTGAGGTGTCCCACAAACTGAGCTCGATCCTCTGCGTGTCGATTTCAAAGCTGGCTGTGTAGTTTTCAAACACAGTGGGGACGTAGCTCTGCAGGAAACATTTAGAAGAGGGGAGGTCAGGGAGGAAGCCTGCCAGGTTTTAAACTTTGAAGAAACTGAGCAACGTTAGATTTATTACCCTATTACCACGATCGTGTACTACAAAGGTGTTGGTACTACTACGTTTAGGTTTCAGATCCCAACACGTATCAAGCACTACAACATGAATGTCCTTCATCACTACTGGAACAATCCACGTGACACAGCCAGGTTCAGAAGAACAATGAGATGCGCTGGTCGTGGTATCAGTGTGTGTTATTAACATGCATCATGTCCAGCAGGCTGCAGGGTCTCACCTCAGGGAAGCAGTCTTTGGCGAACACGTGAAGCAGCGCAGTCTTCCCGCACTGGCTGTCCCCCACCACCACTATCTTACACTTCACACTCTGACTGGGATCCATGCTGGATTTCAGAGATAACTTCTGACACGAGCGTCTCTCCTTCATTGATTTGAATCGTTTTTAAAAATGAGTCCAATCCTGGGTGGGTGGGTGTGTGTGAACCGTCGAGAAGCAGCTGGTCTCGGTGCGTCCAAGCCTGCGCGCCTGCTCTCCTCCCCCGGTGTCTCCGCCTGCTCTGAGCCGGTAAATTCCATTTGCCTACATTTATAACGTCGCAGGAGCCAATGGCAGCAGCTCTCCGTCCGTCGGGATGAGGCACGTCCCTCCCTTCGTCCAGCGAGCCTCCACACAGACGCACGCCGGGCCAGGCACCGTGATGGCGCCCCCGTTTGGACTACACACAAACCTCAGCTTCAACATCAAAACAATAAAACACAAACTAAGATATTTTTTTAATCAGTAAAGTAAATCAGATTATAGTTTCCATTTGCCAGTTTTTTTAGAGTGAATTGTGCGCAAAATTTAGACTTACAAGAAGAACAGCGCCAGTATAAGGCAATTCAAACTATTTATGTTGCCTTTCCTTTATATACTATAACATGATTTTATAAAATAGTGACTGGCCTTTAATACAGCATAAAACTGTATTAAAGTTTTAAAATTGATGGAATACAGCAGATACATGCAAACATTTTATTTGCTATTTATTTGCCAATATACCAAATATAAGTCAACAAGGCCTGTGCTGATACTTACCCAGCACATCAATGCATCTATAAAATATAGATATTTATTATTTTTATAGCCACAGTTCAGCCGTTAAGTCCTTCAGCTGTGACTATGGAGTCAAGCAAGTAAATGTAGCCCAAATCAAGAAATGATCAGTGCTTGTAGGGCAGTCATGAAGATAGGTGTGCTTAGAGTTACCACTCAGTTATCCTTGTAACTAAACACGGGCAAGCAAAAATCAAAATAACCTTGCTGCTGCTGTAACTAGGTGGAATTAACCCTTTATCATCCAAGTCTCATACAGGCTTTTTGTCGCTAGCACAAATGATAATGGAGTTACTGTCATGAACAGCTGGGCTTCCATTTAAGCTTCAACAAAGAAGAAAAGAACAAGAGTAGAAGAAGAAGACAGATTAATATCAATAACATCTGTGTAATAAAACACAACCTTTGACCCTGGAGTTAAGGAACACGTCACAGTCATTCTATGATATACAATTCAATTCAATTCAATTCAATTTTATTTATATAGCGCCAAATCACAACATAAGTCGCCTCAAGGCGCTTCATACACACACTGTCTGTTTACTTTCTTTAGCATGAGTGACTAAAAGGCAAAGGGTAATAAACATTTATGATTCTATAATTGTCTAATATGACACAGTGACTATTCTAACAGACAAAATATAATGTGCAATTTGAGCCCAGCATTGCTGTTTTAGTTGAGTTTTCTTAAAACACCCTGTTGTTATAGTGTTTGCTACAAGATCAGTGTGGAGGAAACCACATAAAAAAGGTTTAAAGGTGCAGAGCAGGGATGTGAAGCTCATTGTACAACGTGGGCCACTTTGGCCTTAAGTGGGGCATACCAGTGACACTCGCCTTTCAGTGTAAAGAAGTTTAACCACGCGCTGAATCCCTCAGTTATCTTAATAAAAGAAAAAATAAGTGCTAATTCAACAGCATGTCTCAGTTTTTCTGCACGATAAAGTAAACATTTCTGTAGTAAATAGAAAAAGTCTGATATTAAGTCATTTCTGTCTTCATGAATGATCCCAGAGGTTTTTATCAGTAGAAACGTTTTTACAAAATACAGGTAAAAGTCAAAAAATGTAAAAAAAAAAAAAAAGTCAAAAATTTATACCTTTCTTCACATTTTCCAAAACTATGCCAGTTCTCGAGTTTCATCTTTAGAAAGATCTAGCTAAAATTAATCAATAAACTGAGCTGGAAAACAATTTCTAATTACGCTCAATGAGCACCAAAATAATAACTTTTTTGATTCGTCTGTAAAACTGCTGCTGCATTTTAAGCATTAAAACTCCGTGCTGTTTATCATGAAGTGTTAGGAATGATTTATTAAATAATGAATTCACCGCCCCTCACATTTTAAACAGTGTGTGATTCAGTTTCAAATGGTCGGCGCACTCTAATCGAGCCTTTTGTTACTCACAGCAGCACAACTTATTACGGTCCTTTGTTTCATACACATTTCACTCAGCCCTTTCACAGAAGGATTTTCATTTCTCTGCCACATGACCAAAACAATAAACCCAGTGAACCCAGTAGCACATGCAGCTTATTTCCAATGCACAGCATTAGTCGTTTCCATGGAGGATTCCCCTCATTATCTGTGAGTAATACATATATTTACAGTAAAATGCACAGCCACACAAAATATATCAGCTGTCTTCCAGACATTTATTAGAAGAAGTGGAAACTCAATTTCCCGATGGGATCAATAATGTGTCAGAACCACATTTTCTTGTGTCTTTTTCAGAACAGGAACCCTTCTGGTTTAAAGGCCTCCTCTCTGTGCCTTCAGGCTACTTGTTCCCTAGCACAGTGTCACTGCTAATTTTCACAAAAATGAGGGGAACAGCGGCGTTCTACAGCAGCTCTCCCCTCTGCCACAGAGTGATTGGACTGCGAGTTGCTGGCAGCGTTTTTACAGTGGGACAGCTCCACCCTGCAGGCTGTGCAGTGGGAGTCCCGTCTGTTGTGTGGGAGCTCTGCCTCCAGGACACAACACTGCCAGGAGAGAATGGACTGGGTGGGGGGATTGGCAGGGTGGGGGCTGCTTGGCTGCTATCTGTGTACCATATGCATTTGACCTCATTCAAATTCTGTCAGAATTTGAAGATAATGGAGGCTTTACCTGCCTAGGTTGCAAAAAACACCGTTGTTTCTGTGGTGACTCCCTACCTCGTCACTTTCCCCTCATCTGAGCTTTATCAGCTCTACATCAGTAAATAAACCCAGCCTTTTAGAGATTGCAGTGGAGACGCGTCAGAGGAGATGGCGAGCAAAACCACATTAACTGAGTTGTTTACACACTGCGCCCTGGTGCCCTTCTCCAGCTTTAGCGAGGCTGTCTCGTCTGTGCTTGTGTGCGCTGCTCTCTGCTGCAGCCTGAAGCTTTGCCAGTCTCACTTGGGTGCAGCCACACATTTGGGCTAAAGTGAGGCCGTGCAGGGTGACATCATGCAGAAACATCTTAAAGGTAAACTGATATAAGAGACAGCATCAGCCTGTAACAGTGGATGCCTTCAGGGGCTGCTGTGATCATTTTAAAATCTCTTTGTATTGTCCTACATTTCCTGTACAGTAGTGCCACAACACACCGCAGAGATGGAGAATAAAAGTGCCCGAGCGCTTCCAGGTAATGGAAAGAGTCATACCATGGTCGAGAAACTCAACATGTTTCGTTTCGAGTCATTCTCTGTGAATAACACTAAACATGACACTGGCTGGCTGGACGTAAATGACGATACAGACCCGAAGCATGCACGCAGTGCAGCAAACTGGGCTGGTAGACAAGTACAGTTGCCTAAATACTGTACATGCTTCTCAGAATAGAAATGAGGGTACCACCTGTTTCTGGTCACATGGTGCTGTCAGCATCAAGCGGATCTCGTGTATTTCCACAGGGGCTGCTCACAGCTAATTTTCCACAACCTTTCCATGTTTAAACTTTCATTTACATTTTTAATCATAACAGAAAAAAGAAAATCCATAATTAAACAACACTGGTAGCTTAGCATGATGAGCATGATGTGCCTCAGTGATGAGGTCGAGGCATCCTCTATTAATAAGCTCAGACACTGCCTTCTGTTTTTCCTTTGGGAATATCTGTGCTACTTAAGTATCTGCACTGGCTGTAACATTAGGATAAAACGTTTTACAGAAAACGGATTTCTGTGAATGTGCTGTATGCAGCAGCTGTAGCTGTGATGTATTACTTCTGAATACTGGCTAAATAGGGTTTTTTATTGCAAATAATGATGAGAATTATTATAATTAATACACATGAGTGCTTAATGTTTTAGATACCTGACCTTCATTCACTGCATAACTAGGTCAGAACATGTTTACCTTCATAGAGAAAATACCTCAGAGCACCAAAACTGTATTTTCCACTGATTAAACCCATTTCCACCAAGAAGCCATCACTATTGGTGATATCCAGCACAGTTTAGGTCTGGGTCACACACCAGTGCTGGATATCACTGCTGGGAAAAACTTCTCAGAACCCTGAATAAGAGGAATTTCCCAAAAGGCTGCAATGACTTCCAGAAATGTTGAGCAATCGCAGGGAACCGCTTGATAAAAACAGGTTGCAAATTAACAGATCAACAGTGAGTAACAGAATAGAATTGGATCCAGGTCTGAAATGACTTGGTTTTAGCTGGCAGGCCAGCAGTGCTAGAGGTGTGTGAGTAGTCTAGGTCACTGGGTCTCTTCCCCCTCTGCCCCGACTGCCCCACAGTTATCTCTGTCGACGTGCATTCAATCAGCGGGGCCGCTGACATTTACTGCTAGGGCAGCGGCAGCGTACGCTTGGTTGTTTCAGCTTGAGAGGGGTTTCCTCGATGGTTAGTCATTGTGACTGGGGAATTAAGGGCAGATTCAGAACAACTCAGGGAGAAATAGCGATAGACTTTATTTCTCCTTTATTGGAAAAAAAAACGTGCATGCATCGTGGGTCACGGTATCCATAAAGAGGACATTCTTACTGCTAGCAGTCAGAGGTTTAATCACATACATTCTTAGACAAAAACGAACATAAATTTGACATAACCTTTAAATCACCTGCTTCAAAGGGTCTCGGAAAAGATAAAATACAATTTGTTGAACACGAGACGATAGATTCTCAGCCTTGATCTCAGGCTCACAGCAGGCGGTCACAGCCTAAAAGGGCTCCATTTTTAGGACCAGGACAGATGTTATTTCACACTAGCCGAGCTTGTGAGTGACCCAACATGCGACGTGTGTCTATGTGTTTGTGTGAACACAGATTTCTTTTCTTTTTTGCAAATCCTGTGAAAAAAGCAAATGCTTAAAGCAATAATCATCCCTTGTAATCACTGGAGTTACTGTAATTCCGCCTTAGTGGTGTCATTATTTACCTTTATCTTTCACTAAGCTGAAGTTTACATACTGTTGCTTTGGGTGTCAACTTACAACATTGTAGTTTACAGTAATAACAGAGATAATTTCATATTAAAAACCACAGCGCAGGTTCCTCATGTGTATTCTGAGAGAGACCAGTTCTGTCAGCTAGCTAGCTAGAAAAGTAGTGAACATAAAATGGAGTGAAACCAACATGAATATTATTTATGTAGCAAGTAGCAAAAGAGGGATCAATGTGATTGAATGTATGGATTCATGGAGTTTGAGAACCACTCTCGTGACTCTTTCTAGCTGCGGGTTTTCCATAATGTTGCTGTTGTTTCTGTGACGTCAGTGCCACTTCTAATTCATCAGTCAAATATGTATATTGCTGTATCAAGAACATTGATGATATCACTGTACTCTACATTACTTCATGTATTGCTTAGAAGAATGGAGACATTCACCGAACACTTCTGGGAAGATTTCCAAAATTCCTTTTAGTATAAAAAATCTCTTGAGAAATTTTCCCCTCCTGTTTCCAGGAACCTTCAGAGTTCACTCTGTCCATTAAGGAGGAATGAACAAGTTGTTTTACCTGTTACTCTACTGTTGGAGATCCTTTAATCTCCTGTACCAGTAGTTGTGAGTAACTTATGTGGGCTCAGTCTGTTTTTAAGCCTTTGATGGGAGTGTACAGTTTTACCACATACTGTGAGTCACCTGCCATCTCTTACTGTTATAAAACATTAGTAAGGAGGACCTAGAGCTAAAGGTAAACTGCCAGCAGGCCAGACTAACACTACATGCAAAATCCAACAAATGACAAAAAATAGAGCCAGCCTTACATTCTGGGGTTTCTGGTGCATGAAACGGTGGTAACTTGGAACCCCTAATGAATCCTAACAAGCGTCGTCTCCTTTTCCTCCCTGCTTGGCTTACTAACACATGACATTTTCTGTTAGTAAACCATTAGCTTAATATCTTCTGATGAATGTACTGTAGGGCAAAGAGGGCACGGCATACACACTATGGCAGTAATATGTTAGACAGAGTACAGGAACTCTGTCAACTGTCTCCCATCAGTCATTAGGTCTGTTCAGGCATGGATACGCACACTTGCCACGAGGCAGCGTGTGCACTCTCTGTGTCTGTGTGTGTGTTTAACTGACAGAAGGATGAATTGTTTCTAGGATGACCTGGTTTTTCAGGGAAGTTTGAGCATGTGTGTGGCTGAATATATGCGTGTGTGGAGGTTAATGGCGCATAAAATGATGTCTTTATTAGCATAAAGCTCATGATGGAAAAATAATCATATCTGTCAGCTACATGACAAGAACAAAGGAAGTCTGCGAGTACTCATTATGATGACAGTAAAAAAGTCATTAAAATGCTACATTTACTTTTTAATCCCACACTGAAAAAAATAATCAGTGGGATAAACATGAAAAAATTATTGTAAGCGGTTGCACGAAATTAAGTTATGTTTGGTTAACCATAGTTTTTTTATGTTATACCTGCACACATTTTTCTGGTAACACGAACATGACTTTTTTATGTTGTTGTTATGTTTTTCATTCCGGTCAAATATTTATAGAAACCACTTGTTTATCAGACATAAACTTTTTGTGTTAATTGTATTGGACTACTATGTGTTATATTGACAAGATTATTTTATGGTAAACTTATTTTATTTTATAACAAATTTCTAATATATAATATATAATCTAATATATAATTGAGTGTTCAATAAATAAAACTAAATTAAGGCTGATCTTACTGTATGTACTGTACACTTTCTCTCAATCAAAGAAATAAGCAAAACATTTTTGAACAATGACAGTTGTAACAATGGACTTTCAATTCAGGCTTCCAAAATATACATGAGTCATATTTGTACAATGCATCTCTTGAAAAACATTCCACAAAGTTATCTGCTGTAACCTGAATTCAACATTGTGGGGCCTTATGACATCGCGCTTATGTAAAAAATAGTTTTTTAAATGTAAGAGCCATAAGGTAATATAGCAACAGGGGTGTAATTATTAAAAAGACACAAAGAAGAGACTTAAAATAACATTATAACCCACAAGCACAAAACCAAGAGACCTAAACTGATTAGTATTGGCTTGCTTCTATCACTAAACATCACAATCACTAATACTAGACGATGCAATCTGTTTGTAGTGGTGCACCTTGGGAAAAAAATTGCAAACTGGTGAAATTGGTGCAAGGCACCATTTCCATTGAGAAAAATGGAAATTCAAAGTTAGAATTTTTTTTTAAAAGAGCCATGGCTTGAAAAGTGAAAACTGCAGTAATAAAGGCCCCAAGTTGAAAAGTGCCAGAAAAATAAGTTTCACTATGTACTGCAACTTTACCAGTGCTGGCTTAAAAGAAAGGATGGTACATATTCGAAGAGGTAAACATGTTGTTCCCACATCATAACTGGAAAACTGTTCAATCGTACAGTCTGGTCCTGAAAACCTGGGCCTTCTTTGAAAGGCTGTTCCTTTTGAGCTCCATAACCAGTTTCTATAATACCTTGAAGGTATACTTTTCCAGTGGGTAGGTGAGGTTCAAAGTGTACATTAGTCCAAACAGCATTGTAGCTGCTAGGGTATAGTTATCCAAATCCTGCCAGACTCTCTGGCCTTCAAGGACTATCCCGATGTCCTCAGGGCTGCCATTGGCATCTCTTGACTTTATGATGTAAATTCTCATGGTTGTTTCCTTATTAGATCGTTGGATAATGGCTTCATCTGTGGCCTAGAAAATGCAGAATTCCAAAATTTAATTAAACAGAACACTGGTCAAAGAACATTATACCAAATCTTATTTTAATCTGTGTCACTATTCCAAAAAATGTTAACATTAACACATTAGGTGAACAAAAATGGATTCATTACAGCATGTGATTTGAGTCCTCAGAATGCTTAAAAAGGTAATGCATGAAGTGAAATCTCCATGCAAAGAAGCAGAATACTGTCAGAGCATAGAGAGGTGTTCAACTATGAACTCCACACATCGTTCTAATGCAGGTAAAAGAAAAAACAAAACAAAAACGCACCCATGCTAAATTGTGAAAATCCCAGGTGATTTTCAACATACTCCTGGCATAGATTGACAAGCAGCATTTTGTTAAAATTATTATTTTCCCTAAAGTGTATACACAAATTAATTTTTTTCTTACCTGGGCCATGGGCTCCAGAATGTTCTGCAGTCTTCCTTCTATTTGTCCTCCTCGCCTTTTGAAGACCTTTATTAGTTTGTCAGATAGCACATCTATCTGCGAGAGTAATCTGGACTGCAGTGGCATGGTGGTAATGCGCTTAAACTCTGCATTTATCTAAAAAGAGAAGTTGTCACATAAAAATGCTGTCAAAATCTCAAATCTCACAAGGTTACATCCACACAAAGTTGTTATTTTTTGTCATATTACTATTTATTAGCTATGGGTCCCATGTTGCTGAGCAGCTCCATAGTTGCCCTTACTTCCATACCACCCAAAGCCTGTTTGCAACCACAGCAGTTGCCTCCTTCTGGCCATTTTGCAGTTCTGCCAAATGACCCAGAAACTACATCTATTATTGTCATATACACATCAAGGTCTTTCATTAATACTTAGTTAAATTAGTTAATTTGACCTTTCCAGAAAATTTACCTTACAGAATGTGACATAACATATGCAAATCTTCACCCCCCCCACCCCCAAACACACACACAGAGCCCACCCCATGGCAAACTAGCTTATTTAACTGTTTAACTAAAACATTTTAGGTACAACCAGTTAACTAAATGGACACAAGTTTGTTAGTCTGTATTCACTGAGAAAAAACAAGCGAATGTGACTGGGGACACACTGAAAAAAAGCTAATGCACATAATATTGTCCCGCAGCTTAAGCTAGCATTATCGTTAGTTAACTTAAGGAATTACTTGTTTTTTTCCATTATGTTGCTCAACAGCAATTCATGAGAAAAACTTCCCCATCTAATGGATGTTCTCTTCGTTTCCTCTCAAACATGTAGTTTTCAGTTTACCTCGACAAAGTAAAGCTCAGCACCAAACGTAAACGAAGCAAAGACAAAAAATGGCGGACTGCCACAGTGAATTTTCCCTCGCAGAACACACCCGGGGGGGTTCAACAGAAAACATAAGTATTTTCTGTTATTTTGATATGACTGGTTTAAAAAGACTGAACATCCTTCTAAAACAAGTGAAAGGCGTGAGACTTAATTATGTTTAGACCAAAAATATAAATGATTCATGTTGGATATATTTACTGTATTTTTACTAATTTAACAACCTCATCATTGCATTAGTCGCTTTATGCTATAGCATTACGCTTACATTAGCTTGAAGCTCAAGGTCGTCATTTTATTTAATTTCTTTTTCTGGGCTTACAAACAGGACACACAACATTTAGATAACCGTTACACTGAATCTTGGGTCTGTGTTGAGTCTTCCAGCTGCTGACTACAGAAGCTAGATTGACCTTTCAGCATGTTTATAGCGGCTGTGGCTATGTGCTGGTAATGTTACCGTGTGTGAGCAGTCACATTGGCAGCAGACATGTTTCAACAAACTAGTCATATCCCGGCCCTACATTAGCTTGTTTAATGGTTAAGACACTGCAGGTACCACCACTTACTACAGACACCGATGCAAGTTTGTAATAGTCTGTTAATTTAGAATGAAAGAATATACAAACAATATTAACTCACATTATATATGTTAATTACTAATTTGCTTATCGCATAATTTCGGTTACCATTAGCTAACTGGAGCCTAACATTGGCCTTTCATGGTTTTCGATAAATAGCCCACATACCTGTAAAATAACAATACCCCAGTAAAAGTCCACATATATAAAGGGTCTACACTCTTTCTCACTGGTGTGTTAGCTTTAAAATCTTATTTACCTTCAAGTGTAAAACTCCAGATGGTAGATTTTCCAAAGCGAGAGACAAAAATGGCGGACAGTGCAGCCGATTTTTCCTTTCCAGGGGGCGGAGCTTGAGGGTAAAACACGACTAAAACTTGTTTCTTTTCAACATGATTTGTTCTTAAAGAATGAATATTCTTAAAGAATATGTGAAAATTAAAAGACAAAAATATGTTTAGATGTGAAATTTAAATTAGTCATGCTGGATATATGAAGTAATTCTATGCAGATTCAACAACCACCCTATTGCATTTTTTTCAGTGCACGTTACCTGATTTAAAGTGAACTTTTATGATTAATATGCTTACCCAATGCACATTTGTTAACTCTATTTTAGTAGCCACAAAGAAGAAGATTTGTGTTTGAGCAGAGATGTTATAAGAGACAAAGAGATAACTCAGAAACCATAAATGAAATGTATGCAAGAATTAAACACTAATAAAGATGGTAGAAGAAATAACGTCATACTGGGGAAAAGCCAACAAACCTTTTCAAACCCTCACTCAACATGTGATAATAGACTCTCTGCATCAAATCATATCTGTTATTAATCTCTGTCTCTCTTCCACAGCATGTCTTTATCCTGTCTTCCTTCTCTCACTCCAACCGGTCGCAGCAGATGGCCGCCCCTCCCTGAGCCTGGTTTTGTCAGAGGTTTCTTCCTGTTAAAAGGGAGTTTTTCCTTCCCACTGTCGCCAAAGTGCTTGCTCACAGGGGGTCATATGATTGTTGGGTTTTTCCCTGTATGTATTATTGTAGGATCTACCTTACAATATAAAGCTCCTTGAGGTGACTGTTGTTGTGATTTGGCGCTGTATAAATAAAATTGAATTGAATTGACTGTACGGACTGTAAATTTGTACATGGAATTTATAATAACCATTGAATTTAAAGGGTTGTTATCTGTCTAACACATCCACCCCATCTCCTAAACCTCCTCCCTACATGCTACTACTGATGTTTAGTCCAGTTCTTGTGTATTCTGGCAAACTTTAGACTGTTCTCCTTTCTCCCTTCCTTAAGAATGGCTTCTTGATAGTCATTCTTTCATCAGTCGATGGATCAGCTGAAGGTCCAGATGCATCCCTCAGGTCCTGTGCCAGCTCTTTGCTGGATTCTATCCTATTTCTTGGATACTGTTCGTCCACTGTAGATACACCTGTCACGTCTTTTTTGGCCTCAACTTGTCCAGTGTTTTGAGAACACATCACACTGTGCAGAGATATGATAGGTGTCATCATGCTTAACCACATAAAACTCAAAGTGATCAGGGTGAGTTTCACAAGATCTTGCAGTACTTATGATTTGATTCTGAGAATTTACTCATCTTACTTGTTTGTATCTTGAAGAGGTGATTCAGATAGGCAGCTGGCAGGCAGACGGGATTTCAGAGAGAGTGGGCAGGCAGGCGGGTAAAAGGCAAGTATTTTCCTACACAGGTTCAGCGACTGACTGGAAGGGTTAGGTGGTAGTGGAAGTGGAAGAAACTATGTGTCTGTGTCTAAGTGTCTGTTAAACTCCTCAAGGCGACAGGAATTCAAGGGAAAAAGGCAGTCACTCAAACTTCAGGCAGGTAACTGCAGGGTGATTGAGTGGAAAACATAGGAACTAGTTAGAGACATGGGAGGCCTAATTACCACCATAACAATGGCAACTGTCTGGTGGAGAGGGGCAGCTCAAGCTGGTTCTTAAATACTGTGAGCTGATGAGTTAATGGAGAACTTTTTCTGGGAGAAAGACTTCATTGTTTACAATCCTCAGTACTGTCTGCAGCCCATGTAGGGCACTCAACTACAACTGAGTCATTGTCATTGTCCATTTTCTTACATTTTTAATCAATTATCATTGTCAATTTTAACAAAAACTGGGGGAGTGACTCCAAAATCCAGTATTTTTGATGTCATTTTTTCTCTATTTAGTTCTAGTCTTTGAAAAACAGTAACAGTAACAAACTGTTTTCACCAATGACAAGTTCTCACTGTATGTTGCAGCCAGTAGGGCTTCCAAACCAGCGCCTGCTGTAATTCCTCATGATCCCTGGAAATGTGTGGCTGCTCTGCACGGATGTGGCTTTTTTTATTTTAATCAGGCAAGACCCACCGCAGCCACTCTGATGACTCAAATCACATCACAGGCCCAATACAGAGCTGAGGTGGCATGTGTTTGGGTGCGTGTGCGTATGATGTGTGAGGTGAAGATGAGGGCGACAGCTAGGAAACAGCCGCCGGTGTCATCCAGCTTTAACGGGAATGATAAATGAGAAGCTCCATATGTGCGGCAATAACTTTAATGTCAGGATTTCAATTTCCTCTTTCAAATACATGAGAAAGATAATATGACAAAGATAATTGTCACATTAAATGCTAAATAACCACCATTGATTTAATGATGAGTGGGGTTTTTGATATGCTTTTACAAGGCTTTGAGGTAACATACTGTGCCCTCGGGCTGCTGTTTGGGAGGTCCTCAGCTGTTAAGTACAGACAGCAGTTGATTGCAATTTCAAATGTATGACCCGAGGCATCATCTTATATTCCAAAGCAGCACAGATTGAAATCTCAGCACAAAGACAGTCAATTTAAATATATTAGGATTTTACTATTTAGAGGTCCCACATAATATATCATTTTATTCTGTCTGACTTATTGAACTATTGTTTTCTCTGAATGGTTTTAGAAGTCTTTACTACAACTAGCAAAATACTAACTAACGAATAAAATAAGGTTTTAATTTTGTCTATAATCATCTGACCTCTGTGACCCTGTCTAGTGACTTTGCTACAGCTATCTGGATGTTCAGAAGAATATGCTGTATTTGAATCAGTTACAAAAAGTCTACTTGCTTAGGTTTTTAAAGCTAGTTTTAAGTTAGCATTAAAGTGGTATAGCTATCAATAATAAAATTGTTGACATGCTAAAGTGCGATTACTTTTCTATTTTATTAAGGCTTCAATTAAATTTCCTTGACTCTTTTTAATATCTATATATGCGTATTTTTATTGAAATGCGTGTAGTTTGGTTGTACTGTAAATATATTGCTTAGTCACAACTCCAACCTGAAACTGTGTGTGGATGCAGCTAGCTAAAGTTTAACTGCACAAAGGTTTGATAAACTTAGTTTGTATGCAATGCCCCAGCTGAAAAAAGATGCATGAAATCTGATCCTGAATGACTTCTTACTAAGGTGTGTAGGGGAAGCAGATATTTCTTTACTGTGCTTTCTGTCTCTTTAACCTTTAGTTAGCTTGTAAGATCATCCTTTTTTCTGACGCATTTGATTTAGAGAGTTAACACAATGTAACAGTGACAAATTGGGCAGCATCTTTGAATGAAAATTTGCCTGCAACTCCACAAAAGGCCTTCACGTCATTTTTTCAACTGGCTATATATAGCTAACAACCAGGCCATCTCTCTGGCCCATATATGTTCTAACTCTCCAGCAGTCCTATATGAAAATGCCAGACATGCTGCCAGCTGGTTTGAGAGCCTCCACAGGGCAGCGATATTCTAAAGTACACTCTCTACTTAATGTCAAAACCACATTAGACACACTTTGAATATGGGAAGATCTATTTATCTACACAGTGTATACTCATTGTTTTGCCCTATTTGTTTAAAAGCAGGTACTGCAAATAAAATAAAATAGTGTAAATGATAAAATTAGAGAATGCTGAACTCTTTTGAGCTATCGCTCGACATAATTATTTTCTACTTTTAGTGGCCATTTTTATGCATTTCATGAAGTGATTATAAATAATTATTTGCCCTAGAAAACTGTGAAAATGTTTGTCTTTAACATACAGCATAAAGAAACAAGTCTAAATACACTGTGTCACATATCTCAGTGGGGAAAAATCATGATGGATATCTCTGCTGATTTAGAATGTGTAGGAATAAAAGGATGCCATATTGTTTAATGGAAATGAAGAGCCTACAGAGAGATGAATTCCAAGACACCCAAAAAACCAAAAGTGAAAAGAATATTTTGCCAGAATTTCATTGCACAAACTGAAAATGGTACTCAGTAATTTGTGAGGTTCCCACGTGTTTGTATGCATGCCTGACAACTGACCTGAGCCAGCGGATGGTGTCTCCTCCCAGATCTGGACCAGAGCATCACCAAACTCCTGGACCATCTGTGGTGTAACCTGCCGGCATTGGATGGAACAAAACACAATGTCCTAGAGGTGTTCTGTTGGATTTAAGGCAGTCAGTCAGTGAAAGGTATCGATCTTCATCTTTTATGAACTGCCTACATACTCTCGCTGTATCAGGCCAACCATTGTTGTGCACTAGGACAAACCCAAGACCCACAGCACCAGCATGTAGTGCAAGTTAGAGTGCCATTGCCTATCATTTAGGCACCATCACCATCACTGACCCACCACCAAACTGGTAATGCTTCCAGTATGACAACAACCCGAAACTTACGTTGCTATTGACCGGTCTGCACAGAGCACAGACCTCAATCTCACTGACAAGGTTCATGTCAGAAAACCATCGAATCTGTGGGAGCTTGAAAGATTCGTCCTAGAAGAATGGACTGGGATTTCTCGGGACACTGCAGGCTGATATCCAGCAAAAGGGTACCCAGCTGACTTTAAGCATCTGGGGGCTAATCATTTTGACCTGGTACTTTTGTTTTTTGAGAAATTATTTTATTTTTGCATGCAAAGTAAAATAATGTAAGCCTCCAAAATAAAACTAGGACGATAGGAAAAGCCCCTGGAAATTTATTTTTAAAATTCATAGCAGATCTAATTATTCTTTCCTCATCTGTATTATTCTCATTAATTTTCATTAACATCACAATAATCTGGAACCTACTGTTTGATTCTTTCATTTTTAAGCTTGACCAAAAAACCGACCACCACTCTCTGCTTCTTCTCGCATCTGCTTAGGTGTGGTTTTGGGATGTGATGTAATGGGTAAATAGTATGCTCAGAGTCAAAGCATATCGGAAATAAATGCTTTCAAATTTCACTCAAGCACCCTGATGACAATCGATTTTCCACTACAGCGTCTGAAAATGCTCTTATCTTACTGCAGTGTGCCGCACAGTGATAAGAGCATTACAGGTCGGAGTTTTCTTTCTCTTTGTTGGCATCACTGTGGGGAATCTTTATGTGATCTCTGGAGCTCCTCCACAGCATACCTCCCTACTGTTATTCCTCTGTGCTGTGGTTTGGAAAACAGCAGCAGACATGATGAGGCTGCAGCATGGTGAGCCAAATGGTAACACTGCCCACATCTATGAGAGGTGGGCCCATGAGGGGGATGGGTACAGAAGGAGGAGGTGTGATTGTGTCAGCATCTGTGAGTGTGCATTTATCTGCACAAATATTGAAAAGTCTTCATGCATGCTGGGGAGAGGCTTGCTGATATAGAGTTAAAAAGAACTTTATTTTGGGGTTATTTTGTGTTACCGTGGTGCTGTTGGTGGGATTTTGAGGAAGCGGGTGTTGACAGCAACATTTCTTTGATTTGGTGATGGCCTGAGGTGTGTGCAGGCTGCCATGAGCGGGGTGGGTGGAGCTGAGGGGTAAGCACGTGGGGTTGAAGTGTGTGTCTGTGTGTCAGTCGAAATATAAAACTGAGGTTACACGTGAAGACACCAAAGCACACGGCATTACGTCACTTCAATGAGATTGTGTGTATGGGAGGTAATTTAATTCATAAATCACACTTTTGTCTTATTCTCACCAACACCGCCTGACACAGACCATCACATGTGAGGCCGAAGGTTGGCATCATGTGACAAGAATTATAAGAAAAGGTTGTGATGCAAGTATGCCCATAAGAAAGAATACCGGTAACAGTTTTTGCATGTGTGTGAAGCAGCACGAAAATGTAGGATGAATGAAGTTTAATTATAAAGAAATGCAGTTTGATTTGGGGAAAAAAAGTCAAGCTTGGTATAAATAAAATATTTTGAAAAACCCAAATACAAGAGAAATCCGTCATTGATTTGCATACATGCATTATGATAATGGTTTGTGTATGATGTGCAGGTATGTATTCATTTTGATTCATGCACTGGATTCCCTACATAATTCCCTACAATTACTGCACATCATTCATGTTAGACTAAGTGTTTTGGTCATCTATGGCGTTATGAAAAAAGTATCTGCCTCCTTACTTGATTTCTTAGTCTTCACATGCCTTACATGTTGCAGATCAGCAACCAAATTAGTAAATACAAACTGCAGTTTGTAAATGATGATTTCATTTATTAAGGGAGAAAGCTTTCCAAACATACCTGGCCCTTTGTATAAAGGTAATTGCCCCCTTGTGAAATCATGAATTAACTGTGTTAACCCCAGTGCTTTTTTTTTTGTGTGTGTGTGTGTGTGTGTGTGTGGGGGGGGGGGGGGGGGGGGGTTGAGTTTAGTTTCACTAGCAGCACCTTATTCCTGACAGACCTAAAAGACTAAAAGATTTCACACAGCATATCTAAAGAAGCCACTAAAGTCAACAAAGTATTTGATGCCTGTCAGTCTGGAAAGGGTTACAAAAACATTCCTAAGGCTTTGGGTCTTCAGTGAACTATGGTTAGAACCATGATCCATAAATGGAGAAAACTTGGAACAAGGATGAACCTCCAAAGGAGTGGCCAGCCTACTAAAATCCCTCCAAGAGAGCATCGACGACTCATCCAGGAGGTCACAAAAGAACCCAGAGCAACATCTAAAGAACTGCAGACCTCACTTGCCTCACTTAAGCTCAGTTGTCAACAATAAGAAAGAGACTGGGCAAAAATGGCATCCGTGAAAGAGTTCCAAGGTGAAAACCACTGACCAACACAAACGAAGACTTGTTTCACATTTACCAAAAAAGGTCTTGATCATCCCCAAGACTTTTGGGAAAATATTGTTTGGACTTTTTGGAAGGTTTGAGTCCCGTTACATCTGACATAAAGCTAAACAGCATGTAATAAAAAGAGCATCATACCAACAGTCAAACATGGTGGTGGTAGCGTGATGGTCTGGGCTGCTTTCCTGCGTCAGGACCTGGACGACACACTGTAATTTATGGCACCATGAATTCTGCTCTCTACCATTAAATCATGACAGAGAATGTCTGCCCATCAGCGACGTAAAAGTCTCATTGCCAGTCAATGCAAACACTTGATTGCAGTTATTAGGTAGGTGTGAATAACTTTTTTCCCTTAATAAATATAATTATCCTTTAAAAACTGTATTTTTAATCAATTCTACTTACTTTAGGCAAATATTACAATTTGTTCAATGATCTGAAACATATGTGACAAATATGCAAAAGAAACCCTAAGAAATCAGGAAGGGGGGGGGGGGATACACAACCCTACAAGCCAAAATGCTCAACAAGTAATGTAATGTAATATGTGGGAGGCAACTGGAGCTAAGAGTGGAATTCCTTGTAAAACAAGGGTGATATCACACAGAGTACATGTGACAAATCTGTGAATGCAGCAGAGAGTTGGTGGGCTGAGGGTGCAGCTAAGAGGGGGAAATGTCACTTGTCTCTCCTGGTTTTGGTTTGTCTCCACTTATAAAACTCCCATAAAACCAATAATGTTGTGCAGATGTAGACATTTTGCCCGTGAGCTAACAACATAGAGGGCGCAGTATGTCGAGAATGCCTTTGATCAAGGCTTTATGAAGGAGACGAGAGCTTTTGATGATTTTGCTGACATTTCCAGGGGACTTTAAAGACTTGAGTGAGGCTAATCAAACCAGTGTGCTTTCTCCCCTTTTGAGGTTAGGCAGCGTGGACGGGGTCAGCTTCTTAGGAGTTGGAATATTTTTTATATACATTGGAGTCCAAGTGCGATCTGAAAAAGGTATACTGTACAGCAGAATGCTAGATGCCAGTGGGTTATGCTGGGGGGTTTTGCCATTTGATTTTAGGCATAATACTGAAGTCTTGTTTTTAATTAAGGTATTGTCACAGTAACATGATGGTGCAGCAGCTGGCTGTCAGTTTTCGTGTAGAACAGCATTTCTCTTGATATTGGAAGCTTTAGATGATGGCAGCTCTGCAAATAATGATGAAGTACCTGAGTTTAATGATAATAAGAAACCAGTTTTTGTGCATGATAGATAACAAAACTCCCCGAAAACATTCAGTTGTTCCAAAATGCTCTTGTCAGAGTACTGAGACCATATTTCTCACATACTGGCTTACTGTTAAATCCAGAATTGAATTTAAAAGTCTTCCCCTCACAAACAAGATCTTGAATAATCAGCCTCATTTTATTTTAAAGACCCCGTAGCACCGTATCACAAGTAAACCACATTTATTTGCGGCTCTTTGGATATTTTAAAGCAGAGCCTTCAGCTTTCGTGCCCCTCTTTGTAGGAACCAGCTCCCAGTTTGGATTCAGGAGACAGACCTACTCTTTACTTTTAAGATTAGGTTTAAAATGTTCCTATTTATAAAGTTAGGGCTGGATCTGGTGACCCTGAACGCTCGTTTAGTTAGGCTGCAAAAGACCTAGGCTGCTGGGAGCTTCCCATAATGCTTTGCAGCGTTCTTCTTGACATTTTGTTTAGTTTTTTTGTTTGCGTTTACATACCAGTCTGCATTTAATCATTAGTTATTATTAATCTCTGTTTCTCTTCCACAGACTGTTTTTTCTCCTATCTCCCTCCCCTCACCCCCTACCATTCACTGCAAATGGTGGCTCCCTGACCCTGGCTCTGCTGCTGGTTTCTTCCTGTTAAACAGTAGTTTTTCCTTCCCACTGTCTCCAGTGCTTGCACATAGTGGTTGTCTAATTGTTGGGGTCATCTCTCTATTATTGTTGGGTCTTGAGATGACGATTGTCGTGATTTGGTGCTGTAGAAATAAAACTGAATTGAACTGAATTTGATTGATAGACAATATTAGTGTAAAATACACAACCAATTAACTGTGGGAATCATTGGCTTTCATTACAAGTAAGAAAACTCCTGCAAAATTATTATTGTGATGGTGATTTTTTTTTAAAAAGCCATGAATTTTGGGATCAAATAATATAAAAAGCTTATATCTTGGTATATTTAGCTGTCATCTCTCCTGTTGTTATGACCACATTTCACCTCACTGTCATATTAGTTTATCTGATTTGTTTTCTCTTGAGGTGGACTTTCGATAAATCTTGGTCCTTTGTCTAAGCTTTACATTTCGCATGTGCAAGTGCCATATATCTTCCCCACTGATCTCTGATGCCTGCTGAATACAAATGCTCTCATCTCTCTCTGTCTCGCACACACCAGCGGGAGCAAACACGCCCATGCTGACATCTCCTACTGCTTCAGGCTCCTGATGTATCCACAGCCTTTTCTCATAAGGTGTCACCTCTCTCTTATCCATTTATTCATTGTCTTTCTAATACAGAGGAACCCAAAACTGTTTGATAGCTCTGGTGTGGGTAGAAAGAATCAGGGCAATGGACATTAATTAATTATATATGGATTCATTTTACATAATCTGCTGTCTGTATAGTTATGTAAATCTTTAAATTATCAAAAGAGACCTCTTGGATTTTCATTTCGGGTGGCATAGACAGTGAAATGTTCTCATTTTTGGGGTCCAGTTCATTGCAGTTCTTTCTACACTGTAATTAAAAGCGATTACACGGTCTGGCTCTTCACAATGCCACAAATTTTATTACCACCCTTGGAGCCTATCATGGTCTGTGCAGCATCTGTATTGGAAGGGTTGGACCTAACTGATGCCTTTTCTGTGGTGGGATCAATTTTAAAAATGTCCAGGCCATTAAACCATACAGGGGCTTTCACATAAATGTGAACTATCAGACCTGTTTCTGAAAAATCGTGACCTCCGGGGCACAGCCACATACACTTTAAAACAAGACAGAGTGCCCCCACTAATCTATAGACCCACAAATCACACGATGCCACGTTGTGCCACCTGAGAAATACGCTTCCCTCTGATGCCTGGTACCTTTTGTCTGTTAATGGAGCTGAGAGATGAGGCATCTAACTGAGATCTCCCACATGGTAGCACAAGCAATCATTTTGGAGCAGCTGCAGATGATGACTGCAGAAAGTGAACTGTTTAACCCATTAAATGGGCCAGTTTTCTTCACAATCATTATATGATCAGAATATGATTTCTGTCTCCAAAGAGACAAACTAACATGTTGTCTGTTTTAAAATGTCAAATTCATTTTGGTGACTTGGCAGCTTTGCTGAGTTTCCAACTAACAAGTATTTTTACATCGTGTCATTTAACAAAGAATTATGTAAAAGATAAATTGGTAACTTGCTAGGTAAGCTCATTAAAGTTCTATTCAAATAAAATTCAGGTGGTTAGGACCCAGCCACAACCTTTGGGGATGTAAAATCAAAAAAACGAACCCAACATGAAAAAGTGCCGAAAACTGCAGTTCCTCCATTGGCCACACGAGGCTCTCTCCAAAAGCAGGTCAACCCCACAGACTCCCATGCTAAAATGACCAACTTTAGCTTTGAAACTAGCATGTTTATACCCTGGTATATAAAAGATTTGAGTAGAAAGTAGGCTAATTTGGCCATTCAAGAATTTTCTGAGTATTTTATTAGCCTGTTATGTAGGATTAAGTAATTAAGTCTTTGTTTTGCATATTGATGCAACTTGCTAACCACATTTGCTAGCATTAACTAAAAACTAATAACCCTCCTATTCAAGTACTGTCAAGTCTGTTTTTAAAAGAAATAAATAAATGAATAAAAAATAATAATCCTGAGGACAAAAATACTTTTTCAAAATATCAAAGGTCTTGGTCTCTGTGTAGCTAAAAAGTGATGTTTGGGAACTAAAAATCTCATTTGTAATAAAAAAAAAAAGTTTACACTCCAGCATGAATTATACAAAAAAGCTATTATTGCCTGGTCAAGTTTCTTTGAATGAACTGAGTATTGCCATCTTGGAAAGGAGACAAAGGTTAACTCATCGGAATACAGGAGAAAAATAAACAGCTCATACTAAATTTCACCTGACAGTTAATTCTATCTAATCACCATCAAAGCAGGGCATGAAATAAAACATTTACAGAGCAGCTTTTATTCGTTTTTGCATTTCTTTGACGGACCTGCCAAAGACATGTCAGCTTCAGCCTCGATTGTCCTCCATCTTCGAATAAGTGAAAAGTTGTCATTCTAAATTGAGAAAGGTCCACATGTGGCATCCGTGTGTTGAGCGTTTGCAGCCTGCGGTGTCAAAATTTAACAGGCAATCACATTTCTTCTTCACACCCGACTAGCTGCGAGCTTTTGAAATGGTCAGAGGAGAGGCTGATAATTACACTCACTCTTCCTGGATCGGCTCGTAAGTGAGGGCGAACAGCTGGGGAGTCGAGATGTGAGGAAGGAAGAAGACAGAGCAGATGATGTGTTGTAGTCAGAGGACAATTCTGATTTAGTGCAACAGTCTGATTTTCACAGGTTTGTAACACAGTGCTAAAAGAAAGTGGTGAAAATAAACAGCAAAATTGCCATAACAGCTATGGTTGGACATGTTGCAAATAAATCAGTAATATTTAGAAGTAAAACTGAGAGTAAAGTGTCTGAAAGGTTCAGGTTTAAGAAGTCGCATCAAGTAATACTTTAGACAAGGTAGTGGTGTGTGATGCTCAGTTAATACCAGGTTTTCTGTTTTAGTTCATTTTTAGTAAGTTTAACACAGGGGTGAGGCATGGACGCTAGTTTTTATGGAAAAACAATGAATGACTGTGTTCTTAATGACTCAGACACAGACTGAATGAAACTGAATTATGCTAAAGTATAATGAAATCATCGGTGTATGAAAAGATCAGTCTCCTCTGAGGGTGTCTGGCCTAAGGCACCCAAGTGACCTGAAAACTGATTTGCTCACAGTTTGCAGTAAGTCCAGAAAATATGGTGAATGTTTCGAATTCTGAGTAGTTTTTTTTTGTTTCTGTTTTTTAGTGACGGCAGCATCCAACAGGATTATTGTGACTACAGGGAGTCAGCACCTTGAAAACACAGAACATGAAAGTTTAGTGATGAACCCTGGAAACTAGCACATATACTAAAATTGGAACGATACAGAGAAGATTAGCATGGCCCCTGCGCAAGGATGACACGCAAATTCGTGAAACTAACACATATGACATATTTTCAGATAAGGTTATTTATATTTTTCTAGTTTGCAACATGAACTTTCTTGCTGACAGTTAGCTGAGAAGACTGGTACAATGCTCGTGTCTGAGTGTTAATTACTGTTCGAACAATCATTAGCTTAGCGTCAAGAATGGAAGCAGGAGTCACAGCCATTATGGCTCTAGATACACATTAGATCTTAAACTTAACATTTGACACAAGCTTCAGTGTATGAACATAAAGCCGACAACACAAAATAACGGTGAAAATTAGCTCAAGGATCGGAGATCATCATGTACAGGTAGAAATGGAGGCTGCCTTTGTTACCTGATGAACATCAGGGTCTGGCTGCTGGGCTGGGGTCAGGATAGACTCAGCTTTAATGTGACTCTGGGTCCTTGGCTAGCTTTGCCCTAACATCTATTCAGATGTTTGCAAAGAGTCAAAGTTGTGTTAGCAACATAATGCAGTTGCTTGTGTCCTGGACACAGTCTGCATATCACCAAAGCGCTCTTATGCTTTTGTGTAATGAACATAAAAGTAATTTCTACATCTCTTTAGAATAATGTTAAGAAAGTAAAGTCCAATAAAGTAGGATTTAGCATATTTAGGCTTGTTGTTACTTGCCATAAAATGAAAAGAAAAAATGACATAATTAGCAACAGACAGGAATTTGGACAATTGCACATGTTTTGTAGTTTTTCCTCTAAAGACCCCTACAGTCGATTCCAACAATTCATACTTTAATCTCCTCTTGGTTGTCTGATTTAAAATTTAGTGTAGTGCTGTACAGAGGCAAAACTACAAAAAGCGGTTGGTTAGATTCATTCTTGAACTCCCTGCACACGTGTGAGTATAATTTATTTGCCAAAAAGGAAAAAGAGAACACACAATAAATATAAAAAAAGACTGGTGGTGTTATTGTTTCCAACTTCTGTTTCAATCCTGCAATGATATTTGAAATGTCTGTGAATTCTTTTGGGCTCTATGTGTAGTACAAATGTGATGTAGTGATAGTCCTAATGCTATCAACTTCTTACTCTTTGAAAGTGATGTTAATATTTTTATTCTTAAAGTATGGCTCCCAAATATTGAAAAGAAGTAAATAACTGAAATAAAGATATACGAGACGGTTAATAACACCATAATGAATGCAATGGAGGAGATGCATGTTAAACATTGACTGTCAGTCACACTTGCGTACCAACTGCAAAATTCCACGGTGATTCACTATGCTTACATTGTGGGTCATATGTTGTCAGACCAATTAAACACCATTTGTCCTTTTCTCCACGGATAACACACAAACCATTTTCCTGGTCTGCTGCCCCCAATTTCTCCTACAAGGCTCTTCCATCACAGCTTGCTAATACCCATGCACTACTGCATTTAGGCAGAGCAGCAGGGGGGGGGGGGGGCGACTCATATCCCCGCCTGCTTCCCTTCTCCCGGGCAGAGTGATGATCTGTAAAGAGAGTCATTAAGACGTAATTTGTGACTGTGACGTGCACACACACACATTGCCTGAAGAATGCTATCCATCACCTGAAGCTCTATTCCAAACTGTGGAAAAGGAATGATGTAGAGGCCTGCTGCTTCTCTCTCTGACCTTTGACCTCCATGATGTGTGCGCCTGAGCACAACCGCACAAAAATACACACTTTAAATTAAAACAGCGAATAGTCGTGTGCTGATAGGTAACATCCGATCCACAGAGGATTTGGAGAACTCTGAGAACAGACAAAGGCTCTTACTCTTCTCTTGCAATACTTTACCCATAGTTGAAATGTTCTCTGGATTTTTGGGGCCTTGTTTTGTTTTTTTAAAGTAATTTTGCATTTTCTTGTAGCTGTTTTGAGTCTCTTTAAACAGGTTTTGTAGCATTTTGCTATTTTCTGTAGTTCATTTGTCATTTTTTCTGTTTGCGCTATTTTGGTATCTCTGTAGTAATTTACCCTTTTAGGCTGTTTCTTTTGTTGTTGTTGTTATTTGTTTATTTATTTATTGTATTTGATTTGTATGTTTTTATAGTTGTTTGGTGACCATTTGTATCTTTGTAGTTGTGGTATGCAGTGTTGGTCAAGTTACTTGAAAATAGTAATTATTTACTAATTACTCCTCCAAGAAGGTAATCCTTTCACTTTACTAATTACTTATTTTCAAAAGCAATTAGTTACTTTTTAAAAACATGATATACAACCTGAACAAAGCAACAGACCTTTAAGCCCAATTCAATTTTTTCTGCATAATCCATCATATAAAATTGAATCAAATGAAAAAGTCTCTTTTAAAAAAACGTGTTTTATTAGTTTTAATCTTTTAACTTTATGCACATTGAATTAAGCAAAAATATAATTATATGCAACAGTGTCTGACTGGAAGAAATTTGTTTAACATTTAAACCTATTTTCTGTATATTCCAGCATATAAAATAAAACAAAGCTTTGTGTGTTTACACTCACTCTTTCAAACAGATGCAAGTAAAACAGCAAAAACTAAATCAAACTAGAAAAATTTGCATTTCCTGCGAAAATGCTGTGTGGATGCCTTAACGCTGAAGATGTCGGCTGAAAAAAGCTGAAAAAGTTGAAAAAACAAAAACAAAAAAACATTGCCCTGAGCAGGATTCGAACCTGGCCCTTCTGATCTAAAGGCAGCGTCTCACCTCAGTGCGCCAATCTCCTTCTAACAAATAGAGGTGGATAGACTGACAATTCTGGTGAAATTAGCAAGTAAAACAGCAAAAACTAAATCAAACTAGAAAAATTTGCATTTCCTGCGAAAATGCTGTGTGGATGCCTTAACGCTGAAGATGTCTGCAGAAAAAAGCTGAAAAAGTTGAAACAAAAAAACAAAAAAACAAAACATTGCCCTGAGCAAGATTCGAACCTGGCCCTTCTGGTCTAAGGGCGGTTATTTAGCTCACTGAGCCAAACATTTTCTCACAAAGAAGAGGTGGAGAGACTGACAATTGTGCTGAAATGAGCGGAAGCTGCTGAGAATTGTGCTGATAAGAGGTGGAAAGGCTGAAAATGTTGCAGAAAAGAGGTGAATCAGCAGAACTTGGGCAGAAAAGAGGTAAATCAGCAGAATTTCATCTCATACTCATCTCACTGCGCCAAACCGGTTCTCATATGATACCACTTCTTACAGGGTTCACGTTTACTAAGGCACTACCCAAAAGGCGCCACAAGAGGGCACTCCAACACAAGAGATGACCTATTTACACTGATGCACTTAGTAAACAGTCAGCCCCCTACTTAGCTACTACATAATACAGTGATATTACAGTATACAAATTCACACAAATACTATGATTTGGCAGAAATACTATGACTTAGTAGTAATACTATAACATAACAGATTTCCTAAAAAAACTATGAAATTGCAGTAATTCTATGACTTGGCAGAGATACTACGTTTTAGCACAAATACTATAACAACGCAGAAATACTATGACTTAGTAGTAATACTATAACATAACAGTTCAATGTTCTTGCACAAATACCACAATATGGCAGAAATACTATGTTTTAGCACAAATACTGTGATTTGGTATAAATACTATGATTTGGCACACATACTATATTCCGCAGATACACTATAACATAACAGATATTCTACGACTTAGTAGTAATACTATAATATAACAGAATTATTAATTGGGCACAAATACCACGATTTGGCAAAAATACCATGATTCGGCACAAATACGATGACATGGCACAAATACTATGATTGGGTACAAATACTATGATTTGGCAGAAATACTGCGATTTGGCAATAATACTGCGTTTTAACACAACTACTGAGATTTGATTGAGATACTATGATTTAGAAGAAAAACTATGACTCCATACAAATACGATGCTTTCGGACAAATACTGTTTTGGTTCCAATACTGATGTGCAACAAATACTATGATTTGGCACAAGTACTATGATTTAGTACAAATACTATGATTTGGCAGAAATACTATGCCTTAGTAGTAATACTATAACATAAGAGATATACTATGGTTTTGCAGACATACTATGTTTTTACATAAATACCATGATTTGGCACACATGCTATGATTTAGCAGAAATACTATGATTGGGTACAAATACTATGATTGGGCAGAAGTACTATGTTTCAGTACAAATACTATAATTTGGCATAAATACTATGATTTGGCACATATAATATATTCAGCACATATATTATAAAATAACAGAAATATTATGATTTAGCCCCAAAACCATGATTTTGCACAAATACCATGATTTTGCAAAAATACTATGATTTAGCAGAAATACTATGATTTAGCAGAAGTACTAAGATGTAGTAGAAGTACTTTGCTTTAGCAGAAATACTATGATTGAGGAGTAATACTTAAACATAGGAGAAATATTGATACACAGACACACATACACAGACAGTAAAGGGAACAGGAGCTGTTGAGAGTCTGGGCTTGGTATATGTAGGTCAGTTGAATTAGCTGCACCTGCTGTAGTCAGCCCTTACACACACAGAGACAGAGAGAGGTGTGAGTTTTCTTCAGTGTATTTCTGACATTCAGGATTCCCCTCGAACAAATGGCCATAATTTCCTAACCGTAGGGGCTAGAACGGTCATTCAGACATCGTTTTGTTCAGAAGAGATGGGGGAATCTTCAGGTCTTCATAATTCAGAGATAAAATATAAATTATTAAAGATATATGACTTGTAATACACTGTAACTGAGTAGAGGCGAAGCAAAAACTGCCTTGACTTGCTCTCAAACAACCTTTGGTAATTCTAAATCTATTTGGAGTATCAATATCATTCTTTCACCGTAAGAGACAGCAGGCTTTGGTGAACAATCATGGAAATTTTCAGGTCTCTGTGGAAATCCATTAAAAAGATATGATGAGAGAAAAAAGTGCCTCATTTCCAGAGTTTGAAATCTGAAGAAATCTGAGCGAAGGACGAATTTCCTACCCTCAAACAAGTCTAACTCATTTCAGAACGGTAATAGGTGAGAAAATAATTCTTGAATTGTGAGCGTCAGGAGTGTCTGAAGATATACTGGGACAAGCCTTATGTCTTAACTTTGCTTCATTAAGGAGATATGACGATTCGAATATGCCTCTCATTACAGAAATCAAGTGGTGATTTTGAACAAACTCTCCATTGACTTTCTATGGAGAGTTTTGCGACTTTGTGTTGGTCTGAGGAGATTTGCCAAAATTCTATAAATCCCACAACAATGATAGTGACATTTTCGGAAGGCCAGCAAAAATACCTACGTTTTGATGTATAATTTGTGGAAGTTGAGTGAAAATTGAGCAAGTAGCAAGAAGTTGTTCAGACATGAAGAGAAGACTGCAAAACCTTCAGTGGCACACTGGAAGCCAAGTGCATAGCAACCATAACAACGCATGTATTTTGTGAAAAATCACAATTTTGCAACTGAAAACTTTAAGAGGCATAAAAGTAAAACAGTAAATGATTTGAAAAAGCTGATTTATACCTGAATAGCCCAATAATTTGAGAACATTTTAAAGTTTGAATGGTTGTTCTACGTGAAAATATGAGGAAGTAGTTAAGTTTCAAAAACAAGAAAATTTTAGCAGAATTGCAGAAGTTTCCCATTCATTTCAATGTGACAAATTAAGCTTAATATTTTAAAAAGTATAATAGTGAAAAATACCAAAAGACATAGCACACATTAGCAGAAATAGCAGAATAGTTTAGAATTTGAACGGTGAAAATCGGCTGAAAATTGTGGAAGTAGTTAAGTGCCAAAAAGTGTACGGAAGTATCAAGAGGAACTCAATAGTGTGGATGCTTAAAGCATCCACACAATAAAGAGAAACAGGAACTCAATAGTGTGGATGTCTAAGGCATCCACACAATCAAAGACTCAGCAGCACTGAGTCCTGCCGCTCTTAAATCTATTGTCACCTGTTTAGCAAGAGGTTTTCCCAGTGCCACAGCGGTCATGTCAGTGGGAGGATCCGGGGTTTTTTTCTGTGAATTTCACATTCCTGTGGCAGCGAGCTCGGTGCTTGCTCAGATTTAAAGTTTCATTTTTCGTCGTACAAAGAAGTTTTCTTCCCACGCAGAGTGTAAAGTGAACGCTAATGTTTTTGTCACTTTTTATGTAATCAAACTCAGTAATGTCAGTACGTCCATGCTTTAAATGCTGCATGGTCGTACTCGCTCCCACAGTTCGTTTTATCCATTGTTGATCTGCACACATCTGTTGCCTCCACGGGCGTCGCACACTCGTACGTCATTGTCATGAGACACTCACAAACAAAATCACGACGGTTTAGTAACACTGTAATGCAGTGTGCTTACGGGAAAGTAACAGTAATCTTAGGGCTGCTCGATTATGGCAAAAATGATAATCACGATTATTTTCACTGAAATTGAGATCTCGATTATTTGACAATATTTATTTAACCCTTTAAGACCTACTATAGAACCAAGTCCGCCAGAGCTTATATTATTTTTTTACATGTTGTAGTGCCATTTATGGGAGCATTTCAAGTTGCTATACAACTGTTATAGCCCATATTTTAATAATATGTATGCATTAAGTCCATAGTAAGTACATTAATTGCAAAAAAGTGCAATACACTACAAAAAAAAATTGAAAATCGTTTTTGTTTGTTTTTTTACATATATTTCTACTTGGAGAAATTTAAGAGGTTATCCCTCAAAACTTTAAATACAAAAAAGTTGCAAAAAAATAGTTTACAACAACAGGAAACTTATTTTGAGTGTCTTCATAGTTTTATTTTGGAGATACACCAATTTTTATATACTGCAGGAAAAAAAACAAAAAAAAAAACAATCCTATGATGCAAATTTGCAAAGAAAACAGCATGTGCATCAAAATAAACTATTTCCAGCAGTGCAATTCGAGTTCTAAGCATCCCAGAAACTATTCAGAAAAGTCAAACATGACCAGTATAGGCTTTTAAGGCCTACAAGTAAAAAACTACATTTCCGCGAAAATGACGTCACTTCTGGTTTCGGGCAGGAAATGGCGGACATGCGATAGTTCGCGCTGACGTCTGTTTCACTGTGGGAAGTGTTACGAACAGCTGATCGGATTGGCAAAGCGTGTTTCTGGAATATTATGTTTTTGTTCCTGCAAGCGCTTTTTATGCAATTTTTGCAAAGCTATATGTGGAAGGAAACCGTGACCGAGGACAAGCTGATGGCATCAGATGTAAGTACAACTCCTCCGGTTTTGTATGCAAAACAAATTATTGCGCTAGCTTACACGGTTCAGGTTCTACAGGGATTTAAAAATAGTTACACAAAACGGAGCGTGCTGCTCTGACCGGCTTTAAAGGGTTAACAATGACTTTAAAAAAGAATATAAAATAGTGTGCAACACCACTGAAGTTTTTTTTTTTACCTCTCTTTTCAACCAACGGCAGTCACTCTCCTCTCCAAATAACTTCTGCTTAGCTTTCCGAGCTTCCCTCGGGTCCTCTTAATCAGCGGTCTCCAACCTTTTTTGCGCCACGGACCGGTTTATGCCCGACAATATTTTCATGGACCGGCCTTTAAGGTGTCGCGGATAAATGAGGGAGGGGCTAATAATCGGCTCAGTCATTTTTAATGATCGTTGAAAGCCCAGATCGTAATCGTGATTAAAATTCGATTAATTGAGCAGCCCTAAGTAATCTAATTACTTTTTTTGCAATAGTAATCCCTTACTTTACTCGTTACTTGAATTAAAGTAATTGGATTACAGTAACAGATTACTTTAACATGTTACTGCCCATCTCTGGTGGTATGTGCTTGTAGTTCTTTTGTATAATTTTATTTTAGTTTTGTAGTCATTTTGTACCTCTTTGTAGTAATTTGTTTTTATTTTGTAATTTGTAGGTTTTTGTTGTTGTTTTATTACCTTTCCCCCCTTTTTAGACACTTTCACTTGTTTTATTTGTTTGTTTTTTGCATAATTTCGAGTTTCATTTCGTATCAATTTGCAGTTGTTTGGGTCCTCTTGAAGTCATTTTGTGTGTTTGTGTTTTCCATTCTTTCCAGTAATTTTGCTTTTGTTGTAGTTGTTTGAGCCTTTGTAGTTTTCTATAATTCTGTCTTCTGCTACTTTTACGTTTTTGTAATATTCTGATCTTTTGCCTCTTTGTAACCAAATAATTAGATCAGAATGGTTATTTGTTTTGTTTCATTTTGTAGTAACTTTGTATATAATTGAGTTAGTTATTCTGTTGTTTTGGATCCCATTTTGCATGCCCTTTGTAGTGTTTTTTTTTTTTTTGCTCTTTGCTTGTTTTTAGTCAATGTGAATGCCTTTGTAATTTCTACAATTTTGTTTCGTTTGATCTTTCCAGTAACTTTGCTTGTTCCTTTAGTTTTTCTGATCATTATGCTTATTTAAAAATTGATTTCCAACCTTTTGTAGTTTATTTGTTCTTTTTGTAGTAACTGTCTTTGTAATTTTGTCCGTCACTTGGTTTGTTCTTGAAGTTGTTATCTTTATAGTCACTTTGTCTGTTTGTTGTTGTTTTGTGGTTGCTTTGTGGTCATTCTGCATATATTTGCAGTCAGTGTTTGTAGTGGTTTGAGTCATTTTCTAATGTGAAGTGTGAACAATAACATTCATCAGAGGCACAGGGTTCAGAGGCCCAATTACAGGTTTGAAGCCCAGAAGACCTCGTTCCTGATGCAAACGTCCTTGAGATTTCCACTAATGCTTCCTTTTTTGGCCTGCTACTGTTTCTGACCTCCATCATGAAAGTCACACATGCTTAATATATTCAAAAATGCTGGTACCTAATTACACTTTATGCATAATGAGGAGGGTGGGTGCGATGAAAGGCCAGAGTCGGAACCATTTCAGGAAAAATAATTCATGCCGTCTGCTTGTTGACTCATTCTGTTCTACCACAATAACTCCAGCCCCCACCCCAATGATGGCTAATTGTTCAAGATGTGCTATCAGAGGGGTAGGAGAGAGGTCTGGGTGTTACCAGGCGGTGGCCTCTCTTCTGCTCGTCTTTGATGAAGGGTTCTTTTGTTGGAAATGTAATTCCTTCGCCCGCATGGTTGTTTTCATTGTATTCAAGAGCTTCCCTTAACGACGCCCAACGTTGCAGCTTGCCAACCTCTTCCACTACGTTTCTATGGTAACAAGTAAGAGTGAGTGCGTCTGGGAGATAACTGATTGTGTTTGTGTGTGTTTATTACGGTGATGTGGCTTATTTTTACATAATGAATCAATTATTGAGGCTGTGCAGCAAGCTCGTCTGAATAATTGCAAACCAAAAAAAGAAACAAAAAACCTTCTACACATAACATGTAATGCGTACTTCCTTGGAAAAGGTGCAACACTGTGTTGTAACACTCTGTATGTGTGTGGACGGGAGATGATGTATAATGGGACATCCAACTGATATCATTCGCCTGCCAATCTGCACCCTGCTCGCCAAACCCAGCCTCCATAATTGCTTTATTGAGGCGAGTCATGGCAGCTACAGTGTCTCTATTTATACACAGCCCACAGTATAGATGAAAGTACTCTACCGCCCCCTGCTGCCCAATGCAGGCCTTGCATTCCAGTAAAACGAGGGTTCATGGACACGAAGTAGTAAAATCCTAAAGACAAAGAAATGTAGAACAGATGTCACTGTAGTAAATTCTCAAATACTAATAATGCTTAAAAATGCTAATAATAAAAAACTTAATAATCATCAAGAAAATCCACACAGACAAATCAGTTTTGTTTTAATTTAATTTCACATAATATGTGACTAAATGATTTGGTCATGTGAGACAGGCTGACATCTGTCGATGTTTGTCTATGTTTTGTCTTTAATTAAGATGTGAAGAGGGGTAACTAAGACTTATCCCCACTGCTATGAGAAGAGAGTCTGGATTGCTGTTTAAAGGCTTAATTATTAACCCATCCATAAACAAAGGGGAAGCTTCACCATAGAAACAGAGAGAAAAAGCAAAAACACAAATTATACAGTACTGATGAAATATCGCATCAGTACTGTATAATTTATTTCTATAGTTCTAATCATTAGCTGCTCAAATGAAAACTCGCAGTGTCAGTATCAAACAACAATCAGTGCATCTGTAACAATAACAAGATAAATATAGATTTCAGTGTTGGGAAGGGTTTGCGAAGAGAAAACTACTCCCCCTTGTGGTCAGTGATTAAACTACATCCGTTCATGATTCCTACTAGATTGCCTGAAATTTACAAGAGTGTCTTTGAATTTAATTATTCCTTCTTTTATTTTCTTATTGAACAGCAGACTAGGGACTGAGGGGCTGATGGCTTTAATGCAGGAGTCCTCAAATATGTAAAGAACATCTTCAAACTGGAAACTGAAAACACCACAGATCTGATTTATTAGGTATTTATCCGACAGCCCCACCTCATGGTAAAATATCTTATGAACTCTTAAGATTGATTGCTAAAACTCAAACAAAGTTTTCAGTTTCTGGATGGCTTTCTGGACTCCTGAGGTCACCTTGGAACGTTGCTGCTCAGTCAACGATATTTGCATGAGGTCAGTTTCTACAACATACCTGACAGATAAGTCAGTGCCCGCAAAGCATCTGCCCAACTCCTTCTTGTGAAATGTTTTGATGTATCTGAATATGTAAGAGTCAACCCAGATATCATCCTGACCTTCCGGAGAGACTCCACACGCCACTGCGGGACCTTCAGTATATCTCTCCGAGGTTTTTGAGACATCTTTAAATTCAGTCTGGAGCTTACTTCTCACTGCTGAGCTGCTTGGATTCTTCAAACAGCCCATGCTGCTCTGGTGAGACCCCAAATCACCCTCTCTTCTAATCTCTGTGGCTGAAATCTTGCCTGCTCTGGGATGTTTTTGTGAGGCACTGTCATTATAAGGCTCTGTTGTTGATATTGCGATATACTGGTTGAGGAAGGCCCGATAAGGAAGATGCTTTGATTTCCTTCTCGACCACTTGTATGTGGTTGGCCTTTCTTTGTTCTGTTGGCTGACTTTCCAGTTTGTCCTTTCCATTGATGCGTGCTTTCAAAATCCTCCCTGGAGCCAAACTCTCAGAGGAAACTTTTTGCCTCAAGGAGGCATTTTGAGTCTTTGAGAGAAGTCTTTGGATTTCATTTGCCTTACCTGGGCTCTGTGTTGATAATGTTGATAAGCTGCTTGCGGGTTCCCTCTTAGAGCTGCTGTGGCTTACAGAGTCGACATACTTGTGATGAGATATTAACCTCGTATTATGACCAGTTTCTCTTGGGTTAATACCAGCAGTTTGGACTGTGACTGCAGATTGAAGCTCATCGGCTCTGCGAATGAGGTCCCCTCTCAGGGCTTGGACAGCTGCAAAAGGCCCCTCAATGAAGACTTTCCTCTCCTGGGGCACAGGACGAAAACGCAGCGATCTGTGAGCTGACCGCAGGCTCTCAATCACCAAGTCCCGATTGCCGCCGAATATAGAAAGATCAACCGTAGCGCTTGGGATGTAGAAAAACACCTGCACCACAGAAACGTGCTTGAATTAGAAACTTTTATTTTGCAATCAAAAGCTTATCAAAAGCAAGTGACTTAAGTAGGCATGGTGTTTTAAAATCACACTGATACTTACATCTGTGCTGAAGGGAAACACAGTGAGGATGAAGTCTTCAGGAAACTGGCTGTCTGTCATAATATGCTGCTTCTTTTCCACCACCCTCGCTGCATCTGCCAAAAGTTAGCACAGTTCTGCTGTGGTCTCTACCCAGGTCATTGTTATAATGATGCCTCATGAACCCACAAAGCTAGCACACTTTTTTTGTCACTCAGAGTGCACAGAGCTTGACTCGACTCATTATCTACCAGTCTAATGTTAGCTTTTATATAACAGTACATCACTTTGATAATATTAGATTAATCCATTCATCAGTTAGGCACACATCCAAGCTGCAGATCATACAAAAATCAAATGTTTCATTCATACATTACCCTTTCCACTCAGCATAATGTAAAAGTGGTTCTCAGGGGAAACTGAAATTGGTTCCCGTGGGTACCAATTATAGTGAAAAATAGCAGATATGTTTGACAATGACGAAACAGTTTGTGTAAGCCCTTTAGGTATTTGCAATTCCACATGGATAAGGTGGCCTTAGTTTGTGTCTGTCATTTATTATTACATTCACAGAGCTCCGGAAATAAGTCTCCTATTTTAAAAAAAACAGAATATGTTCAAACTCATAAAGCAGACTGTATTGTCTGACTAAGGTAACTGGAACACTGCACCAATCAGGGAGCACTATTTTAATTTCTAATAATCCCATTGTACAATAAACAATACACCCGGCTTTAGAGTTAAACAACAGGCTGTATGTTATGCAGCAATGATGTGTCTGAACTGAAATAAACTTCATATTTTTGATAGAAGACAGTACATACAGATTCAACTGTACGTTGTTTTTAGGCCTTTATTGTAGTAAAATATCTGTATACATGAGTGTTGTCACAACACTATGAAGTTTTAAGATGTTGTTTGCTACATTGTTTTTTATTTTAGAACTGTGAACACAAAAATCATAAATTGAAGAAAACAGACTGCTTTTCTTTTTCTATTTTTTGAAGAGTTGGGCCGAATCTAAAGTGCTTCAGAGACAGGCACATTTACATGCGGTGACTTATTGTGAAAAGTAAAAATCACAGTAAGCGGTCATTAAAAAGTGTTCATTGTTTACAAACTGATGAGTCATCTCATAAATCATCATACAGCCTGTATAGGCTGAAAGTGTCGGCGATACTGGCCCTGGGTTTACTTGGAAACGGACTGAAATCAAAATTTGAAGTATTGCAGTAACATTTAGCTTAAATTAGCGAAGAGTGGACAACTTTTTAGAGCAGCTTTTTGGGCAACTTCATTTAACTCACTGAGCGCTGGAAGAACTGCTCATACGCAGATTAGCTTTTGTTGGTTGGAAGGGGACACCCTCAAAAACTGCTTGTTGTCATTAAATTAATGTATTTATTGAAGGACGCACAGCTTTACACACTATCAGTAGCGACATGTTAGCCTATAGCCTGCCTTTAGCCACCACCTGCTAATTTACCTTCTTCGTTTTCAAAAGTGACAAACGCAACTCCGTCCATGTTGGTGGGATATTTGACCTTTTCGACGTCTCCTCCATCACTCTTCCGGGTGCTTTGGAAGTGAATGGTCAGCTTATCAGTTATCCTGCCGGGGGGCAACACATTGGGAACACCGGAGACAACCACCGTCCTGCTGTTCTCCCAGGAGTCGGTCTCCATTACCCTTTTGTTATGCTACATTAGCACTGAAGCGTCGACATAACGGTTAGATACTCCCGCGTTTTTCGGCCACACTAAACACGCCTGTCATTAATATGTAACCACTAAACCAGTTTTCTGTTAGTTTCACTTTCACTCGTTAATTCCATAGTGTTCATAATGCAGTAACGAACTTTGCCCACTAGGTGTCTCTGTTTCACTACATCCCAGGCTGAGAGGAGCGTTCGTTCAAAATGGCTCATTCATGCAGCTGGAAATGAGGCTGCAGAGCAGAGCAAACATCTCCGCAGTGCCCAAAAGGCACAGATACAAACCTCATGGCAACATCTTCCACAGAGTTGCCTCATCTGTTGCTCTTCTCTCCCATACCGAAGCGACATCTTGCTCCCAAGGAAACATTTCAATTAGACCTTGAAATTGCTGACTGCAGCTAACTAGTGGAAAAAGTCAACACTTGTGGTGCAAACATTTATTAGAATCTAATTTTTAAAAAATGAAAGAAAAGAAGAAGAAAAGCCACGCCATACACAGAACACCTCTCATGAGTCACACAAACAGAAATCCAAACAAATTAAGCCAAGTAGTGACAAACTCGATTGTATTATTCTTGTGCATATAAACATTTTAATATATAAAACAAAGTGGCCTGGTCGAGTGCAAACAAACAGGTATTAAGGGTTAATAAAAGAAAAACCCAGGCTCTGTCCGATACCAGTCAAATCTCCACCTCTGATCATCACTTCAGTGCAAATGCAACATTCACGGTGTTTAATGGTGACTTTAAATAATTCAGGTAGTTTATCTGTGATTCAGTGTTTCTTCTACAAATGCTGCTACGTGCCGTTCTAGAACCTTTAAACACCCAACGTGACACATTCAGTTCAATTTAAACATAATTATATCATCTAATTTTCAAAAAGTGGCAAGAAAAAAAAATAAATTTGGTATTAAAACAGCCGCAGTAGACACACTAATGTGATAGCTGGCAAACAAACCCCAAAAGTCTCCAAACACTTTGACTTCAGAACAGCAAACTCGAGTTTAAGAATAGAAGTGGGGCGCTGAGCGGAGCTCTGCAGCTACGGACAAATGTTACAAACTGGTGCTCGGTTTCCACCCTGCACAGACCTGTTGGCCGAAAAAAAGGGAAAAAAGCTAAAAGAAACTAAAACAAAATAAAAATGAACATTCATTCTTCAGACATTTGATGTTTCGATTTGGACAGCGTCTGGGAGACAGTCCAGACTGAGGCAGCAGAGGCAGGTGGTTGGATGTGCGTTCCATGTGTGCCGCTCTGAGATCTTAGCAGCTATGAGCCAGTCCTGTCTGAGTCGCACAGCTCCCCTTTGTGTCCGCTGCCGGTTCTGAGTTTAAAGGCGGCTCGGGGGCCTGTGGGGCGGAACACGGCGCTCGGGGTGGTGTGTCTGGAGGGGAGCATGGCAAAGATAGGGCGCGACGAGGCCAGGTCTCTGCCGGGAGCGCCTCGGGTCGAGTTGCACAACCGTGGCTGCTGGTCCGACAGCCGGCGGATCGATTCGCCCCCTTTGTACATCTCTGCCAGGAGGTGGTGGGAGTCTGTACAGCTGATCCCCTCCGGAGGATGTGTCACGTCCAGAATCTGACTGCTCACTGCAGACGCACACAGACAGACAGCGCTGTGAGCAGTGGAGCCAATAAATAAAACAACTGTCATGGGTGAGCAGAGGGGGGGAAACAAACAAAAAAACGACAACAACATCAGACCTGCACCATCGGGAGGCTTCAAATAAAATGCTGCTGTCAGCTTTAAATCTTTGAGTTGGAAGGACAAACAGATCTATGCGTCTGGTTATAATTTACTGGATTTTTTTTTTTTTACATTTTCTTTAAAAAGAAAAGGTCCATCTCTCAGTCTTAATTCCTCTGTAAAAGAAGCTGCGTATGAGCCCCAGTCCTTGTTGATTGCCCCTAGTGGGATTGTTGACTAAAGCGCCTGAATAATGAAGGGGAAAAAAAAAATCTCAGCACCTGCAAAAAATACAGCGTGATATTTGAAATAATCAGCACATTTGTGTCAGTGTTAATACTGCCAGGACTGCAGGTTCCACTGCCAGGTGTGATTTCTGCCCCGTCTGGAAATTATTTCTGCTTACATTCACAAACAGACGCTTTCTCCACAGATACGGAGCACAGCAAGCAGATTTTGACAGAATAAAAAAGGTGATGTTACTCCACTTAATCTGGCAAAGAGACTACACAGCAGCTGGATTTATCTGGTGATGAATCTCAGCACGAGTTTCTGATAAACACCTAAAGGCTGACATTCCAGCCAGCGTGCGTGTTTTTACAAACTGCTGGCCTGAATTTGAAAAGAAAAAAACCCAAAACACTACATAATATTCTGGACTAGGATTTGGAGCTTCTTCTGTGTTGAAGAGGTCAAATCTCGGTCAGAACCTGCCGCTAACTCGAGGTTCACTAAGCTTAAGCCTCCCTCTGGTCTTCCTATTACCTGCTTCACCTACACTGAGATCTGAAGAGACTGATTTTCTGCCGGCCTTCCTCCCATGACTGCCACGCCAAACCCCCAGAGGAACCTGAGGAGACAGAAGATGCCAGTAAGGTAGGTGTGCTTGTGGGCGGCAGGACAAGGAAAAAGAAGTCAAAAGTGGAAAACCAGTACTACCTGATGTTTGGCCATCATGTGTGCAGTGTGGATAAACGGAGGTCTGATGGAGGGTTTGTACTGCAAAGGCTGGCCCAGTAAAGAGTAGTGCGCTTCACCTGGTAATCAGAGTCAAAACAACCTTTTCAAATATCAGTTTGCAGTCATTTAAATCGCTTTAGAACCTAACTGCAGCTACATAGACAGAAGCTAACTAAAGTACTCGACAATCAATGATTAAAATATAAACTCCAAGTATAGCTGCCAGTTTAAACAAATGATATATGACATTTATTGAATCCTGTGTGCTAGAACCTGTTTAAAAACACGCACGCTTTAACATTGTTCATGGCAAGCAGGAAGTTGGGAAGTTAGCTACTGCTTAAACTACTTTGCAGCATGCTTTTCAAGCAATTTAGTGCAATTTGTCCCTTAATGTTAAATCTTAGGTTAGACATCTTTTACAAGCACAGCTGAAGTTACTGTTGTATTAAAAGTTGCTGCACAGACCCTCAAGTGTTCTCCAATGCACTGACTCCTTCATTTAGCATCAGGAAATGATGCCCCTCAGCAGGATTAGTTTAAAACACATGATCATGCTCTTCACTCCAATCTTAAAACCTCAGGAATATCAGTACATAAGCAAAGGCTTGTGAATATGGAAGAAGGTTTCATTCATCCAGATAAGAGATGCTTCAACTGTACATTTTTTGATGTTGAATGCATTCGTGCGCCATTGAACTGCACAGTCACTGAGTTTTGAGGATGCCATGTTTGTAAGCATGTACTGCAATACTACTGCGCGTCTCTGACCTTGTCCACTGTGGCAGAAGGCTGTAGGGAGCTGCGGGTGGTGGGCCATGACAGGGATGGGTGAGATGCCTGTTGGGAGGCCCTTGACGCTGGGCGGCTGGCCTGGCGAGGGAGTGAGTGCCGGAGACGAGGGCAGGCTGCTCTACATACAACACACCGATGATGCAGAGAGGGGAAACCGGGAGGAAACACAAACACTTTCATTCAAAAAAAAGAAAAAGAAAAAAGCAACTGTGGCCATTTCTTCCTTTCACAAAGTCATTCTGTGGTTCAAGTCATTGCTTTAATGTTCCATTCTATCCACATTAGTCCCACTAATGTACCATTACACCCTAATGCCGAGGACTATTTTCTCCTCATTTTCAGGTTTCGGCAGCACTCACTTCATTTGCAGAGCCTATTTACTACGACATTTAACCTGCCTGGAACAGCAGATAAGCTGAGTCTGGCTCAAGGCGACAATTCTCACGCAACTGTCAGACGCGTACAAACAAACTAAATTGGCTTTCAAATTGCTTTCTTGTGACCGTCTTAACTTTCTGACACGTAAAGTATGGTCCTATGTAGAAAACATCAGCTGAACAAATTTACAACTGAATTCAAAATTATTTGGAAGTTGCTCCCGTCAAATGAAAACCTCTGGGTCGCCGAGCTAATTAAATGGTTTCAAAGGAGAAACTACGGTCTGAAAGGCACCGCTGTTCTTCTGTGATTGCCTGATGGATGCGCCTGAGCAGCGTTTGTACCTGGGTGTTGTCCGGAAGCGGAGGGAGCTCGGCGGGCCTGCGGTTGCGTTGGTGCTCGGGGCCCAAGTGTTTGTGGCTGAGTGGTTTCCTCTGGCAGGGGGAGGGGGCCCGGGGCTGCTGGCAGGGGGCTGCTGTCATTTGCAGCATCACCATGCCGCTGCTGGGGGCCGGGGGTAACAACCCTGCAAGCAGACAGAAATGGAAAGGTTGAAGCAGTGTTTGTGTCGGCAAGAGGCAAATCAGGTCAGCAAAAAAAAAATAAAAATCCACTTATTTAATTCGTCACATCAGCTCATCATTTATGCACCAAAGTAAATGTGTTTTTGCCCCAAAGCTGCGTTTCAGCACTTTTGTTCAGCTACACACCTCATCAGGGAAAACACTGCTCCTACACCGTTAGCCTCTCAGCAATTACGTCTTAGAGCCTCGACTATAAGGGCACATTGGAATTGGCAATCAGAGAGTCCATTCCCTATTCCTGCTAAATCCTCTGCAATGATCCAGGAAATCCAATTATGTAATTATTTTGTGGCACATGAACATGACTTTTAAAACAAAACAAAAAAAAATTAATAAAATAAATCAGTGCCCCGAACATACATTATACCTCCATCTAATTAACTTCTGTTTACATGAAGCTCATATGAGGCGCAAATCATACACAAACTTTGCACAGCTGATGCTGGTGTCCATTTAGGAAATAAAACCTCGTAACACTAGCAAGGACGATGGGTATTTGGACTTAATTTGTAGATTATTTCTGGCCCCGGCCTAGCCAATTAAAAGTGTTTACTGGTCACGCTGTAGGTAAGGCCGTCGTGAGACCTTCATCCGACCTCATTACTGGAAGAGCTAGAAATGATGGCTCCCCCTCCACTGTGCTCCCATAATAATCAGACATGAATAATAAAGGTCATTAGTAAGGAGACTGCCCCACCTGGGCCTCTGGACAGCAATTCATGTCCAAAGAGACGGAAAAGAGAAATGAAAAAATGCGTTATTGTAGCTTTGTAAGGCACGAGTCCATTTTATCTTTATTTACCTTTTAATGTGCTAAGGTAAACTGGGAGACAAATTCCCAGGGTTTTTAGAAGTAGAATGGGAGGCAGAGCCTTCAGCTTTCATGTCGCTCTTCTGTGGAACCAGTTTGGATTCAGGAGACAGAAACCCTCTCTGCTTATAGATCAGGCTTAAAAGATTCATTTTTTCCAAAAGCATATAGTTAGGTTTGGAACAGGTGACCCTGAATCCTCCCTTAGGTATGGCGCAATGAATCTAGGCTGCTGGGGGCGTGACAACCAGGGTTCACAGCAACTTTAAGTGACATTGGGCCACATAGGTGGATTTTGAGCAAAGCTTTCTTCAAATGCAACTACCACCAAGAGAGCCATATCACTGGTGGTAAATACATTAGAGGGTTACCGAGGCAACCGGAATCTGGAATGTCCGCTAGCAACCAACTATCAAAGCGGTGCATGATCAGCGAATCGCTTCCTGTGTAAACACCCCTGAACCTTGAAGATAACCGTAGTTGATTAGCAGAGTTGCAGCTAAAGCACTCGACAAACACATTAGCTTTCATCCTCACTTCATTTCAAAGGCATAAAAGGTGGAACATTTAGTAAATACTCCAATCTTCTTCTGCACTGAATCGCACAATGAAACCAACAGTCCCGCTTCAAGACTGTCAAAAAATACATTGGGAAATACATTTTTACAACGTGAACAACGTACCTCTGTAGAAAAATATGGCAAATTAAAAAAAACAAAAAAAACAATCAATATTTATGTTGTGTTTATTAAAAAAATAGACCCTTGTGAGCGCTGGTATAAAATCGGATAAATATCGACCACATTTTCTTATGAGACGGGCTACGCCGTCTACCATCATCAGTTTATACAGACACATCTGTGTGTTTGATTGAACGGGAAATACTTTGAAAGTTAAATGACAGAAGTTCTATAGGTTTGAGAAGTGGGTTATGAAGCAAAATATTAAAGAGTAATATTACCAAAGCCTGAATATGAAAAAAATAAAGAGTTATCATTAAGAGTAGGACCAACTGGGAAATAAGATGCTAGAGACCCTCTATAACCACTGGAGCACCGCAACGGCAATACCAACAACTTCTTCTGATGAGTCATGACATCAGTCATTTCTTACTTTATTGTTTTCTTTTTTTTTTGTCTCAATGCAGTCGTTGATGTCACCTTAACATTTGCAGTGGTCGACCTAATCACTGTTTAATCTCCATCCAGCTCTGGAGGAAGAGGGACGTGAGCAAATCACTTTTACTTATTCAAACTCCAGGGACCTCCCATCACAGGGCCTCGCGCTTTTTCATTTCAAAAATCCAGAGTGTAAATCTAATCATGCATCTGCCGCACATACAAAGGTAAAGTAAACTCAGGGAAGATTATTTCATTATGAAGCGCAGGCTGTGGCTACAGAGGAATCCGGTCTGCGGTTATTGACACTGAAAGATGAGCAAAATAAAGAATGTCAGAGCGCTGGCAGTGATGGGGAATCTCCAGGGCAGCTAATGTCAGAAAAAAGCGAATATTCTCACTTTACTGCGTGATGCTACTGTAGATCACCGTGTGTTTCTATCTGGACCTGTGAACAGGCTGCATGCCAGCCTCAGAGAGGAGGGTACCTGCGTACTGCTGGCCCGGGTGCTGCTGGGAGACGCAGGGGGACGAGGTCTGAGGAAACTGGAGCTGCTCCATCATCGGTGTGGGCAGGAAACTCACTGTTGAACTGAGGATGAAAACACACACGGGGATGTTCAAAATCATACATTTCTGGAGACTGAAACTATTTTAAAATGTGAGCGGATTTTGGCAAGTGAGTGAAATATGAAATGTTTATGATCCAATGACCACACTTAAAATAATTCAAGCTCCAAGTATGAGTGAATAAACCAGAAGGTGACACGGGATAAAGTCTGTTAGCGTTTTAGTTTATCAAATCATCAATGAATGGTTACTGGAAGTCCACTACGCTGCGGACACCCAGGACTTGAGTTTAGAGAAAGTTTAAAAACCACCTCTAAGCCTACACAGACGTACACCTTGAGGAGATCTGAGGTGGGAGTATTTATTAAAAAAAAAAAAACAGAAACTGGAAAGTAGGCGCTCTGCTCTGTAAGCAACCTGCCTGCAGGGACTCGTCTCCAGCTGGTGAAAAAGCGGGCTGCAGGTGGACGGTCGGTCCTCGTGGGAGCAGACTGAGCCGTTCCAACACTGCCACATAAATCATTCCCGCACTGACTGCCCTACTAAAGCAGCCTCATTTTACAGCTGGGACGATGAGAAAGTGACCTCTCCTCACATGCGTGCATCTCTGCATTGTTCTTTTGCTGGTGACGACTGCGTACATGGCCGCGCTTGTCTCTGCTGTTTGTTACGTATACGGAGTCCCAGTGGTGCTCCTCTCGCCAGTATCCAGATTGATTGGGCCCACGGAGGTAGAAACTAATTACATGTTTTGCTTTCTGTGAGCTAGTTCTATCAATCAGCTATAATGAGAGGCTCCACACTACTCCGCAGCAGCCGAGTAATGACAGGAAAATGGCAAAACCTCTTGGAGGCGGCGTCAGAGTCGACATTCATCAGCTGCACGCAGACCCAGTTCGCCAAAAGGATGGTGGTAATAACTTCTTTTTTTTCTTTCCCTCCACAGTGAACAAAGATGACCTTGGCTCAGAGGCGCTTTGGGGATTCACTCATCAACCCCGTTTGGTCTAGAAATAAGAGGCACCTTCAAGCACCTGGCAAATCGTTTGTTTTCTGGGACAAAGAACATCTACAGTCGGGCTAATTTCTTCCATCTAAATCTGATTAACAACTTCGATTTAAAACGCGCCATTAGGACGGGATGAACATAAATCAGAGGCACTTTGTTATCAGTGTAAACATTCAGCTAATAATTACAACTTCACCTTGATACTAATTATTTATCAATGTAAACTTTGTGGCTTTGAAGCAGTTACACACACCCCTACATGTGAAGAGTATCGGTGTTCATACAAATACTTGGAAAGTTTATTTCCAGTGCAGTTAAACACGTCATTTCAAATCAGCACTGTGACGTTTGTCCACCTGAGAGCAGCAGTGAGTTGATGTTCTGTTAGTATGAGAGTGAATGAATAGTGTTATTGTAAAGCGCTTTGGGTGCCTTGAAAAGCGCTATATAAATCCAATCCATTAATACTCCCTTTACCCCAAAATCTAACAATACGTGACCGCAGGATTTTATTTATTTATTTCATATGAGGGATCGCGTCGCATCCCAGCATCGGATGCCCGACGGGTAAGCTGTTCAAAATGAGAATGTGACTAACAGCTGCTCTCCTGCTGAGCTGTATCTGATTTGAGAAACGCCTAGCACGCGAGCTTAAAAAGGAAACCAAGATGGTGACTTCCAAAATCTCCTTTAATATAAAAAGCTAAATTTATTTTCCGAGAAACTGAAACAGATGATCGCCCATGATTTGGATAAAAGAATTTCAACCTCAGCCTTTTCCCAAGGAGGGGTGGGAGGACAAATCCCACGCTGTGTGTTTTGGCAAAACTGTGTCTGTACATATTCATTAAAAAGAAAAGATTGGGAGAATTTGTCATAGAAAAAAAAAGCCCCCGACTAATTAGTGTCCAGGGACTCAATACCAGCATCAAATATCCTTTTTTTGATGGCCACATAAGAAAAACCAGTAGTGCACGAGCTAAAGTAGAAATCATTATGTATTCTTTTTAGATCCATAATGAACAGACAAGCAAATGAAAAGGTTTAATACGGGTCCTGTATGGACACAAAAGACTATTTTAGTCGACCTCTGAGCTGCTGCTACCTGATCACATCCTTTCACCATCGGAGAAATTCTGGGTCGACACTGACACATACGTTTAAGATGATAACTATTATTATCGATATTATGGCCGCATTCTTAGTTTTACACAATGAGGGGAAAAAAGAAAGTTCATTGTGTTTGAAACAATAGTGTGCAGGATTGTCACAGATGTAGATCCATACCTCATGGTGGTGTGCTGGTTAGGAGGCAGCAGGCTGTAGCAGGGCTGCATGCCAGCGACAGCCACTGCCCCCTGCCCCGGCTGGCAGGACACAAACACTGGCTGCTGGTACGTCTGCTGTGGAACAGAAACCTGCTACAGGGGGGAAAAAGAAAGAAAAATAGTCTCAACATGTTCACTGTTCTTTCTTTAGCAGACATTTTAAAACTCAGAGCCATGTTTTTGCATTTCCTAATGTCAAATAAAGACCAACAAAAGGCCTCGAGCGAGGCACGTTTCATTCATAGCAGTGCTCTTATTAATCTAGCTGGGGGAGCTCACGGAGGCGTCCCATCATCAAAGTACCTGATAAGACTGCATTGGAGGGTACTGGACCATCATGCCTTGCATCTGGTTGCCCATATTGCTTTGCTGGTTGCCAGTGAAAGCGAGGTTGGGTGTTGGCTGCACGCCCACTACTGTCTGGTAGCTGGACGCTGGGTTTGGCATCACGGCTTGGTGCACTGAGGCAAAATGAGAAAAGGCACAATGCTGTGACCGAATGAAAAGAGACCCCTGATGGATACGCTGCGATAACAAACCGCCAAAAGTGCAATTAAGGAGTCGTGATTTCGGTGTAGCGCGGCAGGAGAGGACACTCAGGAAAAAAAGCCGAGGCTATCACGATTTCACAAGACAACTGTTCAACACTTTATTGATTTTCAAAGGGTATTTGCTTCTTAAAACAATCCCAACAATGAGCACAGAACCTCCATCAAGCTGAGAACAATAGAAGAGTGTTTGGGGAGTTGAGCTGTTAAAGCTAAAGCAGGTCTGGAATAAATGAGAAAGTCAATATATCTGATTTAGCCTGCAGTGGCCTAAACCTGCAACTTGAGTAGACGAGACACTCGTCTGATGAAGGTAAATTACAAAAACACTGTCACTTTAATGAGATTTCTCCTTCCTACGATACCTTTTTGTTTTTAAAATTTAGAGAGGGCCAAATACAAGGACACACAAGAGATGACACAAAGTCACGCAGGCAGGTCCGACGATTCTCCAAACGCCCTAAAATGGCGATGCCTGCACCTAACCCGAGGCTGTGTGTGTGTGGGGGTGGAGGAGACTCGGACACTTAAATGTCAAGGTGACAAAAAGACAAATACCGTCCATTGTGACACTCATGCAAAGTAATCTGAGTGACTAAGGAGAGGATGTCCTTTTGTGAAGGTGTCTTTACAGTCTGCCGCCCTGGGAGAAAAGTACGACGAGACAATGAGAGCGCTCGGCGAGGAACGGAGCAGGAGGACTATTTTTATCCTCCCTCGCCTCCCACCTTCACTTACAAACCAAGCATGAAATGACCGTAATATCAAAAGCACCCGATTTTTATTCCATTCCAGCAGGGAGCGACGAGGGGACGGTTCTGACTTCTTTCCTTCCATCAGACGCAGATAATGACCGACTGTCCTGATTGTTGTGCAAGCGTGGCTGACCATCCTGACGGTCTTGTTCGGCTTTCAGGATTAAAGTCATGAGGGAGGAGAAGTTTCTACTCTGTAGAGTTCTTCCTCAAAGAAGAACGAGGAGTTCTTCTTTGAGGACTGGATTCCCAGATTTCGTTTTAAAAGCTGTCCTCTGCTAAGGTGCTCGCACAGTCTAGCGACGACAAGGTGAGAGGGCTGGAAAAGAGACCGGTTCACTGTGAGATTCATAGAGGCCTCTCAGACAGCGTCCCGGCCCCGCCTCCCGTCTCTCAGGCTCCAGATTCTTCTTTCTTTGTCACAAATCATACGGAACTGAGGAGAAGGACCTCTAGAAACCTCAAAATATACTCCTACTCCTTCCATGAAAAACACACAGGTGATCAGTTATATTAACCTTAAGATGAATTGAAAGTACTGAGGTTTTAACCTCTGAGAGTCACTGATGTTCTCGAGCCGTCTGTCATTAAACTTTCATGTTTCCATTTCCATAAACTAACAAGCAGGCTTGGCAGCAAGACTTTTCCGCCATTATACTGCGAGCCCTAGACTGCACCATCATCACTGCAAGAAAAACCCTGACTGGTAAATGTGTCACCTGAAATTGCTTGTACTCCAAGAGAACTGTAGACCAGTGAAAACTGCCTGCTTGATTTGAACACAGTAGATTGTTCCACTCTGCGTGTGGCTTGGTCCCAGGGGATCCCCTGTTCAGACAGTTTGCTTATGTTACATCAGGGGAAAAGGAAAAAGGCTCACATATAAAAAGGTGTAAGGACTTGAAATGATGCTTGAAATTCTCCCTTTAAAGGAGCTTCTGACAATATGTTCCTGTTAACTGATTGCAGCTATCGATAAGAGGGACACTTGGACACTCACGCAGCTATTAATGCAAGTAACATGAGAGGTATGCTACAAAAAGTCTTAATTTCTTTACATCGACCTTTAAAGGAGTGAATGACTAACTGCTTTTTCACCCATTTTCAGTGCATTCCTGATACATGGTTTGGGGCTACATTTCAGCCAGAGGCTTTTTATAAGACGTCCATTTTATTAAAATGTATGGAACTATGAAAGCAAAAAGTACAGTCAGATTTTGACTGCACATGCAATATCAATTGAAGGCACAGAAAATGCATCGATGCACCACTAACAGTCATGGATTGGCCTCCCCAGACCTCAGCTTTACTAAAACTGCGTGGGATCCTCTCGACCGTGAACAGAATGAAGCCGGGACTACTTTCATAAGAAGAAAGCTTCCTTAAGAGAGCTCAGACTGTGTTGACAAGTACTGACAAACAAGGTTGTTAGAATTGCACGAACTGTTTTTGTCATATATTGTCCATTTATGTTTCCATAAATTGCTACATCTATATCCGATTTTCCTAGTAAAACACAAAGAAATGAAAGCTGGCTCAAGACTTTTGCACAGTACTGTATATCAGTACTCAAGGGGGAAAAAGGCCAATGAAATTAGTCAATATTTATTTGTTCAGATTTGCACTGGTTAAATGTTTGAATGGAGAAATGTTGAACACATTTGCTTTAAAAATAGAGCTCTATTATATTTTATATAATTTGGTTTGGCATCAGTTGTCAGACTGTCAGCAAGTTGTTGGTCTGGTTTCTCTCATCAGTTCATCCCTATTCTAAACACACACGGCGGCTCTGTGCTGTGCAGGAAAACTTATTTATTTGCAACTGAAATCTGTTGAGCTTCAGATCTAAAACATTTTTTATTACTGTCTCTTTGATTGAATATATAACTATATTCAATCAAAGTGAGATTCTCTCTCTAGGCTTGACATTTAGTTTGTAGTAGGAGCAAGAGCAGCAAATCCTCAAAGGAGCAGCAGAAACCAAAGAAAAGTTGATGTACGACTCAAATCATAGCTGTATTCTTTCAAGAAAATATGTACCATCTTTAGAGGACATTAGCTTTATCAATTGTCTATCTAGTAGTGATGTTCAATTTATATAACAATGCCTTCTAATAATTTCCTAACAGCAGTGAAGAAAAAAAAAAGGAACACTTCAGTCCTTTCACATATATTACACGATGCTTTCTCAGAAAGAAGCTAAAGCCCTGTGGTAGTGGTGACTGTCTGATGCAATTGAGTGGAAACACTGACAGGTTCCTCTGTGGCCACTGGCTGGGCCGTCGGAGAATTTCCATTGATAACTTATTTATTGTGTGTGCAACCCACGCTGCAGCGTCTTCACCTTTAGATGCTCTTCTATGTGTGCATCTCTAATTAATGCAAAAAACGAAGGAGCAAGAAGGCGCTGGAGTCATTTTTTTTTTTGTTTCCCAGAGAAATAATTGCTGTCCTTTGCCTTTGTAGGTCAGCTCCATTTGTTCGCTGTCTATTCCCCGCATCCCCAGCAGGGAAGCCACATTTGCAGCTTACAGATGACAGAATAGTGCCGCAGCCACTTATGGAGACGTGTGTGCCTGATTGTACAAGTCACAACTCTGGGGCAACATTACATCCAGTTAAGTAACAGAAAGTGTAGGTAGGTGTGTGTGTGTGGTGAGGAAAAAGACCAAGCAGGAGCTAACAATCTCAATTCCTGTGGCAAAATGAAAAAAAAGGGAAAAAACGAAAGACAACAGAAACTGAATAATCTAGTGATGACTCCCGGGGAGACATCTGAACTCGTAAAAACAAACAAACAGAGGGAAGGAAGGGAGGAATATCTGTCCTTCACAGAGACGTCTGACATAAAAATGCTCTCTAAGAGCTCAAAGTGAGAAGTTAACAAAGTCTATTGAGCATGACTCATGACAAAACAGCTAGGCTGAGCTTTGCTCCTAACAACACGGAGCCTCAAATTCAAGGAAAACTGTGGATCTTATTCATTAAAACACCCTTTGATTTCCTTCAGATCCACTGTGCGACGCTTTCAAAGCTGTGCTAATTAGTACTGTCGGTTCAGCACAGAAGAGTAGAGGTAAAAGTAGAGGGAACTGCTGGCGTTTGGTATCCCAGTGTGCAACTTTAATCTGAATTTATTATCAATCAAAGAAGACAATTTATAACGGAGCCACGTGTGGCTGTGAGCACATCAGTGCGTGTCAAAGATAATAAGGACAGAAAAATGTTTTTCGCCGCTAAAAAGAAACAGGAAAAAAAAACAAAGTGAAAAAAATCAAGTCATATTTTTTTCAAAGTAACAAAATTAAAGGTATTGAAGTGGATGATTAGTTCACTGTGTTAAGAAACTGCTCAAAACCCTTTAAACTCAATGTAATCTTGTGACAGCGATTACATAACAGCGTAATAGTGTGTGAAAGTGAGTCCAAAAATTACCCTCCTTTAAAATGACATCCAGTGGGCTGGATCGTCTTCGGCTGGGCTGATTCTAGACCCCGGGCCTTATATTTGACACCTAACATGTGAAACTGGGTTTAATAAATTTATTGCTTTTATATTAGTCGGTTAGTCACCACCCTCACCCCGTTTAATCTGCTAGTACATTAGTTGCCAAAAACACCACAGTCACAAAGTCAGCAGTAGCAGCGGCTCTTTAAAATGACCGTGTAAGTACCTTGTTGCTGGGGCAGGTTTTGGCTCTGTGGGCAGTTATAGGGCAGCGTGCTGACAGGCGGCCGGTAGTGCTGCTGCTGCTGCGTGCTGGAACAGTGTGGGTGGTGGGTTGAAGAGCAGTAACACGAGGACATCTGCGAGAGACGCAAAACACAAATTCAACAAGCGCGTGACGCATCAGCGGTCCCATTTGAATTGACTTCACAGCAGGAGGAGGAATGAAGGATTAGTCATAAAGCTGGTTTTCACTGCAGGAGTGACTCATGATGACAAATTAGCACATTCTGAGACGCCTCTGGACAAGACGGCGGGATTTTAGCTGTGCAGCTGTTAGCTGAAGTCCGTACCTGTTGGACAGGCTGCTGGATGTAGGTGTGCTGCTGCAGGAGTGGCTGGTTCAGGGCGGATCCGGGAAAAGCAGCATGACCCAGGGCGGAGCTGGGATATGTGTGATTTTGGGCCGGGGTTGGGAGTGGGATGGGCTGACCCTGCAGCACCCCCGGGTGTCCTCCTGATGGCCCTGCCACTATGTAGCTAGCAACCTGCTGTGGAGGAGTGCCCTGCAGCACCACAGCAGAGGGGTGGTGGTGGTGGTACACAGAGGGATAGTGGCGACCGTCAGGAGCTGAAGGGCCACTGTCATTGGCTGGCTGCTGCGCCAGAGTCATGTGGCTAAACTGGGCGTTGAGAGAGTCAGGCTGCAGAGATAATTATGGGGAACACTTTTAATACGGCACAGATTAAAATCAACAATAGACAGCAGTAGATTCTCAGAGCCAGGTCACACAATTTAACACATTTATTCTGCTTATAATCTAGATCAATATACAGCTCAACCAGCGCGTTTCTAATCCAAGTGTTAAATCAAAGACATCTCATATCGACTTTCACTTTAACTAAATGCAGATAGCTCATATAACTGACCCAACTCCTCATGAGTATCAGCAGCCCAGGTCATCTCTGACATGTTGTTGGAAAAATAGTGTTTTTAGGCATGGATTATGCAGCACTAACATCTGGTGATGAATTAAATATTAATGGAACTTTCCACAGGCGTAATTAGTCACAGAGGCATGTCTTTCACTAAAACCAGGTCAAAAATGAGGTTAAGCGAATGCATGATCTATATATGTGTGTAAATGGCTCCGGCTGGATTTAGATACACCTTTCCACAACATAAGTTAGCAGAATAGTTATTCGGAGGCGTGTTGAGATCTGCTTTTCTAAAGTAATGCATAGAAAGGACAAGACGTGAACTATGAGGATGCAAAACTCCATCTGCTAATTTCATTATTTCTATGAAATAAGATAATTCACAGACTACCAAAATATAAATACATTTGAATCAATATTACTGATACAAAAGGCACATCAATACAGTATGGAGACCTGGGTCTAAGGAGAGCTCAGAGGACTTCTTTAGCACAACCCAAAACGAGTGGATTCTTTTTTCATTTTGGACATTTGTGTCAGATTTTAATGAACTAATCCAACTGCTCAGAGAAGAAGCCTATAAATAAGCTCTTAATGAGCCAGGTCTGACAGGAGATGGAGCGGGGGAAGAATAATAACATGGAAGAAGGAAGTTCGGTACCACAGTGTATTGTTGGTTAGGACAGACGGGCAGGAACTGAGAAGGAGGAAGAGGAGGAGGAGGAAGAGGATAAGAAGAGACCATTGGGTTGTGGACAGGCTCAGAGGGCGGCTGGAGAGGAGGACAGATCGGCTGAGGAGGGAAGGGAAGAAATGGACAGAAGGACAGGAGACAAGATTGGACGGAGGATGTTAGTAAACTGGTGGGGCTCACTAGCGTTCCTTCACATATTTGTAATATATTTTGTAGGTTGGATTTACTGAAAGCTAACACTAGCTCAGTCTCACACAAAGCCAATATTAGCTCAGGCTCAAATAGTGCTACACTCCACTGAATGCTAAAGTTATCGCAAACGTGGGTAAAGTAGCTAACACATAGTTAATGTGCTAACATGCAATTAGCCAGTCTTTTTATAAGAACTATACTATGTAGCTGGACATGCTAATAAATATTCTGTTTAATCAGTTTGTTAAAGTTTAGTTTTGTTAGTTTAGGACATGGTTTAGTGAAGCCCCATCTCTACACTCTGAGTTAGCGAGGTTAGGAAGCAGTTAGGAAAAACGTGGAAACTGGTTTAAATGATAGAAAAATCCCTGAAAAACAAAATACCGCCCACTGACCTGGGAGTGAAGGTGATTGGTTGGCTGTTGCTGCACTGTGGCGGGAACTGGCTGCTGTGGGGGTTTCCCCTGCTGTTGGATCCTGCCAGCAGCTGGGGCAATGCTGGCTGGGTTATAAACTACAGCGCTGCCATCAGGATGGATGAAAGGCTTGCCTGTCAAATTTAATTCATAAGAGACCGAAAACCACTGTGATGCGAGCGTTTCTCACACACAAATAATTCAGCTTCATGCAAAGAGGATAAAAAAAAAAAAAAAAAAAAAAAAAACTTGAATGATGACAGTGAAGGACACACCCCGACGGGTCCATGAGGGGAGAGTCAACAGGAAATAACGACCTTGGCAGCGTTTGAAGATCAGTTCGGAGACCAAAAAGTACACAACTGCGCGTTGGGCCCGTGATGCATATTTACAGATTTCTCCCATCTGTTCGCTGCATTTTGATCAGCACGCTTTGGTCTGACTACTAATTTGACAGACAAACCGAGTGCAAGCCCGTGCCAACCTGTAATTCTGTTCCAAAGTTATGAATTTTCATTTGGAAAGCAGCAAATTACAAGATGGGGGATCGTATTTTTGGATCGTTTAATTTGCAGTAGACTGTGGCTGGATCACCACACTTATGAAGACACAGGAATCCTTTTTAAAAAGTCATTTCTGATTTTATCCAATAAGAATACAGAGGCTTGGCATCACCCACCTGTGTGTGGGTTGACCAGAACGCTGCCAGGTGGTATCCCTGAGGCTTCCAGCGGTAACAGGTAATAGTTTGCTGCGTCTGTAGCTGGCGGCGGCTGTGACAGGAGGCTCTTGGTCATCTCAGGGTGTCCGGCGCCTCTGGCGTCAGCAGCGGGATGGATTAAAGGTGCGCTGGGAACGTTGGAGCGGGAAGAGGTTGAGACTGGGAGAGGCAGCTGGGGGCGGGACAGCGAGCTGGACGAGGAACCGACGCTGCTGCACGATTCTGAACCTGAGGAGAAGCGGAACAGAGGGGTGATTATCCTCTGCCTCTAGATTTTCCCACAGCGACTCAAACTTGTCGCTTTTGTGCTTTCGTTATTCATGTGGGAGGAGAAGAGCCTATGGTGATAATGAAACACGGGAGGATATTCGCAGTCATGCCTCTTGCCATTAATGCAACCTCTCCTGTGGTAGCATTGCGTTGCAGTCTCTTGAGGCAACTGTTGATTGAGAAACTGGTAACTCTGCACCGTCTGTGATGGATCTCTCTCTGTATAATTAACGAATGTTGTGCAGAATGGTGAGCGCGCGAAGGGGGTTTAGGGAGGAGGGACTGACACTCCAATCTGGTGTTTAGGATTTTAGCTGGCCGAGTTTAATATTGTTCCCATTAGAAAACTTGTTAGAGGACTTTCACGGAAGGAGGAGAGCAAGAATAGCCTGTAGTTAAGATTAAATTTACATTTAAAGAGCTTGAAACAAAATAACAATATCACAGGCTTCGAAAGAAGCGGTATTTTTATGTGCTTTAAACACACACACGGTGGGACCTAATCCATTTTAAAGTAACAACAATAACACTACACAGATATGCACCATTAACGCAAAATTACCAAACCATCATCGCTGATGCTCACATTTATTTGTATTTGTCATGCAAATCGATTGTTATTGCAAAGCTCGATTGTGCAAACGCGGGTAAACATTTCCAGCCTTGCGACGTGTGGATTATACCTGAAATACCTTGAACATCCAGTACAGTTGAGCGTTGTTGTCCAATCAGATCATTTTTTAAACCTCACTGAAATGTGTGACACTTGCCAAAATGCCAGCTTAATTACCAGACGATGGCTCTTATTAGCCATCCTTTGCTGCAGTTTCACGGCCCGATGTCGTTTCATATAGTTTCGCTCCAACGCAGCCATAAAAAGCTGAAGACGGCCTCCCTGCACCGAATCCCCCGCAGAGCATACGCAGTAGCAGGTGACGTTGCCGTTTGTACCCGTGTCTGCCATCATGAGGCAAACTGAACTGATCACGTCGGGCTCGAGGCCGTTAAATATTGAACAACTCTGACTTGAGCACCAACTGAGTCTGAACACATGTTGTCAGAGCTATGAAAATGGGAAAAATGGCATGTGTGGCAGAATACTAGTTACTGCATTAGCATAATGAGCGATGACAGCACCTTACATTTCTTTCAGTGTCATTATATCTTTGTGTTTGTGTAGCATATTACCACCAAATACACCTGTCACAGTGGCTCAAGTCTGTGCTGTTGCAACAACATTTCAGGCCATGGTGCAGAGTTAATGCGGCTGTAAAGATCAAACATATTCTGTAACCTAATGTAGAACAACAGATCATCCTTCACAAGCTGTTCACATGGTTTCTACGTAAACGTCTAACCCGCAAACATATAAATATAGATTTTTAGCAGAGTAGAAAAAGCAAATGACCTCACATTTGTTTCCGTGGATGTTTTCCACCACTGGATTCAGAAAACACATCATAAATAATAAGTTGTGTTCGTGATTGCGAGTAAGAAACGGATAATTCTGTTATAACTCAGTCAGAAAAGCTGAAAAACCCCCCCCAAAAAAAATTTAGCTTCAACAATACTAAAGCTCCTTTTTTCAGGTGATCTGTGGCAGTGAAAGCTTATTTGAGAGTGAAAGACAAAGGCAGAAGAGAAAGGCAGCACAGGCGAAAATGTCTCCTCGACTGTGAAAAATCACACGATTTAAGGAAAACTGGGGGGAAAAGAAGCAAGAACAAAATGGAGAGCAGAGGTCGCCCAAGGACTGCTGCTTGTTACTGAGATAAAGAAGACAAGCCTGTAATGCAGAACATCTCATCGCAGCCAATCGGGTTACAAATGGATCGTACTGTGGAGTAAGCACTTGCGGTTGAGGAGCAGCCTGAACTTCATCTCGGTGACACGGCACTGACACTTCCCTGTGCTTACACTTATACATTATGCAGTAACTCCTCACTGTTCGCTTTTCCACTGCTGCTGCACCACATTTAAAGAACCTCCTCCATCACCAGGTTGATGTGCGGTAATTAGTTTTGACAGCTGTCCGGCTGCGCTCGCCCCGCAGACTTTTATCGACCGCGGCGGGACGACAAACATTCCTTCTGATGAGAGCTCAGGTTCCCCCCCCCACCCAAAAAAAGCGAGCATTTTGCTTGAAGCTCTTCTGCTACTTTCTTATTTCTGTTTCTCATTTACCATCTAATTAGTGAATCCTTCCTCCTCAAGCTGTGACAGAGTTTCCTCTCCTTCGTCTGCACGACTGCATGAATAAATTAGATGCTCGCTCGCTAATGAGACAAATCCCCCATTAGTTTCATTTAGAACAAAAGCCATCAATCACATAAAAATCTACATCTGATTGAATGTCCCTCCTCAAAAATCAGTTCATTAACAGTCTGTCGATAACAGAATAATGAGAGCTGCACTTCATTCAAGCGTTTTACGTTCAGACTGCACCGTCGTTCCATTTCAAACCAAGTGAGGACGGTCTGCACCAATATGTCGGCTGATATCAGCTGTTACGACTCGTACTGTATATTTATAGCTAATTCTGCACTAACAGGTTAAGAATAGCTGAAACTATTTTTTTAAGGATGATTTCTTAATATCAGTGGTGGTAACTGCTCAAATTGTAAGAAATAATTAATGGTGTGAACACCATACTGTGAACACACCACTGTTAGGAAATATCTGTGTCCACAGTGTCTATCAGTACTGGACATCATCTGAACACCGTGCTGCTCAGCTGCCTCTTGCCTGTTTTCGAGAGCCTCCCGGTGCTCTTGCTGCTGGCTGTGCTATCCCCTCTGACGAGGACGGGGGAAATGCCGCTGAAGCTGCTGGCCTTGGTGATGGCGGGCCGCGGGGCAAGTCGGTTGGAGCTGTCCGAGCTGTCGGTGCTGCTCCAAGGCCGGGGCTCGCTGTGTCGCGGCAGCGCTTCTGTCTCCGAGCTGCTCTGCCGGCTGGCGCCAGACTGGCCGGCCCGTAACCTGAAAGGCAAGAAAGCATACATTTTCAAAATATGTTATCATCATTTATTTCTACGTCTGTGATTAGGACGCTTGTACTTAAAGGGCATTTTTTTTTCACCCTTACATACTGGAAATTGCCCCAAAATGGTTTATGAGCCGTCAAAAATGATTCCCAATCATTTTTCTTGTTGACTGATTGAGGATCAACTATTGTTTCAGCTGGAAAAGTTTAAAAAAAAGTCTATTTTTGGTGTTTGACATGTTACAAGATGACTGGAGACTGTAACAACATATCGGAGCAGTCCAGCAAGCCTGTGTCTACTCCTAACAACAACCTGCACAAACTCCTAAATATACGATCACTTAAAGAAAGAAAAAAAAAAGAAGAAAAGATCTGGTGTTTTCATTTTGGGGGAAAAAAAAAAATGTTTTTGCGGTTTAATTGGCCGTTTGTTGGTGTGAATAGGCTGTCCCACATGAGGAGGTCTGGGCAGAAAATCCAGTTAAACAGGAGCTTTCTCCAGCAGCAAAAACAAATCCTCACATCAGCAGTCCTGTTCCTGAGCGAGCCGATTAAGACAGACAGCGACTCAAAGGGTTTTCTCTGGAAGGAGCTCAGACGTATGTGTGCGAGGATGGGTGTGTGTGTGTGTGTGCGTGTCTGTGTGTGCGGACCCACCTGAACATTTGCCGCCTCTGTTGGGTGCTCATGCATGCGTCTTCATCCTGAGCACTGAAGGGAGGAGAGAAGCATTTCAGAGAGCAGGCGCTGACAAAAATGAGCCATCTACCATTTTAAAACGTGGCAGGGCTGCCTCTAATTGCTGCTCTGACAGGAATACTATAAAAGTGATTGAACTTCTGTTAAAGTAGCGGCTTTTCTGAAGAGCTCCAGTTCCCCTTTATAGGATGAAATCAGCCCTACCTTGCCCAATTACCTGACAATTCATCATCCGCGTTAGCCAGACACGGCTTTTGGGGGAATATTTCTATTTAATGAAATGTGGCGGAACGTCAGCGATCATGTGATTAATGCCATTTCACTACTTACCTTCTATCCAGTATGAAGTGATCTCCCTGCGAGTGAAGAGGGAAATTACTGTCAATAATGTGGAAGAAAAGCCAACTCATCTCTACTGAAAGATGTTTTATATTTATGAAAATTCTCTGTAGTATTGAACAATTTGTCAATAACTGTGTTAACAAAACGTGCCATTGCACTGTGGGCTCCAAAGCATGCATGTCTACCAATAAATCTGACTTCTTCACAAAGATGGAGGGCCTTGAAAAATAGTCTATAATTTCAAAAATCCTGCCGTGGTAATTGTTAGCAAGAAATCTAGTGAATTTGCACATGAATAGAAATGACACAAAGATTTGTGCAACATGGCCCCCCCCCCCCCACCCTCAACCCCTCCCCGCCCCACTCCGCCTACACAAACAGCTCTCACATCATGTGCAAATATCCTTTCTCTGGCTCGCTGGTACTCCTCCTCCCTCTCCTCCATCGATTTGCTCCTCTTGTCAGCTTTCAAACGCATTCGAATCTGGCAAGGACACACACACACACACACACACACACACACACACGCACTTCTTTAACAGCTATGTCAGGGACGCCAGATTGTCCCACTCTTACCAACATGTCAGAAATGAAAGTGACAGCTTGGTGGAGGAAAGAAAAAGAAAAGAAAAAAAGAAAAAACACCTACCGTGCTGTCTTCACGATCAAAGCTGGAGTTGTCTCGTTTGAGAATGTAGCGTTTCTGAAAATCGTCCGCCCTGTCATCTTTGATGTGCTCGGAGAATTTCTGATCGGGTCTGTCGGTGGGGGGAATTCGCAAGAGTTTTAGTGGCAGCTTAATTTCGGGCGGATGCTGACAGCAACATATGTGAACTTATCTCTCGACTGATTGAAACAGCTTATGGCTGCAGAAATTCGCCACCAATTAACCTGCAGAAATATCACATGTTGTAGAAGAGCGATCCCGCTAACGTTTAGTTACCAATAGAGCAGGGCGATATGACCAAAAACATTTATCGTGATATACATTTGAAAATTTGCGATAACGATATAACTGACGATATAATTGACACCAGAGAAAATACTTTACAACTCCACAACTTTATTAGTGCAAAAAAAACCAAAACCCATCAATGTATTTTCACTTAAACAAGCAGCTGTTTTTTATGTGTTATGTAAAACATTAACAGTGCAAATTCCTTGCTGACAGTTTAACCAAAAGGCATTTCCAGTGGAAACTGGCCGACAGATCCTCAGCATAACCATGTATAATATCTACAAAACTTAAAGAGGTTATACACACACAACACGGTAATATTATGTTGAAGCACAGTACGTATCACTCCGTGAGGCTCCAGCCTACGGTAGCCGTAATGCTCCGACAATCCATCAAGCAGTGCGGGTTCGTAGCTTAGCAAAGTCGTACTAAGACATCTGACAGATTTTTGAGCGCCGTGTACGTAAAATCGTTTCGAGGTCAGTAAACACAACCAGAATTCATACATAAGGCACACGGGATTATAAGGGGCACTGCCGATTTTCAGAAAATCAAAGGACTGATTTTAAGTGTGCCGTATTTTCCAAAAAACACGGTATATAACGACGGCTCGCTAGCATGCGCTACCAAAAATAGTACTGTGATGTGTATCTGACGGACGAAAGCCAAACCAGTTCCACACCACTGAAGTTGCAGCATTTTTACAAACCAATTCTGGTTCATCCGTTTCATTCAACGATCCGCTTTCGCTCTTCTCATTCTGCGTCGCCGCCATGTGCGTATGAAAACAAAGGCACTGCGTGTGCGCGTTTTACCCATATTCTATGGCGATATTTCATTTTCTTATCGTTGCCCAACATTATACCGGTATTACCGTGATCGGTATGATATAGCCCAGCCCTAGTTAACAACTTAAATTCAAATAGCAAACACCTCCAGGACACTCACATTCTGGTGTTGGTGGTTTTGTTGATCACCACCGACTTCCCACTGGGGTCCACGTTGTGATCCATGCCGAAGTAGGCCGCCACTCGATGTAACAGCATCCTGTGGTAGGGTGTCATGGGTGGGAACTTTCTCTTTTGACTTCTACAGGTAAACACAAAGAAATTACAACATTACAATTAACACAAAAGGTCCCAACGCCAGGTTCAATGAGTGGGGGGATTAAAGCTGCATTCAGCATCCTGAATAGATGTCATTTTTGGGGCTGTTTTGCACTTCAGAGGTCACTGTGGGGACACTCAAAGCCCTCTATCTCTGGTTAAATGTGTTTAACTCAGTAAAACCAGGTGCTCTGGTGAGTTTGGTAAGGACAGGAAGTGCTTTTCATTCATTTCTTACTCATTATTGCTGATGAAATCCAAGATGTCCTGTTCCAACTTCAGCAGCATGATTCGATCCCTAGGAAATGAAACAGACAAGACCGTCTGAGAAGTCAGTATATCTTTCCATTTCTCAGGTTATCTCTCTGTACATGTCTGCTAATATGTTTGTCATAGGACAGGTCACACCAGAAAGAGTCACAATGTTTACATTTTATTGATGTAGTCAAGTAGACATTAAGAATGTTAGCTAAATGCTAACACTGTAGCTAGCAGGGAAACAGTGGCTGTATTAATTATTCAAGAACACAGAATCAGTTTTCCTCTTCGTTTAGTAAAACATGAACTAATCATTTGTTTTGTTCAAAATCAATGAGCAAAATTATTTCAGCGATCTATCTTTGCTTAAATTAGAGAACAACAGTCAGTGTGGCTGAAAAGAAAACAATTCCTGATCTTTTGAAAGACCACCGTTCTGTTGTTTCAGCAAGCAAGGTACATGCTAACGCAAATCACTTATAAATGCTCTCTAAAGATTGTGTTTATTTTTCCTGCTTGTGCCTTTTCCCTCCAGAACATTTTGTTATGGGACTCTACAGAAACTCATGTTTACTGAACCCTTGTATATTTGTAACACTGAATCATGTCTCATGACTTCTGTGCAGCAGAGGAGGTTACATAAAACGGGTCAGCGTGACACACGAACTAATAACAGCTACAACGGCTTCCTCCATTTTGGACTTAGCACTGCCGAGATAGAAATCCCCAGCACAGACAAAGCTACCAATATTATAATATCTCTGCAAGTGAAAACATACGTAACATAAAACCACTGAAAGGATCACACTTCAGATTTTACATTTTGCCATGACTGGTCTGTGAGCCCCTGACATTCAATATTTAACATCAACTTTTTAACGTATCCTAAACTCACCTGGGGTTGCCCTTCAGTTTGTTGACCAGGAACTCATGGAGATCTATCCCAGTTGAATCTGTATAGTCTTGACTGGAATCTGATAAAAGGAGACACACACCCCGATTCACTGAACGAGGCTAACGCCTAACAAATCCAACCAAACTAACTTTACCAGAGTGTAATTTTCTTGCAATGAATAATAAGATACTTAAAATGATGCACTCTGTCAACTATCCAAATTAATGACAGTTAAAGAAATTTGTAATATTAATATGCAAATTAGTCACCTATTCGTGTGGGAAAACCTAAAAAGCCAAACTGCACGCCTGACACAGGAAACCATCACTGAGGGTGACATCGTTCAACGTGATGCCGTTTGATTGGTTATTAGTTGAACTGATATTTAGGGAGGGGGGGGGGGGGGATCTGCTGCCAGCTTGTATGAAGCTGTGAGCACTGCCAGCATTTAAGAAATGAAGAAGTGGTCGGGTAACAAAGTTGACAATGAAAAACATGTTCCTGTGCACCAACAAAAGAATTAGACTCGTGAGTGGGAGTCGAGGGGGACGCTGGAGCCCAATCCCCTTAGTGGGTGTCTGGTTTCTATAATTGGAGGCTGCCTCATCAGTGGTGTCGCTCCACAGAGGGAAGCAGACACCTTTATGCGCCTGTGGGAATCCATATAATTGCTTCACACCTTGAGCTTGTTGCAATTAACTGAATCACGCCAATTATTGGCCTATAATGAGATATCATTTAAAATGGAGAAGTGCTTTTGGACAAACTGGAGGACACAGAGCCAGAAAAAAGAAAGGTGGAGGATTGGATATTCCTGGTGACATGGTAAAGGATATAATTATTACAAGAATGTAATTTGGCTGAGTGACACGGATTGTGTGATAAGTATCATTAACGCATTTGGCTTCATTTCAATAGTTTGCCAATGACACTCTCACCACAGTGCTGTCACGGCTCGTCTTCACATGTATGTGTTTTCTTTAGTTTGTTTCTATATATAAACTCACATTTTTGGAGCAATGTTTATAAACGAGGCCTCAGGTGTTTAGGATATAAAGAAAAGCTAAAGCGTTGATGGAAACGGTGACAGGTCTTCATTTTGAAGTGTAACTGGAGCGTAGATATTCGTTTCCAAAACGGCAAAAACAAACATTTCTCACCTCTCGACAGCATTTTTTTCTGCGTTTTCTCTGGTTTGTCCGCCTTGTCGTAGTTTTCTTCTTTCTCGGCTTGGACTTGTGCAGCTCGTTCTTCCTTTTCAAAGGGCTGGAGTAGGAACCCATCCTGTTCACACAGGAAAATATAACTGAGGAGCTGCGTGAAACCAGGTGGTTTGCAAGGAAAAAGAAATAGGAAAACTGAATGCCCCGCAAATGCTAGATGTGACCGTGAGCAGACATGAGACCTTAATCTAGAAAAGGGCGTCAAACACAAGCATTTAATTCTGGGTTAATTACAGAATAGGACGACCACTGTAATGGAAACCTGTTTACTTGGAAGTAAAGGTGTTTCAAATAACTAAGAGACAGATTAGCTTGTTTTTCTTAAACCACCTGAACAGAACTTGAGCTGGAGCCTGAAATTAAACAAGGCAGCATTTCCTTCCTTACGATCCAGCAGAAAGAGGTTTTAGCTATAATCCCCCTCCAACTGGAAGAATTCTTTAAAATGACTGTGTGGATTTTTATTTAATTTAAATCTATTTAACATGGGCTTGGTTTACCTCAGTCGTACTCTTCTCCACCACACACACATTCAGAGCAGTATCTGATTTGCTTTTCAGGCAAGGCTGAAAGGGAAGTTGAACAGTGGAGAAGAACTGCCAGCGCTCTGTAAGTGGATTACACACAACTGTGGAAAGCTAACATCAGAGAATCTGTGAGAGCGAGATGAATGAACGAGAGCGAGCGAGGGGTGACCTAGCGTTGGGAGAGCAGCTCATAACCGAGAAAGGTCACAAGTTTGATCCCTGTAACAGCTGCGGAGCAAGATAATGAGACGCCGCGTTCGCCTTCGTTTTAAGACGCTCCGAATGTATGTGAAAGTGTAATATGCTAATGAGAAACGTGGCTGACTAATTGCCTGAGCGAGACTGGGGAAAAAGCGAAAATGAGTCTAGGATTGTGTGCTGTGGAAGTGACAGCAAGTTCAAGCGCGTGTCTGTGTGTGTTCGTCTGGGTGGGTTTGTCAAAGCAAAAACATTTTTCCCCCCTCCCGGTGAGAAGCGCTGATGTTTGCTGCTTAATGCCACCCTCGGCATCACATGGAAGCCGCCTGGTTGATGTGCAGCTGTTGCGAGCTGCCTCATTTGTTTCCTGACATCCATTTACCTCGAGATAAAGGGAAAACAGCGTGAAAATGATGGTCTTGTGAATATATAATGAACATGCTGTCACTCGGAGACAAAAAAAACCTGAAAAAAAAAAAGTGCATTCAGAGCCCCCCCACCCACCCACCCCCAAATATTGGCCATTGATTGGAGCTGACAAGCGGGCCAACAATGTAAGGGCAGACGTAGATTTTTGTTTTTCCTACAGAAAGCAGCGACGTCTTGGACTGTCCACAGATCCACACGGGCCTTTGTTACTACCTGACAGTAGAGACAGTAATTTGAAACTGTGAACAATGGGACACGCTTGGATTGGATGATCATAAGAGTTTGATTGAGAATCAGCACTCATACTAATGTGTTTTCCCCCCTTCTTTCTCTCCTTATTGCATTACCTCACCCCTCTAGGTTAGTTTGTCGCAGAAGGAGTCTCGACTCCGGGGGCAATAACGGGAGCAGGGGAAATATCAGGAGTATTCAATTAGAGCGTGCCACAGCTCTCTGTAGCTGACGTGTGGAAATTGTAATTTCCTCGACATGATTGATGACAGTAATACAGGACATCGTGTGAGTGCAGACGATGCGAGACCGTTGTGGGAATAACACCGCCCTCTGGTTATGGAGCTCGGTGCTGACTGGCTGAAATGCATGGAACAGATACACCTGTGTGTAAATGTGCGTGAGCGTGTGTCTGCCAGGAGCTGTGCAGAGCGGCATGTAATGGGTAAAGTTTGACGGGAGGGGGCTTTTGCCTGGAGATATGGCGCAAAAGAAGCGTCGATTTAGCAAAGCAGCAGCTGGAGCTCCGCGCTTTCTGTTTTGATGATGTGATGTTTTCATCAGACGGCTGCAGCCAGGTATTTAATCACAGCTGTCAGATGAAGGCCGCTAATCAAGCATCAGAGGTCCATCTACTCAATTGTAATGGGCTGAAATGAAGAACTGATCCCAGGTCAGCACTTTCAAGGCAAGTGGCCCTGTAGCTTAACAAGCTGGGCTGAGGCATCAGACTACATTAAACTGGGCTTGATGAAACATGAATTCACAGTGACTTACAGTCTTTAAAGAGAGCACTTTGCTCTTTATTAACAGAGTATGCTTACAATTATAACTTATGCTAGAATTAAACTTTATATATCTTCATATGAGGCTCTAGATATACTATGATTTATAGCTTACATGTGGGAAAGTTATCCCAATTATCTCTTTGGATATCAATAAAACCAAGATTGGTGAACTTCTCTCTTAAATTTATCTCAAACTAAAAATATTTCAAAACAATTTGTTGCTTTTTAAGTTTAAACAGGGCCTATTACGCTATTTGTTTACGCTATTTACCACTGTATTTTTACCACTGGACTGTACTAGAATAAGTTTACAGGACAAACAGTTCAAAATAATGTACTTATTCCTAATCCCTACAACAGGGCCTTGGTGCAAGCCCTCAGTTTTCATCCTGTTCTTTTTTGTGATTCACACGCAGAGCTGTCTGAGATGACCATATTAGGGTTGACCACTTTCCATGACATCACGCAGAGCTGACAACAGCGAAAACTGTCTGAACTCGAGCATTTACGCAGCCTGAAGAATGGTGAACACAGACTTCTGTGAAACCTGCTTTATGTTTACTAGCATCCAGTATCCACCTGTTACAGAAAATAACAGGAAGTATAATCAATCCACCTCACCCCTAAAGGGCCACACAGGAAGCAACTAGCTGTGGTGCGGCAACCAAAGACCATAGACCAGGCTTGGCCAACTCCAGGCCTCGAGGTCTGGTGTCCTGCAGGTTTTAGAGCTCACCCTGGTTCTACACACCTGAATGAAATGATTAGTTCATTACCAGGAGAACTTCAAGACATGTTGAGGAGGTCATTGAGCCATTTAAATAATCTTCGATGGCTCAAGGACACATCTAAAACCTGCAGGACACCGGCCCTTGAGGCCTGGGTTTGGACACCACTGCCATAGACATTAAATGACAATATGCGATGACAAAGTTGCTTTTATGTCAACAGATCAATGAATAAATCAAAAAGGATCAAGACCCATGCAGCAGACTGTGACAGCACTGAGCAGCTCCTTCAGTGGGAGACTGCGGCACCCACGGTGTGGGACGGAGAGATTTCGCAGGTCTTTCCTCCCCACTGCTGTCAGACTCCATAATAAAGACTTTAACTGATCAAGCACACACATCCATACATATGCAATAATACTAAGTGCAATAATCCTTTCTGTCATCGTTGTATTTTTACTCAGTTGTATATAGTATTTGTATTTGTATTCTATTTTTATCTTATTGTATATTTATTTTATTTTATTCTACTGTATATAGTATTTTATTTTATTCTATTCTGTACAGTTGTGTACTGTATTTATTCTTATTGTATTCTAATTTTTGCCTCATAACTTTTGCACTGTCCACTTCCTGCTGTGACAAAACAAATTTCCCACGTGTGGGACTAATAAAGGTTATCTGAAGAATCAAGTTAGGAGTTATTAATGAAGTTACCTCCATGTGTCAGGAATGTGTTCAACTCTCTTTGCTCTGAAGAAAGACTTCCAGAAACAGCTGAAAGCAACAAGCTAACCTGAGCTCTTAAAGCTCTGTCAAAACCAGCATTATTTTCACTACTAGTGAACCCTGTTAATCTGATCTGTAACAGCCTCTTTAAGTCATGGTGAAGACTTCAGCGTAATGAAATTTCTAAAGTGTAGTTTAACTGAATGAGGAAAACTAATGAGAGGAGTTTTTTGAAGCACTGTGTGTGGGCTCCATACACGCTGCAATCTTGTGAGTGCCTTTATGTTAATGTAAAAACATAAAATCAGACTCGTGCTGACCTCAGAGCGATGAGTAAATGTTACAAGGTCTAAATTGGCAAGACTGCCGCCACAACTTTGCAACAGAAAAGAGATCCAAGTGCCAGGACAGGACAGGAAGTTGACGGCCTTATTTTTAAACTTACCGGGTCAACAGACCTTTGCTAGGTGAGAATGATGATCTGATCAACTACAGTTCTACAGGGCAACAGCTATATGCAAGCTCCTAAATCTAAGTGTAAAGGCAATGAACTGTCTCACACTTACTACACCAAATACAGCTGACAGGGATGAAACCAGCCTGCGCGGATAAATGTGTGCGTACAATCCTGAAGCACAGAGTTGGGTGATTTTCTTCATAATCCGATCGCTCTGTTGTGGATAACAGATACCATTGCTGCAGGGGCCCGGGGTTAATGTAGCGCTATCCACCTTCCATTTACACGCACAGGCACACACACACGCACGCACGCACACACGCACACACGCCAGTGAAAGAACGAGGCACTCGCATGCTGGCGAGTTTATTTCCCATTATCAGCGTGAAGATAAAGAGCATAAGCTGCAGCAGTGGGAGAATCTCGTTCACATACAGCTATAAATGGTTTAGCCTGCTGCAATTAGTGAACCTAAGTGGACGGATATCAGCTAAACGGCTAAAATGGTATGAACTAATTCGCCTGCCTCTTTTTAACCATTTTTCTTTAGTTGTAACTCATTCAGTCAGTTATAAACGGCTCACTAACACACATGCGCCCGTGAAACAAAGTTGAGGAGACAGACTAGCATCTCTGCAAAAGCACAGCTTCGTTGTTTCTTATTTAGCATTAAAGCAAAATTCCTTCTGACACGACGGTCAGCAGAACCATTAGTTGTTACCAAGTAGGTTGACTTGCTAATATTAGCTTAGTGTGTTAGCACTAGGGTGGGCATGTGAGACCCTTGTGTTTTCATTTGACCTCATCATGGAAAAATGCCATCTAAAAACAGCTACAATTACAATAAATGAACAAACTGTTCGTGATACTACTCAGGTAGTGCCACAATATATGGTCCAAACTGGCACGCCTCTAATGTGCAACGCTGGTTTCATGGAGGTCTTTACCTGGGGTGCTGCTGAAGGCTCAGGAATAGGGCAAGGAAACGACTCTTCACACACCGCCAGGCTCCGCACGAGCTTTAGCCTGGTGTTGGACTAAGGGGGTAAGGAGAGGGGTGCAAGTAGGTGGGCACAGTTAAATCCATGCACATACATACCTGTGTCAATTTCATCACACATCACAGTGACAAGCCAAAGTGAAACAGCCAGCGAGCACAATCAATTCTTACGAGCATGTCACACAGATCCAATAATTCACATTTCAGCAGACACAAGTTTTCCCCGAGTGACTAAGCTTTTCATTGCTAAGATTGTAGCTTCTTATAACTTCTCGAATAACCTGATCAGAGGGAACTTAAGTTTAAAAAAAACAAAAGGGAAAAAAAAAAACCTCAAGCTTTCTCACATTTTTCTACAGGAAACATCAATGCAGCAAGCACAAAGGAAACGTCCAAACTAGCCGTATTCTCATTCATAATTCACATCACAGCCTCTGCTATCAGTCATGTGACGGCATCTCAACACATTGCAGCAAAGTCATTTCAGACATCTGCGTGACAGGTAACACGGGTACAACTTCCATCTCAATCCAAGCAAACAACGCAAGTCAAGTGCACGAGACAGGTCGGAGCATCCGTGCGCAACATGCATGTCGAGAGTACCGTACCTTAGAGTACTTCACAGGCTGTCCACAGGTAGGGGAGGGGGTGCAGGGAAAGGAAAATGAAATCAAACAAACCACAGATGCTTGGAAAAAAAAAAAAAAAAAGGGAGGGGGAAGACTTTTTTTGGGGGGGAAAGAAAGTAACAAATGATATTTGAATTAAATATGAGTGGCCTACATTTTGTGCATGGGTGCACTTCTAGAGCTTGAGCAACTCCAAACAATTCATAGGTTTCAGTTTCTATGATGTCTTTTTAATGTCTGTTCGCAGGCTGAAGAAAAAAAAAAAAAACTTAAAGAGCACAGAACAAAATGTGCTGACACCAGTCTGCGAAAATAAAAGATATTAAATGAAAATCTCAAGTTAAGCAATCACCGTTTTTATATTAGCACTCCATTTATACAGCATGTGTGGTCGTTTTATCTAATGCTGCATCCCATCATCATCATCTGCTATATGAACCCCTGAATTACTGCACTCAGTCTTTGATGCTGTTCGGTCTCATTTGACTGAACTTAAGCTGGTGTTAAATGCAAGAAAATACAAGTATATGCTGCTCTCAAACAGCATCTAATCTTTCTGAAACTGCGCTAGGGGCTGAAGTCGAGATGGTCATAATATATTTAGGCGTGATAACTGACCAGAGCGTGTCGTTTAAAATGCTCACTGAAAACCTCATGTTTAAGATGAAATTTGCTTCTTTTTTTTAAAGGAGTAAATCCCATTTCATCCCTCAGGCAACTTTTTTCTTTAACCTTTATTGGATTAGAGTGATCTGCTCATTAGGAAACACCTAAAGTAGCTGGATATTGAGTGGTTACAGAAAGGGGATATACCCCTGTTCTTTGTATGCTGCTGCTCAGTGGGCGTCTACATGGTTCGAGTTTCTCTCACTGATTGGCTCATAAAGATAAATCTCAGTGGTTCTCGCACATACCCTCACTTGGGTGGCCTGGGTATAGTCATAACCGTCCAAGTTTATTTTTGTTTGAGGCTGCTGATTGCATTGTTATCGTGGATGAACTAAACAAAATCAATCTACTTTTCAAACTATTCCCGTCTTATGGTGAAACTTCAGTTGTTGCAAACCAGCTAGCTCCAGTCTTTACAGTCTAGAATTAGTGATACTCTTTATAGTCCAGGCTGTAATTGTTGCTGGTCTCGATGTCAATCAGCTTTTTCCAGTCTCTCTTCTCACAATTAGACAGACTACAACTTGAAGAGCAGCTGGTGATGGTGGTCCTCGTTCCAACACGAGCTTAAGGGCCAATCTAAGCAGAAACCAGGCTAGCCAACCACCAAGGCTGAAGAACGTCCAAGCTGATGAAGCTTTAGTCTGTCCAAAGAAGAGCATACGGCAAAAGCAGCAGCCTTGCAGCCAATTCAGTGACAAAATATAGGTTTTGGCTTTTTTTTTTTTTATTAACTCATTCACTACCATTGACGTCTATAGCCGTCAATTGCAGTGAATGAGTCAATGGGTTTAACTCATTCACTGCCAATGGCTGGCAGTGAATGAGTTCATCAATAAAAACATTTAAATATGTACCCATACTCGTTATATTGTTTGCCTTGCTATATCACAAATATGATGTGATGCTAAGGGAAACACTCACTCTGTCCTTGGACTGGTTCATTTTTCCTTTTTGCTGGAACAATCTACAGAAAGACTGAAATGTGACCATTTCAGTCTTTCTGTAGATTGTAGACCATCTGACTAAAATCTGTGAGAATCTGCATCAGCTTAGTGACTGCACTGAAGTTCTGACCTTGATACGTTATCTCCAAATTCTGCACTATTGTGTGTTCATTATTGTTAAAGTGTCTGCTCAACCCTTGGCCAAATCACAGACTTTCTCTGGATAAATAATGGATAGATAATCATTTACTGGGAGCAATGAATTAATTTCTGAATAGCATATGCTACCAAAGTGGCTGCACTGCAGGACCCCTTCCTTTCACACACACACACACACACACACACGCACACACTCTCTCTTAGCAAGATGCCGCAGAAAACAAAAGCCAGACATTTGGCTGTGAGGGATTCGGGTCAGTTTTGTTCGTTGCTCCATTTAGCTGTCACGTGAAAGCAGGCGCTGGATGTAAGGTGCAGAAAGCAGAGAGAGGCCGCCCGCCTACTAGTGTGTGAGACAGCTCGGTGCCTCTGCGCTTCACGCACTGGTGGCTCTGTGTGTGTGTGTGTGTGTGTGTGTGTGTGTGTGTGTGTGTGTGTGTGTGTGTGTGTGTAAACAGAAGGTCTCTCAGTAGCACGTAAAGGGAAGAGCGGAGGAGGGAAAAGGTAGGGAGGGGGAGACCTGGCAGGAGCCATTTCAGTGTAAATTGTAACAGAGCCCAGTCCTCTGTTTCCTAATCCCAACACACACACACACACACACACACACACACACTAACGCTGTCCTTCCCACCTGTCCTCTAAAAATCAAAAGGACAACCTATCCCCTCCCTCACTGAGCTCGAGGGCCGCTGTTCGCCTATTTCCAACGCCTGTGACCTGCCGTGCCCCTTTTCTATATCAGGTAATATGGATGTGGAGGAGAGGGTAGCGGGGGTGGAGGGTGGTCAGGGACCGTGAGCGCACCGCTTCACCGGCTAATTGAGCGGTGTGGGGCCGGTGGGGAATGAACAATGCCGCCAGGAGATAAAGGAAAGGGAAAGCGGGGGGAGAGAGGGAAAGGGCTGAAGTCAGCAGAAGTAGGGCGGCCACCAGCCACCTGTCCTGCCGCAGAGGACAGAGCTGGAGAGCTGGAGGCAGATGGTGGCAAAGTCACCCTCTTTTACCTCTGTCGGAACGCATTCCTGCCCCCCGATGCCGCCATACCCACCCCCGCCTTGCCTCGTTTAAGGTACCGCTGTCCTCTCCCTCATTTCTTCCCCCACCCGTTCCTCTCACAATGAACATTTCAGGCATTTAACCGATGCCCTTACACAGAGCAGCGGAATTAGCTTCACCTCCTCCACCGCTGGAAATTACAAGCGGAAAGGTCGGCTGTGTCAGTGCCGTCAGCATATCCCGGCATTCCAGTAACCATAAAATCACTACATCAGGGAGAGGAAAAGGCAAAAAAGAAAATAACACACAAAACAGAAAAAGCAGCACAATCGCAAGTAGCCTACATTTGTAGAGGTGACATGAAGCAGAGTCACTCAGCTAATGGTCATACCAGACCACACAATGCTACAGCAGCAAAATATATGAGTGGATGAACTGGATTGTACAATTGGACCAATTTACTGCTTATGAAGTCAACTTTTTAATCCAAAAAGAGCATTTTGGGCTTCAAAAGCTGCCTTCTAGTTTCAAACATAGTCAATACTTTGGCTAAATATATTTTGGGGTTTTTGAGCTGATAGCTGAAATTCTTTCTTTGTTGTGGTGGATTAAAATAATTTAAGGAGGAGAAATCGTCCCTCTACTTTCATCTTCTTGCTACTTTCTTGTCTCGCCTCTGCTCTCCTTTCTTTCCTTCATTCTCCAACACCGTGTCTCTCGTGTTCTTCCACCTTCTTCCTCTCCCTAATCCTTCCTTCTTACAACCTCTCCACACGTCTCTCCCTCCCTCTTCCTCCTGTATCTCCTCCTCTCTCCCATGCTGCTTCCCCCATGCTGGTGTCATTCTGTTCCTCAGGGTAACATAGGCGCAGGAAGTTGGAAGATAAGCCTGGATTTGAGCCCCGATTATCTGCCTGCCTGACTCCCTCGCGCTCCCCTCCTCCAACCACAAGGCCAGATTGGCCTGAATCCTATTTTTAGGCAGCAGCCAAAGAGACAATCCTTCGTCTTTCCTGGATTTTGCTTCTTTGACCACACAAGAAGAGATTTCACAGTTTCACCATTTAGATTTTAGTGTGCATTCCTCTGTGAGGAAAACCTGTCAGAGCCAGTTTTTGCTCTAAATTAACAAATGCTAATTTTTTTGCACCCCCAAAGCACAATGTTGCAATGACAAAGACCTTATTAATTAGCAGTTTATGTCAAAGTGTTCTCAGCTCTCCTGAAGCCTCAGTAGATAACCAGTTTAATGTCTCCTGTGGAAGATCCGTGACTTCTTAACAACTTTAACAATTCTCAGCAGCCAGGTAGACAGCAGTGAAGAGTCTCACTATGACTGACCTCAGTGCTGCTGAGGCAGAGTTGAACCCTGCATTATTATTTCTGTCTGCGCCGATTATACATTTCAGAAATAATATTTCCTCGCTGAAACGGCTGGGAGTGCCGCAGGTGACAGAAGATGCCCAGGGCAGTTGGTGTTCGACGTTGACTGCTACTGAATTTTCATGGAAACGAGGTGTGGAAAAGAAATGACAGACTTTGCTGAAGTTGTCAGGTAAGTGTCCTCAGCTTATTGAGGCTCCAGTCTACCAAAACACTGTGAAACTGACACTTCATTTCACATTAGTGCTCATTCAATTCAACTTTATTTATACAATGCTTCAAGGCACTTTATCTCGTAAGGTAAAGATCCTATAGTATTCTGGAGGAGACCTCTACAAGCAAGTACAACCTGATAATAATGGACCACTGTACTCCAGCCTAAGTAATGAAAACATGAGCTAGTTTTTCAGCATCAGCCCTAGAAAGTATGTTTTTACATGTTAGAGATATTCAGCAACGATTCATATTTGTTTAACATCTGCATTGAAGGACACGATCAAAAATGCCTCCCAAGATTTCTCAAAGTCTTTTGGATGCTAAGTTAATGCCATGATCCAGAGTTAAGTATCTGTTTCCAACTTTTCTGTTCTGAGAAGAGTATAACGTATAAAGCAGTGGTACCAGCACAGAGCCCTGTGGAACCCTGGCTAACTTTCATGTTAGCACACATCTATCTATGATTCCAATTATTGCAGTGCATTTCCTTTAATACCAATCTCTGTAGTTAAACACTGTAACCATTGGGAGAAGCACAGATATGAGCTCACTGTGAGAAGAAAGTCATTTCTAACCTCCACCTGTCCCATTTCTGTATTATCCAGAAATCTTTTAACAACTACTCTTTCAAGAACAATTGAAATGAAAGGATTTTGGATATTAGTCCATAACTAAGAGACCTGGATCAAGTAAAAGATTTTTAAGTAATAGTTTAATTCAAACCATTGAAACGGAAAACTGTGCAACCCTGAAAGCCTGTCATACGCAACCTTTTTGATAAAGATAAACCGATCGTATTAAAAATGTAACATCTATTAATGGTAAATATTTTTGAACACTGTCGTAGGAATGGGGTCTAATAGACATGTTGAGGATCTAAAGGAAGAAATTACTTCAGATAGTTAGTTATAACGCTTATAAATGTTTTATTTGTGAAGAAACTCATGAAGGCTCTGATTCTTTGTCAGTCTGGTTGTAGTGCTGAATGTTTGACTCCCTGCTATTAGTAACAAACTTTTGCTGCTTTCTTTTTGTAGTCACAGTATCCAGAGTCGTACGCGATGAGGATATAATGCTACTGACAAGATAATCTACTCAGGTATCTGCTCTGCACTGTGTTTGCACATGGCAGGAAGCACTTCTTTACATTTCATTACAGCACTTTCACAGAAACACCCGGTGTACCAAAACAGTGTTTCTATCGCTGTGCAGTCCATAATTCTAAAATTAAATGTTACAGTCACACAGATATGGAAGAATTGTTACTGACACGTTTTAAGGTTGAACATAAATCAGCATTCTTTACCTGTATGTCCTTTTTATTGTTGCAACCATGTTCATCTCTGCTGTTCTGGCTCTGGTCAGACACCTCAGTCTTGGCGTCTTTTGCAGATGACGCGGGTTCGGCGGCTTCGGAAACCTTCATTGTTTCAGTGTCGACGTTATCAGACATTCTCATTGCAAAGTCTTACAGGGAGATGCTGGCAAATACAGAGGACCTGAAAGACAGGAATGTGTCGATGAGAGCTAGCATCTTTGGGAGAGAAAGAAGTTCGGATGATTATGCTTGAAGGGTAAGTTCCAAATAACAAGAAGCTAGACGCCATCATTTCAAAGTATTTTTATTAAATTTGAAACACAGATTATACAGAATTTTATTATATATTTTTTTATTATATCAGCTCTTTAAAAACAACAACAGTAGTGGCTGATTCAGACACAAAAAGGTAAATTGGGCGTAGTGACAATTGTCTGATCTATTCAATTATGTTAACTTTGTGTGTGTTGTTCAATATAATGTGTCAGTAACAGAGTACCATTTGCTAGCAGGAGAGCTAACATAGAATGGCTAAATCTAGAGGTACTTTACATTTTGTTAAACCAACAACTTTTTTACCTTTGCAATGGTGTCTTTTGTTGATTTTTAAAAAAATTTTTATTAACTGCAAATTCTGGTCAAGAGAGCTGACGTGGCAAAAAACTAATGCCAACACCTTTACAGACATATTCTCTCTCACTTTTCATCATGCTATGTTCATTTAAATTTTCATTCGAAAGATAAGTGTTAGAATTATTATCAACTGTTTACATACTAAATTAGTGATGGCATGCAATGACACTAAGATTCAGGAGTTGTAGAGACCTTCCTCAATCTTTACGCCGACTGGGAAAGACAAAAAGTTCACACAATTTTAATAATTATAAATAAAACATGAAAGAATTATCATTATCATCATCATTATTATCATTATTATTAAACGCCATGGAAAAATGTGTACATTTAAAAAACATAAGGTAAATAACAACAGCATATAAGAGTATACAAAAGTAATAAGTGTATTAGTACTGCATTGTGGCACATTAAATTATTTCCTTTGTTGCAGTAGCTATATTCTGTGTCGTAATAAATAAAACTTACTTACTTTGTGTTATTAGATCAGATCCACTGCATTCTTGTCTAAAAAGTGCTGTGTAATGAAAGTTTGCCTTGTGGATATTATTTTGAAAAACAAAGCAACAATGCAGCAGGAGACATAACTGCACCGACGGTATGTGGGTGCAATATGGAGCCATACTGTAATTGACTTTGTCCATGATGGGTAGCTTGAGTTACTGCAGAACAAACATAGGTGTTACTAATAGTATTATTGGATGGTTGGAATTCAGCCATTAGTTCATTTTAAGTGGATTTGAGTTTGACAACCCAAGCACTTTTCAGACATGGATGTATCATATTGCTGGCTTCAGTTTGGTAAAACATCCAACATTTGTATGAAAGACAAAGAATACTTTGTCTTTCATACAAATGAGCAATGTAAATGCATTTTCTTTGAATGAATTATTTTGGGGTTTTTTTTTTAAAATCCCTCTTGTTTTAATGACCCGTTTGTAATGTTTCCATCTTCGTCGACTCCTTGCTGCGTAGCAAAATCGTAAAATAGTTCAAATAGATGAAAATAAAGTATTTTTTAAGAAAGTAATCATAATTTTGGTGAGCTGAGACACACAGCACATTAAATGTGCCTGCATGCAGTTTAGACATGTGTAGTGTTGAAAGTGATGCCAATTATTATGAGAGCAGACCTACTGAGATTTCCCCTGCAAATTCTCCATAAAAGAGACCAAACATAAAGCTGGCACATTTTGATAAATGTAAAAGACTGGATAAAAGGGCCAAAGAAAGTCTGCAGTGACAAAGAGCTATGCAGTAGCAGGCAGGAGAAAGAGGAGGGCAGGCGGTCGGTGGCACCAACACAGTCTGTGGTCATCAGTCATTACTTTTTCTTTGCGCTGTCTCGCAGCTCTGCAGCTGTTCAGCCCGAGACAATAGGCATGAGTGGACGAGATGCAGCAGGCGCACAGCTTAGTGCTGTAAGAAAACACATTAATATTATAGTGTTTGTTTCAGTTTGAAGGGGGCTGCTTTAGAATATCAGCAAACACACTTTCTAGTTCCCACATGAGGATGTTTTTTTAGAATTAAACATAATACGGTGTGATTTACATTTTATATTATATTTTATAAAAGGATTTTACTCACGGATTTTTGTATTATATTATGTTCCAAAGAAGAATGCTGTAATTAAATCTTTGTTTGTAGTTATGCCCAAAGCAGGAACACTCCCATCATGATAACAGCTGCAAAAGTTGGTAGGTGTGTTGTTAACGCAGAGCACGTGTTTACAGTCTAATGTGGCGTAGAGTAAAAAGTAGGCCTTTCAAAATAAAATGCCTCTTCGTGGTTGCTGATCCCAGAACATAAGTTGCCTTGGACCTATGGCCCACTGCAGGACGCATCTGTGTAATACCACGACCTCCCCGTGTTTTAAGTCATGGTGCGAGTTCATTCATGGTGATATGCCTTAATTGTACAGCTTGGTCCCATGCAGTGTGTAACATACACAGACTCACAAGAAGGGAGGGTAGACATCTGGTACATGAGAGCTATGATTAATAGGTTAATTAGAAATGGGCTCATCAAATTCACATTGCACATCAAAAACTGGAAGCACACATCACAGCACTTACTCTGTGCTTGGGTGTGTACGTGACTGGCTGCGTGTGTGTTCAACCTATTTGCCCGCAGTGATCAGAGCAATTTTCCTATCTGATCACTGAGCAGCAAAGCGGCTGCCTGAGACTTGATTGTTTATATCCATCCCAAAAGAGCTGAGGCAGCAAGAGGGAGCTGCTCTCTTTAAAAACGTGGCATCCAATTCCTCCGTGTCAAAGTAATTGACTTTTACAGCGGTCCACAGCTCAGGCGGATGTACCGCTCACCCAGTGGTTTGCATGGCTAAGAGTTTTGCTAAAAATCTAGCCGGGCACTGGAGAATCAGATTTTGAATTTCTATGACCTGTCAGAGGTTTGACAAAAGCAATGCCGGCTGCTGCTTTACATTATTTTCACATTCTGAAGGAAAACAGCTTAATACTCCAGAGTCCTGCACATGGCTTTGAATATTTAGCGTCTGTTGCTGACATTTTGATGAGTGAAGTCTCTTGAGTCGCTCTGTTGAAGATTTGCAATATTGGACAGATATTTTCGAGCGCTGGGCTTGTGATGGATAGCCATTTTGTCCCTCACCGAATCACTCATTCTTCCAAACACATTTTATCATGGGACTGGAGTGTTAGACTAAATTTGGCTTCAGACTTTGATGCATTTGAATTTCACCGTCTCGTCTCTCACGGCTGAGGTAATTGCACAGTGTGCCTGTTTAGAATCCCCCATGCTTAGACTGCATAAGTAATACAGATCATCATTTGGTCCTTAGTGTTACATTAAAGAATTCAGGGAGTAGCAAATTGGTCTCTTTATGAGTTGGAGCGAAAACAGACATCAACATTTTTTTAAAATATGTGTATTTCAATACAAACAAACATCGTTTAAAAAATAAAGGACTGTTTTTAAAAAGAAAAAATACAAATTTTAATTAATTTGGCAAAGTTTTCATGTATTATGTATTCTTCAACGATGCTCGAAACTCTATACAGTTACCCAGGAAACTACTCGATACTTGACACTTTAGCCCAAAAATTGTGTTTTACCCTGTTAAATTAACACCATCTATTACAACATTACAGACCGGCAGAGCTGACAACGTTAGCTGCGTAGCACCAATATTTACGCTTCGTTTTTATTATTAGCCACAAGCCATTTGCGAAATGATCACTGGCAAAAGGCTAATGTGGCTATTAGGCTATTAGGTAATTATTAATTGTTAAATGGATAATGTTAATGTGTGTTAACGTGAATGAGCATCTAATCTGATAGTTGTTTTTTTTCCCCCAAAGGGTTTTTTTAACAACCCTAGTTTTACATACAAAGGACTACAAGTTGTAAATGCTATGTGCACTATTACTATCAAATTCAAACTGAGCATAAAAGAAAGAAAAACAACAACTTGGGCATATAATCTGATGTCTTTTATCTGTGTCAGGGTTTTAAAGATTTCCAGAGGTATACATTTGTAACATGCCAGTCCTGACGTTGAGTTCAGTTTTCACTTTGGCTGATTCGTATATTCATTCGAAGAGCCAGAACTGGCAGCACAGAAGACCATTTTTTCTACTGTGCAACGGAAAACTTTAAAAAGAAGAAGAAATCCGCAGCAGATTGGGAGGTTAAAACCCAACCCCAAATGAACTGCAGCACATGTCCACCTAATAGAGGTGGGAATCACCATACATCCCACGATACGATATTATTGCAATTTTTTTAAATATTTTGCGATATTCAGATTCTGTACATAAAGGTAAACTTTATCAATATTCATTTAATCTAATATCAAAGTCTCACACTCAGAGTCTTTCTCTCATTTCAGTCAGTTTTATTGTTGACAAACTAAACGGCTTGTATTACAGTCTAGTCCAACTTAACTGAATGCAACCATCTGGTACAATTATAGCTATTCTGAACTATGAAATTTATGAAAACTATGCAGCTCGTTAAGCAACTGAAGAATTTGAAAATAAATTAAAACAAAATATAATTTTACATTAAATAAAAAAGTTTTAAACTTAATTAAAATAAAACATGTCTTAAATTAAAATAAGTAAACTGTCATGTTTATTGCTGCCATAAAAAAAGTTAAACACATTTGGACAGTGAAGGAATGTCAGGATTCTTGCTCAGAAAAAGGATCAACATGCTCTGAAGTCAGAGCACAAAAACCTTTTTTGTAACAAAATATCGATTTCTGCTGTCCCTGTATCGATACATTATTAGCAAACAAAATATCACGATACTACACAGTATTGATTATTCCCCCCACCCCTACCATCTAATGCTATGCTATTCATGTCTGCATTGCTCTGTAGTTACAGCTCCAAAACACCAGTTGGCAGCGAGCTTCAAGCTTCTTTGGGTACTTTAAACAACCTTAACAGAGTTGATGAGATCAGATCTCAGTATTTGATCTAGTAAGTGTTAAAGATTGTAAGTTTAACTAACTGCATCAACACAAAAGCAGAAGGCTTTGGAAGTCATTGAATTTAGATGGACACTGGGAGAGCAATGAAAAAATGTCTTGAAATAAGTCAATAATAAACTGAACATGTTTAAGTTGATTTGCATGTTGGCACAACATACTGCTACACTGTGATGCATAGTTACAAATCAGAAGCAGGACACTTAGTTCATCTGCACAGATTGCACACATGAATGGAAATGATTTGGGTTTGCAGCTGATCGATTGGAGCATCATTAGAACATCTGTTGTACTTTACCTTCCTCAGAGGAGTGTAAATTTGAAATGTCTTATTTGTCAAAAGTTTTTCTGGCTAAAAATCAATAACACTGATTTTAAAAAGACTTAAGTACAGAATCACTTAAAATAGATTTAATATACGTTTTGGTGAAAAGGGGATAAGGTCAGGGTATAACAGATTGATTGGGTCATAATAAGAGGTAAATACACAGGTAAGTAATGAATGATTATTGATCATATGACAGACTGTAGCACTATAGTTCTGTGCAGTGTTAAAAATTTACATTTCTATGCTAAACCTGTCAGTGAAATACACACTCTATTAAACCTGGATATATATATGAACACACAGGCTGTTTTTATAACTACAGCATAGCTATAGAATATGTAACAACATCCATATATGTACTCTGTCAGCGTGACATGATGAAATACTCCAGGACTTTATTCTCACCGAGTGACAGTTCATTGATCTTGTGGTTTATTATTCCCCATGAAATTCCACCAAACTACCGTGTCAATGTTCATTTTCATTCATAATATCAGAAATGATAGTGAGATATTTACTAAGATAGTAACATTGTCCATGCTGCCCAAGTTAAGTGTATTTCATCCCACTATAGATTTTTTAAATTTGTGTGCAGGAAGTACCATAAAAGAAACTCATTGGATTTGATTTAAGTTTTTATAATAATAAAAAAAAATGTGGAAAAGAGTCAAGACAATTATATAAGTACATTTGGAGTGATGACGACTGCACACATTCCTAAAACAAATATATGAAACACGCAAACTTTCTGTGTTCCTGACTATTTTAGTTACGACATCTTGTTATGCTTTCTGATTGGACAGTAGTGTCACGTGACAGCGAATGCGTGGAAACATTGTATCGAGCAAATTTTACGAAAATTTACTTACTATTCAGGTTGCATAGTAAAAAACAAAAAACAAAAACGTACTTCTTGCGTAGCCAGTGGTGGTTGTGGCAAAGGAGGATGTGGCTGGTGAAGTCGATGAGGCTGAGCCTACCGATGCCATCCGAGACTTCTTTGCCCATGTCTGCTTCAGCTGCTCTGAACAGTGAGCGGGGCCTCTGACACCCTCATGACCCCTGCAGACCTGCAACCGAGAGAGGGACGGGGTTAGTGCTGTGGCATTAGAGCGAGCGAGGTCGGAGGTTAGGAGCAACGCTGTCACTGAGGTCATGTGGACTGACAGCAGTCAGGATGTCAGCAACTCTGGAATATATTGTGTTCCATGGAAGAAAAAAAACAAAAACAAAACAGTAGAAGTGTGGCGAGTGTGTATTTCTGGGCCTATGCGTGCGTGTGCCCCATAAATAATGGATGAGCACAGCGACTGGGAGTGCGGTAGAGGCAACAAGAGAAGGCATCCCTGCCAACCTCGTAAAAACCAAGCATTAGGAATTCAGAGAGCAGCAGGGGAAGATAGCATTTCTCAGCTCAGAAATCCTCTGCCATTTGGTGCCACATAAATTTCAAATCGTCTAATGTACAATCTCTATTTTCCAGCAAATTCCTTTCTAGCTGAACCACAGGGTGAACCCGGCTGGGCAGACATCTGAAAACAACAACAACACAGCTGTGAAATATCGACACAATACCGGAGAAGAGAAATTGAGAATTCCAGCTGTATTACCGAATCAGTGTTTTTCCATGCACACTGCTGCCCTATTCGCTACGTTCCTCTTTTATATTGTGAAAATATGACCTTATCGGCTCACTTTGCAGGTACAACTGCTAAATGAAGTTGCTAAACATCAGGTTACACTTGACGCCAATTACCATTTACATTTCAAATCAATATTCTAGTTATATTTGGTTGATTATTTGGTGTTTAAAATGTCAGCAAAATGTCAGAAAAGCAGCCATATTTCTTAAAGTTCAAGGTTCTGCGTTTTCATTTTTTGGGGGGGTCAGTTGGCTGATAAGACCATAAAATCACTTTGCAAGAAAAGAGCCGTTGCCCATTTATTTCCCATCAAACTGCTAAATGATTAATCGCATCCTCAGACCACATGCTGGACATTCTCCTACAGCTGACCCACTCCGAGGCCTCTTCCACATATCCGTCACATTGCTCTTGGCCTCTCCCAACTCCTCTAATCTGTTGCTAAGTAGGTGGGCGAGATGCCACGCTGACTCTGGTACCTAACGGTGCCAAGGTGTGGCTCTCTCTGTGCCAGCCAAAAAAGAAAATAAGAGGCCGAGTGCAATCTCAGCTCAATTTCTATTCTTCCATCTCATGACATCTCTGCCTGGAGCCAGACGCACAGACTGAGATGATGGGTGTTGCTTTTCTCCGAAACTGCACCACGGAGCCACCTACGCTGCCTAGAATATTTCCGCACACTGACTTAAATATGAATTGCTTAGTGTCATTTCCACTGCATTCCACATTGTTCCATTCGGAGAGTCTTAATTTTGTAGTCATGTAGCCAGAATCACCTCTGCACCCACAATCACCTGAATCATCTTTCCTTCTTGTTCTGAGCTGCGCGTATCCCCCCTCCCCTCCCTGCTTTTATCTCTTTCTAAATGCGCTCTGCACTTTTTACACGCCTGTCCGTGTGTGACGGGAGTATCATCTTGGTGTCGCGGCTCGAGATTTTGCCCCCTAGTTCAAAGCAGAAGTGGTGCTGATTGGAACCATTGCAGATAGTGGCAGCCAAATATCTGGAATAAAAAAATTTTTTTTAAAAAAGGGAGCCTGCTCCTGCAGCTATCACACACACACACACACACAGTGTAAAAGTTGCTCTGACAGCAGTGCAGATGAGTCTGGCCGTGGGCGCTCCAGGCTTTATGACCAGAGCTGCTGAGTGAACGGCGCAGACGTGGATTAGCCGGCAGGCTTCAGGACTTCACACTGAGCCTCTGTGTGTGTGCAGTAAACACCGTATGCTGGTGCAAACAATGCACACCCAAAAGATGTTTTGACAGACACAGACAAGGGAACATCCCCATTTGATAGGTGCTCAACAGCTTATAATACGCCCTAGCACAACGCACAACACACAACACACAACACACACACACACACACACACACACACGTCGAGCTCCTCCGCCTGCCTGTGTGTCCTCCAGTATTGTGCTGGAGCTGACAGGGAGTGGTTCATTGGCATTACAGTCACCGCAGAGCACAGCAACCTTAAAGAGGCTGCCCGAGGTATCGTTCAGTGTCACATCACCCCTTCGCACCACCTTAATCGCGCCATTTGACGGCATATCGGCGACCGTGTGCACATGCGTGCGCACGCACACGCACCCCAAATATACCCACTTGTTCACAGCACAAATTGAGGAATGCATTACATTAATCATGAGCCACATATCCGCACATGCAAACATTCTCTGTGTTCTTGTAGCAAATTAACTCTTGAGGGACCCACAGCAGGGTCATGCGGATGGCCATCAACTGAGCCGAGTTAATCACACACCGGGATCTTGATGGGCTCCTCTCGGCGACAATTATGCTCGATGGCGAGCTAATGAGAAATTTCTCAATCACTGTGAAGCGTATGAGAGCCTGCTGGTGATGGAGAGCAACGCACTCCAGTCTACTTATTTTATTTATGCCTTTATACACACACACACACACACACACACACACACACACACACACACACACACACACACACACACACACACACACACCTCGCAGCCTCTCTGTTTTTTTGCAAAGGCTGACCTTTCCTTTCCACACCTCCGCTGTGCTCTGTTCTGCACTCTGTGGATCAGGGCTCTTGTCTCGCCTATAAACCACCTCAACTGAAGGTGAAGGACCCTCATTCCCTCCCTCTATCTGCTACTCTATCCCCCGGCTCTATTCTCGGTAGAGAACGGGGGAGGAAGAAGGGGCAGAACACAGCGAGCTATCACCTTCAGAAGCTTCAAAGAAAATCTGCCAGTGATTTCTCAGCATTTCAAAAACAATAATTTATTTTATTTAATTTTTTTAAACATTTTTTTAAAAAAGAAGGAAAGGAGCAAGTAGCGTCTTCAGGCATTCTGCCGCATTGAAAAATAAGTTAATCACTGCTGAAGAGCTTTTGCAAATATTGCACACACAGAAAAAAAACAACAACAGAGATGTAAAACAGTAACCAGAGCTCTATTCAGACAGTTACAAAGATACCGCGCCGTCACCTGCTCGCTGTCCAAATAAAAATGACCACCTATGTTTAGCTGATTTCTTCCCACTTTGCAGGGGGATGCCAAAATTTCCCTTTGTTGTGCCAACTTAAACACACACAAAAAACATTTAAAGCATGACATGCACCCTGTCTAATAAAACCAGGCATCAAATAAACAGTTAATTAGGCTACTAATGCTGGCTCACATTCATGGAGCTACAATAAAATTGATTTTGCTGTTTTGCTTAACTGAGTAACTAATCTCCCATTTTCTACACATTTCTGCTAATTGCAAAGCAAAGAGAAGCACTGACAGGGGAGCTATATAATTGGACCGCAGAACGATCAGGGGAAAACCGATGAAATTATATCACTTTCATAACACTGCTCGCCTTGATTTTGCGACGACTGAGGCTGTGTCAGTTTAAGGAAGTGCTCGTAATAGCCGAGAGTGAATTAACAGAAATAAATAAATAAACAGGCACAAATGAGACACTAATTGCGCTGCTCGCTCTGCCTCCAGGTCGCAAAAGGCAGCGCGGCACAGCAGAGGTGCAGCCAGCCAGCATTAATAAATTAAATCCACAGTGGAGCATGGAGGTAATCCATTACCTATCCCATAGGAGAGCTTCCAGGGAATATCAATCTAAGCAATTAGTACTAGAAACAGTAAACAAAGAAAACTAACATGCAAGCCTGGCAGTTTTAATCTATGGAGCAGTATCACAAGTCTGTGAGAGTCATTAAAAGTCAATTTGTAAGAGAACACCTGCAGAACAAACAAGGAGGAAACGAGGGAAACAAGAGGACGACGGTTGGCTAAAAAACAAAAAAAAAAACAAAAAAAAAAAAAACAGTGCGGAGCGAAGCCTCTTATTGGCTGATCTCTGTTAATTATCCTCGTAATGAAAAGCAGAAGCAGAGCTGAGCAAACCAGCCAGGAGATTTGGAAATGCTCGAGCTCGAGCTTCAGCGAGTAACACGCCGCTGACGGCACAGCGCGGCTCGTGTTGTGCTTAGTTTAACAAGCTAAAGGAAGAAAGACCCCACGCTTGCTTACTGACTGGATGCCTTGCAATGACAGAAGAGAGGCAGGAAAGCTGATGCAGAAGACATTTTTAAAAAAGCAGAACAAAAGGAAATATATAGAGGAAAATCAACCTTACTCAAAAAGTACATGAAGAAATTGTTCAAAAAGCGCAGGAACAGAACAAGTAATACTAACTGTACCCAAGTCGTGTCTGCTCACTGTCAAAGTGCTGCAGGACGTACCTGCCTGGCAGCTCTGCTCTCCATCCTTTCTGCTATGCGACCGCTTAGTTTCCATTGTACAGGAGGCACAATTTGCTGGAGAGGAGGCTGGAGTTGCCTCCCAGCTCGCTCCTCGGCAGCTGCCTCCTGTACGCTCGCTCCACTGAGTGAGGGTGGAAGACAGGGAGAGGAGAGTGTAAAGGGAGAGGACGAGGGGTGTGGGTGTCACACAGAGAGAGAGAGAGAGAGAGAGAGGCGGAGAGCGCAAGTCTACCTGCCACAACCCATCAAGCCAGCCAGCCTTGGAGACAGCGCCAAATCAACAGCTGGCCCCTGTGTGATGTCAGAGCCTCAACAACCAGTCACGGCGGCCGAGGCCGGCCGGCACTACAGAGCGGACTGAACCAAAGTCACCGGCTAAATGGGGCTCTTCATTAGCTGCTTTAGGATAGAGGCGGGGGAAGGAGGATGATGAGGAGGAAAAAGGGCAGCTAGGGACATGGGATAGATGGAAGGAGACAGAGAGGAAGAGGAGAAAACAGGAGGGCGGGAGATAGAGAAAACACAAAGAAAGGTGCTCAGAGGAAAGAGAAAGGAGAGAGAGGCGGCAAACAGGGGAGGAGGAGAAGATAGGAGACAGGAGCGACGGTTCTGCAGCCAGCTAGGTGCTCAAAGAGCAGGTGGAGAGACGATGGGGAGGCGCTGGCCGCTGAGAGGCCGAGCTGTTCACTGGGCTACCTTCCCATTCAAGCTGGCACCCTGCTTTTCGCACGAAAAAAAAAAAAAAAAAAAATCAAGGCTACAGCTAATCCCACTGACTCAGAGATAGACAACACCTGAAATACCTCCTGTTACTGCAACTGAAAGGAAATGTGCTGCAATAAGACATTTCGTTTAAAAACAACAACATAATAAATGCATAATTGGTGAATTAGGGGTTCACTGATTGTCACGTTCTGGGCAGATACTGATTTTTTTTCAGTTCATATATTTAGGTTTTGGATTTATTTTCATATCAAAAAAAATAATGATGTGTTTGAAAACCTTTGTCATTGCTTTTTAAAAAAAATTTCACCAGCAAATAGATGATGTACGGTGCAAAGACAAAAAGGGAAAACTACTTGGCAGAAAAGCAAAATAAATAAATAAATAAAAAGTCAATTTCTGTGCCAATACCGATGTATTAACATGACAATACAGCCTATAACCAATATTTTTTCTTTTGAATTGTTTGTTGTTGGAATGTATTTCACACTCTATGTGTGGGGAAACAAAGATTTTTGTGTAAACTAGGTCTAGTAACTAACCTGTTTAAAAAGCTCTTCGTCTCATCACACAAGTTTTTATCACTTTGCCAGTGCAAAACTGATACTGTACAGTGTAACAGGAGAGTTACACAGTAGAGATGAAGTGATGTGAAATTGAGAGCTGATACAATGTTTAGACAAACAATTTGTCCAATTTTTTGTGTGTTTTTAAACCTGCCCAAAATAGAGGTGACATATCAGTAGCTGGTATCAGTCAAAAGGATACCGATATTCAGGCAATATTAGAGATGCAACATTTTAAGCAAAAATGTAACTCCATATTCATCAAAGACGCCTGCCCCCACCAATCACAAACTGCTTTCAAAGGACAGCACATAATTGTGGCAGACTTGTGACTTGCTAGCTTTACCTGAGGGGTATACTATGAAGTAAGTTTATAGTACGCCCAGCCAGGTTTCCTTTGCGTTAGCTGGCTTGACAAAACCGAAAACCCCTGTGAGAGATAACGGTTATCAAACAGTTGTTATCAAATTTCTTTTACTAAACCGGGCTCTTTGCTTTAGGGTCTGTGACATAAAAAGGGGCGATTCACGCCTCACATGACTATTCTTTGGCACAAAATGATCCCTGCGAGTGCCACCTATTCCAGTTAGGGATGTTATATAACGGTGAAATAGTGATAAAAATATACAAAGAAAATACCAAATTTAACAATTAAATACAATATTGTTGCAAATAAGACAGAAAATTAATGCAGTAGAAAACCATAAATCTTTGGATCTAGAACATAAGAGTTGTGAAGGTAGAATTCAGGCTGCGCAGTGCGCATGATTACAAATCGCCCTTAAGAGCTTCCATTTTGAGCCTGCCTTTCATAACTTCTGAGGGGTTAACAGGAAAAACAATTAGGGCCTCCTCCATCTGCTTTGTTTATTTTATTAAGTAAAGAAAGTTCGTCTGTCCTCTGTACATGCAAAGAAGAGGGGATGCTAATAGCTGCATGGTGAATATAATCTACTTCATGAGACACTTTCATCACTAAGTGACTGACAGGCTGTCAAAGACACGGGAAGTCACAAACAGGTCCTATGCGCAGCCGAAGTCTAGACTGCCATAATGTGATTGTTTATGTCCTTTCAGTCACTCAGACTTTTAGGAGCAAACACAGTGGGCGGAAAAGTTCCTGCTGTCACTTAGCAACCAACAGCAGGCTGCGACAAACGATCCGATCCAATCCTGCCTCATAATTGTACCATTCGTTATGCCAGGTCTCTGAAGAATTTATTATTGTGCTTTCTTAATCCCATGAAAAGGTCACCAATTGAACAAACAATTTATGGATCGAGGGGATGAATTATTTAATGGCTCAAGCCAAATATTATAGGAATGAGAGGTTTTTTTTTCCACCTTCCCTGGAAGGCGATGAATTATTTAGTCATCGGGGCCACATCTTTGGTGAAAGCTATTACACGGCAACCTCAACCTCAATATCGGATAATGTCATCAGCTCCGAATATGGCCTAAACCTGCGTAATGAATGGTCAACAGAGCAGTGGGCTGCTGTGGCCTGAGCAGCCGGCGGGTGAAACTGTTTTGGCAAACAATTATTAGCATTTATTTTAAGCCTCGGAGGGGAACGCAGGCAGTCATAAGAGAGAATCTGAGCGGTGATCTTAATGTGTGCACTCACCAAGCCGGTAAAAACGTCTTAAATTTATCGCTCTAGCACAGCAAAAACCAACTGAAAGATCTCCAAATCAATTATGGTAATAATTCAGCATAAGGGAATGTTAATGTGATACAATATGGAGCACGTTGCTGCACAGCACAACATCTCCACTCTGGGAAACAGCAGCCGCAGGGACTGAACCAGCATCCACTCTCTGCCCACCAGGCTCCACTGGTACTGTAATGAAAATGATACTATCATGACGCTCAGCCTCATTGGTGGCAACTTGGAGGCTTTTATGGCCATTTCTGTCTCTTTAAGTCAATGAAGCGATAACTGTGTGCATCTGAATTATTATGGTTATAGCTTACTTATTAAGCAACTACCAAACTGGGTTATTGGATGTCTGATTGGTTGCCTTTTACAAGTTCAAATCAGGATGTACTGTCCTCTTACAAGAATAATAGAGCTTTACTAAACTGCTTTACTTCAGTGCGTTCATTCATTATCATTAGTCATATTCAGACTTCTGAGTGAATTTGAATCAAGAGTTACACTACCAAATTACATGAATGAACTCTTATTTGAATACAAAATCAACCTTTTTAGATCCTTTTTGTTAGACTCCAAGGTTATCTCTAGCTAAACCGCTCAACCATATGTGTAATTCACTAATAATAACGGGAGTTGTTTTTCTCTGCTCCCAGCCTATAAACCAAGACACGAGTCAAAGCACAGAGGAAGGTTGGAAGAATCAATTCAAAACAAACGCATTTACTCTGCTAATTGATTACTCTGATTTAATCAGATTCAGCCAAACAATCAGTTTTGCAACATCGACTTTGTCACACCGAGCTCCATTACAAACCTGGTAATTTAATGTTACCTTTGTATCGGCAAACCTACAAACCCCAGACAGAATGAAACGTTTTGCTCTGGTAAAAAAAATTATTGGGACTAAAATTCGGCCAACGAAATATCCAGCCAAGCAGTTCAACAATTCAATTAAAGCTTAATTTATTCAACTGGTTAACAGCGTCAGTCAACCACCCATTGCGGCAGATTACTAGGACAGACACAGTCGAAGCAGGCCTAAAAGTTATTGAATAATACCCTGTAATTTAACAACGGCTGTTTGGTTTTGTGGACGAACGCCGAATTGAAGTGTGTCTGCTTACAGTTCAGATGTGGTTTCTGGTTACGAGGTGTGTGCTTTAGCCGAGGAGCACGGGAGCAAACGGAGCTACATTTGGCGTTGAATCCTGTCGGGGCTAAGCTAACGACTCTTACCTGGCACCGTGACTTGCTAACGCTTGAGAACGGCCAAACACCGGCGACCTGAGCGTTCTCACTCCAGCAAAGAGAGGTGCTTACTGGTAACTAGTCCGTGTTGCATGATTACAACTACCCACTTAACATTATTTGTCGCAAACCAGTAAATGCAGGACAGGATACTGCAAATATCTTACGTTGCCTTACCGCTTCGGTTTACAATCGGTGAACAGGCGCTGTTGTCTCCACCGAGGGTGAAGTAGCTAGTGTTTGTGGCAGAGTGAAGAGGCAGCGTCCAGCAGCAGGCTGACTGCGTCAGCTCCTCACGCTCGACACGCAGGGTGTTGAAAATATGTCACGTTTAGTGGTGGTTGTTGTTGTTGTTTTAATTAACTTGTGCCAGGAATCAGACAAGCAGTTTCTCAGACAGTTTCGTCATTTTCCTTCACACATCCCCAAACAAATATGTGTTTTTCACACCGTCAGTCGAGTTGCGATTTAATTAAATAAGTGCTAGGAAGTTACACGGGATAGTCACCGGTACTTAAGTGTAGCGGATGCCGGGTGATATAAACCGAGTGTACCTTGAATTTGCCGCGAAACCATCCTGGCCTTTTAGTTCAGTCTGCTGTTTTATTGCTTCGCGTCATTGCGCACTATCACTAGGTAGGAGAAACCTTACATATATAAATCAACCGAAAATACCGTTCATGTATTTATTTAATTCTTTTTGTATTGTTTTGGGGTTTTTTGCTAACACTTCTGCCATGTGACTAAATTTCTCTTGAGTTCATTACAGGATAGCAATAAATGGGTGCTTGTGCTAGAAGCATGTGGTTATATGTGAACACGGTAAACATAAAAGCTTAATAACAATATCTAGTTACAGAATAGCTAGGAAGCAGCAGAGCAGCGAGGAGTGTAACTAATGTAACTAATTAGGTGGTGCTTTTATTTCTATAGGCAGTATCACAACTTCCTGTGTCCTCTACTAGCTCTAGCTAAGGATGCTACAGACTCGCTGAAGTTTTTAACGGGGTCAGTGCTGTGCGCTAATGCTGCGTTTTGGTGCCGATACGATACCAAGTAAATACTTGGCCAATATTGCTGATACCTATACTAATACCTTTAACCTATAAAGGCAGCTTATGTAGGGGAGCAGTATGTCATGATTTATGAGCTGAATCATCCTCAATTTGCCAAATTCTGAACACATTTTAATAACCACTACAGGATTCTGATTGATTCTGTTGTTTACATGTGCTATAGGCTGTAAAAATACATGTAACACACAAAAAGGTTAACACATTTTTTCATTGATTTATTTATAATTTATTATAATTATTATGATTTATTTAACACAATTCAGTGGGCTACATACTGGACTTGGGAACAAAGTACCGATCCGATCGCGCTATTGATCCAATACTGATACCCGCATTGGCATTGAAGCTATCAGTACTTGGATGGATCTGCCCACCGGTACATGGAGTGTTTGGCTGCTACTTTGGCAGGCCTCAGCCCCTAACTTGTCTTTTTGTTTGATATGTCTTCCAGGCCTGTTTCCAGAGTATTCTTTCTTTCTTTTTTTAATATTTGCACAAAAGAATCTGAATATTTGGCCCAAAATACCCTCATGGTATGAAATGAAAAGTTTTTTCACTTTTCATTTGCACACTCAGTTGCACAGTGGTCATTCCTTTCATGTGATACCAACCAGCTACATACCAATAGACATGAATGATAGACCTTCCTTCTGCTCTTAAGCGCAGGTAGTGCCAACTTTCTGTGCTTAGTAGTTCTTCTTAGCCACAGTCATAGTTTTGTTGGGTCGCTGGTGTGCCTGTCTCGGTGGCTGTGATTACATATGGCAGCAGACACTTCCAGGACTGACCCGAATGATGAGGCAACACAGAGGAGGTGTTGTTGTGTTGTGACTGGAGGTGGCTGAGATAGGCAACTTTTACTATCACCGTGCTTCATCATCCAGCATTTAATAATGATATTCCTGTCAATGCTACCAAGGCTGCAGGGGAAAGTTACTCACCATTACTACAAAATCAGCAGTCAGAGTGCTAAACTAAATATGTTGTGCAATAGATGCTAATCCAAGTACATTTTGGTTTAACAATTTTTTTTAATTTTTTTTTTGTCCTCCAGATTCAAATTGGAGCCGACTGAGCAAGTACTGAGAAACTGATGAGGACTTGCTAATGGAAATGGATGATAATGGCCTACAGGCCTCTTGCTGTGATACAAGATGGTCGGAGCAACTGTCAGGCCTTCCTCACAAGCTCCTGCACCGCCTGATGCCTTTCCAAAGGGAGGGAGTGGAGTTTGCTTTATCGAGGAGCGGACGGTGAGTGGTGACACCCCCGGCAACAGTCCAGTCATTTTAAAATGAAATTTACATCTTGCAAATCAATAATAGCTACTAAAGATAGTCGTCAATGAATGTAGACCTACAGAGAACAGAGGAGTACCGCTCTGTTTTCGACATTACACTCCACCTCTGCAAGTATTGATTTGATTTCTGTGAAGATGTTTTCAAGTCAGATGTGTTGTGTAAGCATATGGGAGGAGACTAGCTGCACCTTAAAGGGGACAGTGGTCGACAGTAGTAGATCAAACATGCTAGTTCTCTTGGATTTTAATGCACTGAATCTACACCGATTAGCTGATTTTCTTTTTCTTTGTTATAATCATAAACTGTACACTATGTCTAGTGCCTGGTCAGTTCATGTGATATTCTTTCAGCTTTCTTCATTATGTAACAATTTCAAAATTCATAAAATGTTCTTTTTAGAAAAGACTCACTGTTACAAAGGACAGCACAGTTACTCCTCCTCAGTGCACAAAAATAAACTGTAATGTTTTTATTTAGTGCCCAGCCTGCTAGGCCAGGTCAATTTATTGTGTCTAGGTGGATTGCTGCAACACAGATAAGCATCAATTTCATTAGTTATCCAGAATATTTTGACATGTAGATGTGCTTTTTTTCATCCCTTGGCTAAAGATCTGTCTTTGGACGCCTCCACAGCCAGACCTATTTTATCAATTAACTCTGTTGAGCACCAGCAGAGGAAGTAAAGCGTATATGCATGAGTTCTATGACTCACACGGCTATTTTCAACTGCATGTTGCGAAAGAAAATGAAAAATGTTGCTTGTGGGATATTTTTATATGCTTCAAACTGAACAAAGAAAAACATGTACTGAGGTATCGGTAGAGCAGGTCATCTATCTTTCTATCTCTATCTCATTGGAAGGTTCATGGTTTGAACTCTGGCTGCTACAGTCTGCATGTCACAGTATCGTTGGGCATAACACTGAACCCCTAGTTGCCCCTCGGTGTTGGAATAAAAGCACTTAGGAATGTGTGAATGTGAGTGAATGGGTGTTACCAAACCAGTCCATTACCAAGTAGTTCCAATCCAAGCCTGGTTTCATCAAACTTAGATGAAAGGGTTGGCCACCTGGAAATTAGGATCTACTCCCATTTGGTCCATTTTTACCTAAACTGAGATGTCAAAATGTTATTCCTGTTTTGTTTTTGTTTGTTTTTTTTACTTTTCGCTGCTTGTCATACTTCAAATTTCTGGGCTTTAAGCTGTATCCACAGTTGAAATGATTCAGAGTGAGCTGCCGACCAGAGGCTATGGGATGTAAATATCATTCTGCAGCTAAGGGCAAAATAACTGCTGATAATGTGAAGGGAGCAATTTCCTGGCAAGCAAGTGAAACGGCTACCAATGAGGAATCCTATTGAATGACATATGACCTGGTATTAAGTACTTTAGAGTGTTTACTTTGGCAAATAAAGACAGCTGTGGTCAGTCTTGAGATTACTGGTAATTTACATGATTCTAGGTTGGCTTTCGAAGCATCACACGTTATTGAACTTGAACATTTTTACCTTCTTAACAGTGGATTTCCATGAACTTTGGGATTAATTTTGAATGCAAACTAAGTAAATAAATGTAAAAAATAAGGTTGATGCAGTGGAAGGCACAGGGCCGTCCGGTCGAGCACTAAGCCAGGACTTGGGGGCGTTTTTGACAGTGAAGGTGTCTCTTAAGAAACCTGCACATGAAGGTCCCAACATGGTAGCCCGTAGATGCTATGCAGAGCTTTACTGACCACGTGTTGTAGCTATGTGAAAAATACATGGAATAAACTGTGATGCGGGGTACTTGTGTTTGTATTGGTTTTGTTGTTGGATCCTAAAGCTTGTCCCCTTGACCACCTAGAAGACAGAAGTCATACAAAGACTTTCCTTACGTTAGTCTTAAAACATGTAGTCATGGCCAGGGCAATGGCGTGCAAGGCTGACTTTTACTTTCTCTAGATAAACCACGCTGACCGCTGTTATCATGGCCCAGTCTGAACTACACAGTGATTGAATCTGTGCTTTTAGTGTGGGGCAAAAGAGCACCTCAGTAAAGGAGAGAAGTGGGGTGGATTTACAACAACGCACAAAACAAGAAAACACATCATTGCTAAAGAAATAAAGAATAATAATTGTTTTTAATCTCAATTTCATTTTGTTTTATTCATTACTCGAATCCAAGCTGGTGATGGAAAATAAAATTTGATTTATTGCTCAGACCTCAGCAGTGGGATTATAAGAACAACAATAACAACAATGTACAGCGTGTGCAGTTATACCTGTGCACTTCCCCAAGGCCGAGGCAGCAGTTAAGAAATGGTGTGTTTTACTGCTTATGAGTTCAACTTATCATTTGTAAAAAGGCACAAACAGAAGTTTTATTTGGCCTCTTTTAAGAGACCTTGTAGAGTTTCTGGGCATGTGTAGGGCTACGGAGTAATCTTTTTAAGAGTGTGAAATCGGTGAGTTTTTGTCAATATGTGATGTGCATGCACACACAGGAAGAAAATGTGGCACTCCTGTGATGGTATGGCTTATGTATATGCAAGATCTGGCTTTAAGGATAGTCAGTGGTCTTGGCATTAAATGTGAATAAGCTTCCCCTGAATATCCATAAGTCCTCCAAGGTAATGCTAATCGAGTGCATAAAGTTGATTATCTTTTGCACAACATTCAGTCTGTGATGCTGTGCTGGAAGATAAGCTCCTAGCACTTCAAAGGTTCTGTTTGTCATTGGTGCTTTGATTTTTCACTTCCTGATGATGATGATGATGGCGATGATGATGATGGGGATGTTCATTTGAGCATACAGAGAAGCTCTGCAGTATAACACATCTTCCACTATAGCATCAGTGTGTGATTTAGTCAAATAGGATGGTATCTTTGCACCGATAATTTCCCTAATGGAGTTTTAAAGTAGACGGTTCAGCTCCACTTTAGTGCAGTGAGAACGGAGACTTCTTACCACGCTACAAAATGTAAAAAGTATGTCAAGAAGAATATATTCTAAATCCAGATGTTCAGAAGACTGTAAGACTGTAGCTATGAAAATGGGTATCCACAAAAAGCTTCTGAGTTGCCCCCAACTGTTTGTATGCATGGAGCACTAACTGTAGGAACCGACCGGGACTTGCCCGTTTCCTCCTCCCTGACCAGTCGATATACATGTGGGTTCTCGGGAAGGTCAGCGCAGGAGGAGCCAATCTGAGGGGCTCTGCTTTGATGCAACGCGGCCATATTGATTCAGGAACACTGGGAGGCAGTGCTTTGTTACACGTTGGGTCAGGAGTCAATTGGCTCTCATTGCACCGTGCGGACAGCTACCTCAGTCAATTGGCATCAGTGTGGCGGGAAGAGCAGCGCAGGCACCGTTTCTCTCTGGAGACTAGCACAAATGGTATTAGCAGAAGAGACTACAGGTAGCGGGAGGTTGTAATTTTTTTGTGATTAAGATCATTTTCATTACTTAACACATATAACAGGCATGTCAGGTTTGGTGTGGTGGTAATAAATATTAAACAAAAATATGAATATAAAATTGGCAAATCTGCTTTTGAGTCTTTGAGTAATCTTTTTAAACAATAAAATTGGAGCTTCATTTAGATTCTGTTTGTGTCTACACTTTTTTCACATGAATGTAATGCATGCCAAGAAAGGAGACATTAACACTTTTTAAAATTAAATATTAAGATATACTGAAAAAAACTCTATTTGATTGGCATAATTATTTGTATCATATTTCCACACTAAACTCAGATGAGAAAATATCAACTGCTGTATATAGAAAATCCTAACTTGAAACAGATTGGAGCTGATGTAGGATAAACTCTCCATATCTGGTAAATATTAGGACAGAGCTGCAGGTATTTGCCAAAGTCTAATACCATCAGTTGATTATTAAAAGCTTGGCTTCCAGCAATAGTTTGATTTTTGTTTTTTTTTAACAGGGTTTTTTAACAGATGTATTCCAAGCCAGTCAGCACACCACACCGTTTTGGATTTTTTTGAGGAATGAAAGTAATAGCCACAGATTTAACAGACGCAGCTGTTGAGCTTTATTCACATAAAGTTAACATGATTTTTTTCTGTTGTTATGTGTATTTAAAGTTAAAAGCAGAAATAATCAACCAGAAAATGTGCCTGAGCCTTGATGTTCAGTTACTTTAGGTAGTAAGCTACGCTACGTGGACAAAACTGTTCGAACACACTACATTTGTATAAAATCATGCATCCAGCCACACAGTCTGCCTTTACGTACAGTTTTGAAAGCATGCATTACATGTGTAATGTACCAGTACCTTTGTCCATTTAGTGTAGTTAGCTGGTTCCTACTGTGTTTTTTAGTTGTTAGTTTTTTTTGGCTAGCTAATGAAGCTAAGCTAAAGCTTATAAAGCTGATCTAAAACTGTGTTTGTTTGACTGTTTGGCTTCCATGAATGGACCTTTATTTTGGAGATTCTCCATCACTGCATGACACTGGGTCTAACTTTTAGTGTTTTTCTTTTTCTTTCTTTTTCTTTTTTTTTTTTTAAAAAGCTAATGAAAATGCCTATTATGCTTTTTTATGATGGCTAGCTAGCTGAATGCTTGTTTGTTGTTGTTGTTTTTTTTTAAATTTCTTTTTAAGTGCAGATTATTGCTTTTAGATATTGAGTACATGGAGAAATGCAAATTTTAATGGGCTTGGTCCATCTTGTTACGGTTCTCAGTTACGGACATGCTATATTTGCAACAGTAGACATCAAAAGAGGCTAAGAGGTTAAAATCTTACTTTGAGAGCATAGACAGAGACCACAAGCTAAAATGCAATTGCTATTGGCAGAAACCTTGATCATTCTCTCCGTATTAGAGCCACCCTGCTGTTCTTCATTTCTTCATTCAGTTTCCTTGGAAAGAGACTGAAATGAATACTAATATTCAACTGAATATCACAGTGAAAAAGGCGGAAATAATATTTCTACCTACTAACATGAATAGACCAGAATGCAATAATGCAGCAGCTGACTTGCTAGATCTTTAGGAAGGGGTATAACAGTTCTGGTAAATGTAGGAAATCACTACCTGAAATGCAACTAGACAAGGCAGGCTGACAGACGAAGAATAAATGGCAACCCTTCATTATAAAATACCTCCTGAAATGCACTGAACATCATAGATTGATGTTGGATGTCTAACAGCGTAGGAGGATACGTGGGCGGATTTTTCCTTTAAATCTCATAGTCATTGTCTCTTTTCACATCCAGAGCATCAAGAGTACCGAAGCAAAACATCAAATGTTGTTGCAATTCAAATACTTATGGAGTCGGCTGTATCGGCCTGTGTAGGAGGGTGAGTGAATTTTATGGAGCTAGATGGGGGATAATGTGGGAAAGTTGCGGTACCGTATGACAATAAAAACCCATGAGATGTGGTTGATTGTATTGTTTAGAAAGTTGGGCAGAAGTTTGCCATTTAAGTGCTGACATTTGTATAGACTCGGCTATTTTAAAGAAGCGTACACGTAAAATACTGCTCTGAGTGGGCCAGGTAGTGAAAAAAACAACAGCATTAATTTGAGTTAAAGTGCATCCATTAAGACCTCCTGGTCGCTTTCATTAAGGTGATGAAAGGTGTTGACCGTAGCTTGAAACCAGCCATGTGCTGCAGTCTAACCTGCTCTAATTTGTCCTAAATATTATTGTAAGGAACTGCCTCTGCTTTTATTGAATAAGAAATGCTGTGCTGATGCCAGAGGAGGTCAATGCTGTATTCTTTCTCCCTGTAATGGCCCACATATAGAGTTTTGTTCTCTGAATAAATGTAGGTGCATGAGTTTAAACCATATTTACAGAACCGTAATAACTATTCCTAATATAAAGACTGTACACAGAGTGCTTTCATAAAATCATTTGGGCTAATGAGGCTTGGTGCTCGATGGATATCATTCATAGAGAGCATTTCTCTGAAACTTTAAACCCCACAACTAAATCAGCAACAGTGTATTTTATCTTATTTGAATCTACTTATTAAGAGTTTATTTTTTAGAAACTTGACTTAATAACTACACCATTTTTCATCAAACACCTACCTAAACACAACCTCCCATTCAGGCCCTTTCACAGGCTCTTTGATACTTTCATTTGGACATTTTGTTTGGCACATAGAAATAGATTTATACAGTAAGTCTGTGCCACTGGTACGCTGTAACTGCAAAACCTTTCTGCATCATCCTAGAAATGAAACTTCAGTTAACTCTGACATCGATGTCGTCAGGTGCCATTGTTTCCTCAGCACACCAGCATAAGAATAAATGCTGGTAATGGCGTCGGCCACTTATGTAGGCTGCGTAGTATTCAAATATCTAATCAGCCTGGTAACATGTTGACATGGTAGAGAATTTGTTGAAGTTCAAACCCAGCATCAGAATAGGGAAGAAAGGTCATTTAAATGTCTTTGAATGTAGAATGGCAGTTTTTCAGATGATGACAAAATGTTTTACTAGGGTTTCTGTAGAATGGTCTGAAGGAGAGGAAAAACCCAGTGAGCACCAATTCCCCAGGTGAAAAACACTTGTTGATGTCAGGGGTCAGTGTAACCCAGCCACAGGGGATACAAGCTAGTGTACTCCTAGTGTTGGTCCCAAGCCCAGATAAATGGGGAGAGTTGTGTCAGGAAGGGCATTCGAGGTTAAGGCTTTGCCAAATCAAACATACAGGTGATAAAGAATCAGATCTGTATGTTGGAACAGTCTGGGCCCAGGTTAAAAATAACTGCCTCCACTGCTACTATTGGCTGAAGAGGGGGAAGGTGTGTTAGGAGGCAGCAAGAGAGCAGTCGGATAACTCAGGTTGAGTGGTTTGGGGATAAAGTCAGAGATGGTTTGGACATGTGCAGTGAATCCATCCTTTGTTGTAGTGCTGGTTCAGGTGGTGGTGTGGGGGATATTTTCTTGGCGCACTTTGGGCCCATTGAAAACAACTGACATGCTTAAGTGACACCGCCTACCCGAGAATTGTTGGTGACCATGTCCATCCCTTTACAACCACATAACCCTTTTCCACTAGTACCTTCTTGGGTTGGCATGGCTCAACATGGTTTTTAGGCTTTTCCATTAGGAGGAAGTACCTGGTACTTTTAAGGTACCTAGGATTCCATCTGAGGTGATCTGAAAATGTGACGTCAACAGACTGCATGCCATAATTGGGTAGTCAGTGCCGTCACTCAATGAGTCGTGGGAGCATCCGCTTTGCGAATATCGGCACTGCCACTTTTGAAACCTGCCAACAAGGGAAATGGCTACACAAAAAACAACACCATAGTCCCCAAGTCTGAGAGAAAGTCATACACTGAGCAGCAGGTATACCGTCGTTTCCACATCCTGCTTTGTTGTAGCGTAATGGAAAACGACCGCTATTGGTGTATCCATGATGGCTGCTTCCAGGTGCCACGTCACAAAGCTCAGATCATTTCGAACTGCTTTGTCGAACATGATGATAAGTTCATTGTACTCAAATGGCCTCCACAATTACCAAATCTCAATTCAGCAATGGATTTGAAGGAAAAGGAGACTTGCATCAAATATGTGCAGCTGACAAATCTGCAGCAGCTGTGTGATCATGTCACCATGGGCCAGGATCTCTGAGGAAAGAGATTGAGGCTCTGGAGGCAAAGGAAAGTCCAGACCGCTACTGCTACTAGCAAGGGGAGCAAATGACAACAAATTTCTTCCTGTTCAAAGGGAGTTTTTCATTCCCACTGTCACCAAATGCTTGCTCATAGTGGGTTGTCTGATAGAGGAGGTTTTCTCTGTATTATTGTAGGGTCTTTAATTTACAGTATAAAGCACCTTGAGGTAGCTGCTGATGTGATTTAGTGTTACATAAATGAAACTGAATAAAAAGGTTTCAAAGTTTAAAGTAGCGCTGCAGCAGTTCCTTTGTCATTCAGACAGGCATGGTGACGCAGCAAAGCAAACATCATTTAAACATCACAACCTTTTGTCTCCTGAATGCCTTCGCAGTTCATCATACTTACTTTTGTTTTCTAGTATGCATCAAGCTTTGCATTTGCCATAATATGACGCAGCAATTTATTAATTAGACTGTTTTTTGACACGTCTTAGCAGTAATCTAAAGGGAGTGACTGGGTCCTGTATCTCCCTTATAAATAAAAAACTAGTTTTCATATTTGCTTCCTAAGGTGCTCTAAATTCCATTTCTTCCTAATAAGGCATGAAATTTGCTATAATTTTTTTTATCAATATAATAGGATAGATTTTGTTTTGTGAAAGCAGCAGGGGATGCATTTCATTAAACAGCATGAAAAATTTCACCCACCATTAGTAACCTGTCGCCTTAATAGGTAACTTTCTATTGTTTGGACCGTATCCATCCAGGATGTAAAGAGGTTTTTATAGAAACAAAGTGCGGAGGTGGCACATCGTAAATAAATGTTCCAGCCTGCTGGGTTCAATTTGTGTATTTGAGAAAATACTTTTATTTTTTTTGAGAAACACTTAACACATTGAAACATAAACAATACGTTCACTTAATCATTTGATAACGTTTTAAGAATAAATGCGTTGTTATGGCCAAACTTACAGTGCATTCATATACTTTATGTAATGTAATAGACTCAGGAGAAGAAAAAGATTATGATTAAACATAACAAAAAAAAATGAAGTTCATAATGTAAGAGCACGCCTACACCTACAGACCATAAAAGGAACATATTATATTTAATGTGTGGCAAGAGACTGGCAGTTGCAAAGTGCAAAGTTATAAAATCGAGTACATCTTAATAAAAGTTAATGAAATTAAGTTGCACAGATTCACCTGTGACCATGTTCACCAAGTTTGAATATGTCCATAGTTTAACTTTCAAACCCAAAAGCAGCATCTGTCTTCACATGACCCGATATCAGTTTGTGAACATCATTCAGCTGTGATATTTTGTCCTGAAATGAAGAGAATGTAAATGTGTGGCAAAAGCTAGCATTGGCCATAGCACATATGTAAACATTAAAGCATCAGCAGATGAAAGTTGCCTAACTTTAGCTAGCAGTTATGAAATCAAGTCTTTTATTTATAGCGTGCGTTTAAAAGCAAGAGCTGCTCTAACCAAAGGGATTTACAGTGAGATTAGACACATGTGATTTAAAACACTATAAATAAGGAGAAAGGTGTTTATTGAAATGAGCACAATATACAGAGTCAGGAACGGCTCCATGACGATCATTAGGAGACCGAGGAGAAGAACAGAGGTTTAAAAAACATCAAGAGAGTGAAAAGTCTAATTGCGGATCCCAAACTGTTCAACAGTTTAGGGCCGAGGAATGAAAATGCTCCATCCAGTTTGGTCCTGGCGACAGCTCGTGCCGTGTTTTAAAAGCAACGACAAAACTGCCAGTACAGCACAGCCATGGGCTCGCTTCTTGGTAGCAGCAAGAAAGTTTGGCTGCTGCGTTTTTGAACAACTTCAGGCTAAAAATGGCCGACTGACTATACTTTTGATGACGGTAATTGTGCAAGTTATCTGAAATGGAAAATGCCAGTACTGATAACTGAGCTGATTTGTTTATGCATTTTAAACCTGAATCATGGATGAAACTAAGATTTCTTTCATCACTCAATAAAAGAGGACCGAGGTCATTTGATTGCGGTGGTGGGGGTGACTGCCTGGCCAAAGGTCAGACCCTCACTTTGAGTCTGGTTAGCAGAAGGAGGCTTTTTCTGCCGTGCAGGATTCTTACATCCTCAATAATAAGAATGTAGCAGCAAAACCTCTGGACATCCGGAAATGAGCAACCTTTCAATTTCAACAAGAAAATCATGTTATTTCTTCTCAAATGCTGCACAGTATTCTTTCAGTCCTTGCTGTTTTTATATGATGAACAGAAACTATTATCTGTAATCAGAGCTCCTGAAGAACGGCATCTTTAGAGGTCATTGCTGTTTTAAATGTGATTATTTTTCTGTCTGCTGCTTCTTCCTTTCTTTCTGGAAGTGGCTGAAAACAGAATATAAAAACCATAGTTCAGCAGAGGTGTAGTGATATTAAAAATCTACAATAAAAACAGCAAAACATTATGATTACTTTGGGAAACACTAGCTTTGTTTTTTTGTAATTAGATTTTTCTCCCTTGTGGGGAAAGAAGAGAACTAAAAGGGCTTTCTGACAGTTTTTTGTGAGCACAAAAAAGCCGGGAGCAAAAGCTGAACATTTCTTTGTTTAACTAAGGTTTATAATATCCTTTTTCAAGGCATAGATGCTATCAAAACATGTGAGAACCTGCTTCAACATTTCCTGCTTTGTTTTGATTCACACTATAGAGCAAGACTGCACTATGAGCCCGTAACTGTGTGCGCAATCAGAGTGATCCCATTCTGAAGCACCCTTTAAGTCAGCTTTTTATCCAGCGTCTAACCTCGTGAGCAGTTTTCTCCACTGACCAGAGAGCAGCACAGGTCCAGTCCTCAGAAGAGAGCCTTAACGGGGCTTTGGAAGATTGGGGTTACACGCCGAGCCCGCACCGTGCCTCACCGCGCAGAGGTCAAAGTCATCAAATCATCACTGCCAGCTTGGGAGGCACCGGAGCCCGTTTCCTGACACTTTGGGGCTTGTGGGTTTCAGAGATAACATTAGAAAGGTGCTGTGACGGAGAGCGTGCCGTCGTCAGGCAACAGCACTGCAGCATGCTCGCAGTCTCAAACCGTCAAGACGACACTCAGGTTATTTAAAGGAGGATGATTAATGTGTTGAGAAATGGCAAGCACCTGCCCCAGCTGCACTGCCTCTCCTGTGTGTGTGCGTGTGTGTGTGGGCGGCTGGATGCGCGAGCACATATACTGTATCCATATATGTGTTCGCTTCTTTTTGTTCGTGTGTGTGTCTGGTGTGTATTTTTGCATGTCTATTGTGTGCATTTTTCACAGACGCTTGGTGTGACACTGTGTGTGTGTGTGTGTGTGCATTGCGCTGACTGGGCCGGTGTGCTGGCAATTAGAAAAACCACCAGTGGCAAGGTGCACATTAATCATGTTCCTCAGCTGAAAGAGAGAAATGGGGCGGAGATGGGGAGAGGAAGAGAGGGAGGAGGAGAAAGAATAATGAGAGACGGTGTCTGAGGCATTCAGAGCCGCTCCGTCGCACTGTTTGCTCTGACATGATGTTGGAAGCATTTATGAATAGGCAAGGTCACGACAATGGGCCCAAACCCACTGGGCAGGGAGAACCAAACTTGACAAACTAATAAATGCTGTCGACAGAGTTGTCAAAGGCTATGCAATCTTTTAGTACACCTAGACTGGACTACTGTAACGCACTGTGTACTAGAGTTAGTCATCTCTAGCTAACTTATAATTCAAAGAGCCTTAGTAAGATAATTGACTGGGACAAAAAAGAGAGCTTACATTACTCCAGCATTGACAGCCTTGCATCGGCTTCCCGTGCATTACAGGACGGAGCATAAAGCAGCGCTGTTTGTGTTTAAAGCCTTAAATGGTCTTGTGTTACACTCCCTGGAGATCGTTGAAGTCTGCTTCCCCATCACTCTTCCCCACCAGGTGGTCAAAGCTTATTTCAAAAGAGAGTCGTGCCTTTGCTGGTGTTGCACCAAGACTCTGGGATGACCTCCCAAGTGACCTCAGACAAACCTCAGCTGCGACTTTCTTTATGACCTTTTTTTTTGCTGATCTCTGCAATAGGTTGTTTCTTTGATATTTATGTATGTAATGTGAATGTGTGTCATTTGAATTTTAGGATTTTACAAATGTCCTAAATAAATAAAATCTACTTACTAACTCTTCAACTCATTATTTTTTCCATTTAGTCTTCAGAATTGATGTGACAGTAAATATCAACTAATCCCAGCTAACCACATCAGGGGTAATAATGACCGATTACAGGTATTTGGCAGATATATCTGTTAATCCATAACATAGTTCGGTTGCTAAACAATGTCATATGAGAGAGCCACGTTAGGTGAGCGTTCATAGGTTCAGTCATGGCTCATCTCCCCCTCCATAAAAAGCTTGGATTTCAGATGTAAACAACATTAGGACCCTAATGATAAGCAACCAGTAAATCAGCTATTTTTGATTGATAATTAAATGATTAATTCATTGTCATAGCAGCTGCCCATTTTCCGTAGACTGACTAATGGGATTAATTGATTATTTTTTTCAGCTCTTGTTAGTCATAATGCTGCATTCTCCCCGAGAATGTACCGAGCCAAAAGCTCTTCCATGATTGTAGTGTAACACTCATGTTTGGAAAAGAAGTATAATTTTTTTAAATGCATTTAAATGTTAACGGTTACATTTTAAAGCTTTCCTCTTACATTGCACTTATTTTCACGCACACTGTGTGAGTTCTACACTGTAAAGTAGATGGCAAAAATATAGGAATGAATCACGTATGTTGTATTTGTGCTACAGTAATAATGTGCCCGTATTCGTCGGGGACTTTGCCATATATTGTTGGGGGCGGGTGTATACCAACATTTTTACCAAAAAATACTGATCTGATGGCTTCTATTATTTATATACTTACAGTATAGAGCTTGCTTCTTCTCCTTTGGGGTATGCTCCATGACTCATTTTCCTCTTCAAGTCAACTCTTCAACCAATCAGAATTCTACTTACGTGTATCGTCATATCCGTTGGCTTTTTGAAGGACTGTTGGTTGAATTCCCACAGTCCCTGTCCCCGCATAGCCAAAGAGTTAGACAAACAGGCACCAATGCGGGACCATAAATCCCAAATAACACTACTCAATAGAAATAAAAATGCTCAAGTTCTCCCCAATGAATTGACCTGAATTAAATTTGTTGCTGCCTACGAGACAGAGAGTGAAACACCGGCTTCTACAGCAGTCAGCGAGGGTTTTTTTTTGTTGTTTTTAGGAACTGAATGAACCCAAATACATAAACATTGTGGTCTGCAAAGGTACTCTGCTGCATTAGATGCAGTATCTCAAACTCGACAGAAACAACAACATAAATATTGAATAGCAAGAAGTCCTGCAGACGTACATTAGTAGTTTTAGTTTTGTTGTATGTCCAGAAATCCTTGCTGTTGGTTTATGTTAACTTTTACTTTGTGTACATGACCCACAAAAGTCTGAGACGTTGGGGTGTGACTGCAGGTTATTAAGGCTTCTGTAATGATTCTCTCTAGTTGGAGGACCTGATGTCTTTATATGTAAACTATAACGTCTGTCATATATAGAAGCCATTACCTTCTCTACAAAGTGTGAAACCTGTCTGATAAAGTTTTTCCTTTTGTTTTACAGATGTATGATTGCCGATGAGGTAAGCACACACAACGCTGGCTCAGGAAATCTATTTTCCAAAAAAAAGAACCTGAGAGTTTGCTGCATGCCTTCCAAATTAATTTGTCAGCCCTCTGCTGCACTCCCACGTGCTTAATCGGTTTTGACACTAGAATCATTCTGAGACCTTATTACTCTTGGGCCTCACATCAGCTCAGCCGTCATATGCAATTTGCCACAGAGTCAGTGCACAATTGACTTGTTTTTCTCCCCATTCGCCATGTGTTGTTGTTTGGTGGGCCCAGATGGGTCTCGGGAAGACCGTGCAGGCCATCGCAGTGGCGTACACCTTCAGGCAGGAGTGGCCCCTCCTGGTGGTGGTGCCCTCGTCCCTCAAGTACCCCTGGATCGAAGAGCTGGAGAGGTGGATCCCCGAGCTGCAGCCTGGAGACATCAATTTGGTGGAGAACAAGAGCCACACCATGTAGGTCATTGCACCACATTACCCCGTTTGACCTTCATCCCTAAAAATCACCTCCATACTCATGTCAGCCTCTTAGTGTCTGGTTTTACTGGGACTAAATTTTGGTTTTGACTCTTCTGACGTTCTTAAAGCTGGTTTGACTGTTTTATTAAACTAAAGCTCTAAACACAATAGCTGCTTGTTTACATTTAACAGCAAAACTAGAAATCAAATTGAGTTTCTGTCTATTTTTGGTCTCCACCACATCCTGAAGGCTGATCTCTCTCTCTTAATTCTTAAATGCTCCCAACTGTTCACAAATAGCGCTCAACAGGTGGAGCAGGTCCTTATTAAAATGTATTTTTAAGATCAAGTTGAATGATCTCCTAAATATAGAATAAGCAATTTGTTCTACTCCAAATCAAAGGCTAATATTGTCACAATGACAAAGACTACAGTAGCTTAACGGCTTATTATTAAAGCAGCGGTTTGTAGCATCAAACTGCACATTACTGCTGCCGTGGTTGTGAAATTCTGGATAGATGGTGAATTATTAATTTTTTGTTTGTTTTGTGGTGTGACTTAGCGTGCACATTATTCGATGCTGTCTCGTTTACAGAGCGTTGCAGAAGGGAAGCTCGATACTGGCTTAAAAATCACATAAAGGTACTTAAAGGTACTGTTTTTGAACCCTGTAACGCCAAGTGTATCATATTTGATACATGAGAATTTGTGAGTTCTTGACTTCATCACCATCAGTGTGAGTTTTGTTTGTTTTTTTAAAATTAAATTGCACAATACATTTATAAGCAAACATCACGCTTGACTGGTTAAATATATTGACTCAATACACCATGCTGTGGCACAAAGTGGTACTGCATGAAGGTACGGCCTGACTTTAGTTCAGCTTCAGCTGATAATCCTTTGATAGAACATACACAGGAATTTTGGGCAGCTGTTTCCTTCCTTTTTTAACACATGTAAGTAACTCTAAAAGAAAGACTTGTAGTTTGATTTTATAGAATATAATTTATTATCAATTCTCTGGTTTCAAACCCCCCCAAAAAAGAATGTCTGCTGCTAATACATTTAATGGTAAACTAATCATGTTTCCACCGATAACTTTGGTTTTCCTGTGTAGAAGCTCACTCAGGGTCTCTTCAGTACTCATAATATCCATGCAAAATATTGTGCGAGTGGACGGCGGCAGCCATTACTTGAATTTAAAGCGTCGTTGCCCTTACAGTAAGCTGCACAGCAGCATCTAACATCTCTTGTTACGACTTCTTCTCTCCGGCCCTCTGCTAATCATTTACTCTAAAAAGACGTAATAAAAGCGCGAACGTTCACGGTCACACTGTGTGAAGCGGAGGCAGCGTGATAGACGGCAAAGCTGGGCATGATAAATTAATCTCAAAGTGTCCCCTGGTGTCAAGAGCCAGCAGGGGCCGATGTTTGACAGCACTGACAGACAAATCATGTCAAGGCGACGTCTGCGATATTGAACAAGAGCTGAATTTATTTTATTTATTTATTTTTTCCCACGCAGGAAGGAAAAATGCTGGTGCTGGAACGTGCTTCATTTTGTTTGCACTGATTCAGGTTTCTGTATTGTGGATTAATGTTGCATATAAGCTTAGAAAACATCTACTTTTTCATCTTCTCAACTTTCCCCTAGTTTTTCTTTCTTTCTAATTTTTGAATGACATAAACTTTCTATAGTTGTGACTTGGATTAGATGGGGGGGACACTCCCAGCATCACAGATGAGGTGCAAAGAGGTTGTGAAAGCCTTCTGGGGAAAACGTGTCCTTGAACTGGATGTGTTAATGACTGAACGAGGAGGCAAGAAAAAATTATGCAGCACCTCCTCTCGGTATTTTGACTCACTTGTGCCTTTGTAGAACATGAATGGCACCTTAGGTTTATTTCAGCTTGGAAATGTGTGTCTGTGAGCGCCTGCGTGTGTGGCGAAGTCAAAGAATTAAAGCTTGACAGATGCTGGAAATGTTTTTGATTTCTCAGAGATCATTATTGAGTTTCATGCAGCTGAATGTCGCCTGTGTGTTTGTTTGTTTGTTTATCTGTGCCTGTGTACCCGTGTCAGAGCTGCACATACCATAGCTGAAAAATATAGAAATTGCTATGAAGCTGTAAAAAAGGAGACGGATGAAAGGTTTGTGTGTGTGTGTGTGTGTGTGTGTGTGTGTGTGTGTGTGTGTGTGTGTGTGTGTGTGTGTGTGTGTGTGTGTGTGTGTGTCTTGACACGTATTTAAGTCCATAGGCTCTTTTAAACAGCTTGGTTTGCTTTACCTTAAGGGCTCAGTTGCCAAGTCAATAACACCCGAACATTTAAGCAGGTGTCGAGTGTGTATACAATCCTGACTGTAAGCTGTAAACTACACGTTTACTACTTTTAAAGGGGGCTTCTTCAAAAGCTACAGTGATATACTCATCGCCAACAAACTCCATGAAAATCACCCATAAATTGGCACTAGATAAATAAATTAATACTCTAAGTACTGTTGGTGTACCCAAGGTCAAAAACATCATATTTTATTTGTACCATACAGCTAAAAACAATGAGTGACACGTGTGTTTTTTACACACATTATATTGTGGCTAAACAGTTGCAAAACTTTAAAGCCTTAAAAAACTACGTGTCTGTTATTTTTCATTGTAGAATTACTTTCACTTATGGATGCAGTAGGTTTGAGAGGAAGGCTCAGAAATCATATCTAATCCATACAGAAATACTCTTGACAGGTGCTACAACACCTTTGATTTAAACCTGTCGTGCTAATAATTGGACACAATCTTATATATAACACTTAAGTAAAATATTTGGATACTAATCCTCAAATGTTTGACGCTCCAATATAAATGCTAAATGTATCTTTGGCTCTTACTTTGTAGCTCTTTCATTTGAAGCTACTTGAGGAAATCTTTAACTAAATACAATTTAGATCATGTGGCCCAAGCTTAACGTCTAAAGCTTTCATTAGCTTTTAGAGGCTACAATGTACAGTCAGTTGTTAGTTAGCCTTTAGCCCCTCCACATATACAAAAAGTCAGTTACTAAGATTTTGGAGCATTTCTTTAAATAAACTTTTTTTATAAAAAACATTTTTTAAAAAGGATAAATTCTGGGCTATTTCTAAGCAATGAGATGGTATAACAGACTGTTGGTTTTGGTCTTTTTATGAGGCTTATTGTCAATAAAACAGTTACACAGCAATCATTGAAAAAGCACAAACAGCAAGCACAGAGTTACTAGTTTCACTGTAACCATAGAAACCTGATAATATTCTTGTTTCTTGTGTCACAATCGCAGGTAGTTTACAGATACACATTGTAATAAACACATTATTCATTTTGAATCTAAAGTTCACTGGTTTTACCCGTTTTACTTTGGCTATTGTTAGCTATCTCTGTCTCCCATTATTGTATTGGTTTCACACTACTGGTTTAACAAAAACCATTAAAAGAAGTGACTCTTTTTATTGGTCTTTTATGTGTATGCTGTTATCCTTTCAGTGGCATTGGTAGCAGTAAAGTGACGGTCCTGGGCTATGGCCTACTCACCACAGATGCACGCCCCCTGGTGGAGGCACTGAGCGGGCAAAGGTTTGCCGTGGTGGTGGTGGACGAGTCGCATTATCTCAAATCCAGGAACGCAGCGCGGACGAAGATTCTCGTTCCTCTCATTCAGAGCGCCAAGCGCGCCATCCTGCTCACCGGTACCCCTGCTCTGGGTCGACCTGAGGAGGTAATAAAACTTGATTAAATGGTAATTTAATGACGCCTCAGGGGGAAAGGATACAAATTTAACTGGAGTAAGCTGTTTTGTTTTCTCACCAAATGACACGGCAGATTCAAAGTTCCTTCAAACCCTGCTTTGAATTTTTAATGAAAAATTAAACACAGAGCTGAAGAGGAGGGAGCAGTGTGGCTAAATAGAGAAGGCTGCATTCGGTAGATTTGGAACAGATGGATTTTTATAAAGGAATCCTGAGCCCACACTTGTGAGGAGAGATTAGCAGGCCAGCTCGGGGCTCAGCTCTAGCTGCTCACAAAGGTGCTCCACTGTGCAGCGCAGGTAGATCGCCATGGTAACTTGCTCTAGAGCAGGCTACGCTCGGATCCGACATTCAAAAAGCCAATTAACTCTCTCCGGCGTCACTTATCCTCCAGGATCCCGTGGTCTTATTTCAATAACCTTTGTTGCAAAAACTTCATTTACAAAGCCCGATATGAAGAGACACTGCACCGCAATAAATGAGACAAGTAATAAAAAGAAACGCACAGGAGGAGGGGGGGACTATTGAATTTCAAGACAATAAGAAGGGCTGTTCACAGGACAATGGTGTTTGGAGAGCGGCTGAGCCAATCCCCTCTCCATAATGATTTATTATATCGTTTTTATATATGTTATATTGAAGCTGTAGATTACAGCCATATTCCATCACTGCAGCTAAGGAAGATGAAGAAGACGTCGTGAATAGAAAATCCTTTCACCGTCTCAATGTGAAGAGACAATACAGTATCAATAACAAACACCGTGTGCCCGCTGTACTCCGATACAGCTGTGTGTTTAGGCATTTTAAACTTCCCACAATTCTTCCAGTCATCTTCTGCAGCTTCGGGAGCAGAGTAACTCTTAGCTTTTACTGTGTTTGTGTTGCTTAAATAGTCATGATGTTGGCTTAATGAATAATTGATGAAAGTTCATGTGTTTATTAGCTAATTCTCATCATCTTCTGTAAAGATTTTACCCCTTTTTTCCTTCCTTTTTGCAATTTCAGTGCAACATTTAAGAATAATTTGTTTTAGCACACCGTACAGAACAGCCTAATTGTGATAGCTGTTTCCTTCAGTGCACACACAACCACACGCACCCACCCACGCACATACACAGAGGCCCCATAATTATTCGTAACCTGCGGTGTATCTTATTTAAGTTTTTTTTCCCCACCCGAATGTCTGTGCTGCATATTAAAAACATTACAACTTTATTTATTAAGGTCTTTTCTTCTAAACAGGTTTCCAAAGTGCTCTGCACATTTATGTAAAGGATATGTTAAATAACACCACAGTGGAGAAACTAAGAAGAGGCACCGCCTAAGACCCGAGCTCTTTCATGGCATGCATTTTTAATTTTTCTTTGCTATTTGGGCTGATTGGGACCTAAATAATGTAAAAGCAAAGAATTACCAGATTTTTTTTAACCTAATTTTTGTTTTTGAGAAAGATGAGATCCACATATGAGGACATTTGTTTCAAATTTTGATAGAACAGTGGCAGCATAATGTCCTCTTGAGTGCATATCAGGCCCTTGTAGAGAAAAATTAAGTATTTTGGTCTAGACGTCCCAAAATGTGATGTCCACATATGTGGACACCAGGTCCTAGGAGGTTAAAGACCCAGAAAAACATCTGTCTGTAAAATTGAAAAAAATCAATGATGAAGAGTATATTAAACATTCAGAGACACTATTTATACAGTTCAAATTTAAAAAATAAAAAGATAATCTGCTTTGCTGGGAGTGTGTGTGTTGGTCTCTGCCTATTGGTGCAGTTTAATTTCTGACATCACTATGTTCCAGCTGAGCCACACCCACCCACCTCAAACCAAACAGGAGACGGTCAGAAATTGAAACCTCTACCCAACTTTAAAAAAAACCCCAAACTGCTCCATCTTCAACATAAATAATGTATTGCATCATATTAGTATTTTTTTAGTTAATATTTTATTAGTAATTATCAGTTAAAGTCCCCAAATTTGTTACATTGACTTGTTATTGCTAAGACTTGCTTACTCCACATTGTATGTTTTTAAAACATAATAAATATGTGTTTTTATGTTTTAAAAGGAAAAGAAATGTTAGTATCACGGGGGACTATTTTCAGCTGTGGATTAATACACATTTGACTCAATTACAGTGTGTGTGTGTGTGTGTGTGTGTGTGTGTGTGTGTGTTTACACTAATGAAGGAACATGTTCGCTTACTGATGCTGATATTAGATTTTGAACAACAAAAGAGGTCGATCTCTGTGGTTCAAAGAGTGACATGTCAGCATTCACACACACACACACACACACACACACACACACACACACACACACACACACACGTACGTTAGTAGAATCAATTCATTGCTTATTTTTCATTTGATGTGTTGAAGAAATAATATAAAAGATTACCAACATTATTTCTAATAAATTCCTATCAAAGAGGCTTCATATATAAATATTTAGCAGTTCATATATAGAAGCTTCATTATCAGTGAGCTAATAATCAACCTCCTGACTAATATATGCTAAACTAATATATGCTAAACTATTTATGCGGGACTCTGCTTGGCTCGCACTGTCATCTAACTGCCACGTTGCTTTGAGGGAAACTTAATTATTGCCTAGACCCGATCATGATAATTAACTGATGAAATTCAGGCGGATAATTAATTCCAAAACGAAGTAAAGTTAGTACTCGCAAGTAATCTCGAGAAGGTGTATCATCGAAAAAGTGCACGCGCATGTGTGTTATAGACTTCGGCGTGTGTGTGCGTGACACATGCTATCCTGTCTTTGCCATTGCCCGCCTGCAGTGGTGAGGTTAGTTTTTAGATATCATCTCTCCTTCCTTCTCCCTGCCACTAGAATCTGAAACTGAATATAACATTTTATCATCCACAGCATAAACCTGATAAGCCCTGTCCCTGCCTCTGTGCCAGTCTCCTCACTGCCATCATTACTCACTGTGGCTCTGACATCGAGTTAGCACACAGCTCAGGGCATGCTGCACCGTTCATGATGTGCCCTCATTCCTCCCACCTATTATATCAGTGGCGTGAGGGGGGATGCAAAGCTCCCGGTGAACAAGTGCTGAATTTAGAATAAGGCTTGTCAGTGTAGCTGCTGACGATTAACTGTCATTACTTGAGAAATTGCTGCATATACTGGAAAACTGACAGGGATGGTGTGCATTCAAACAGCAGCCTTGATGTTTGCACACACACTTACACATACACATCACGTGAATATTCTGTGAGCTTTGTTGCAACCTGTGATATAAACACGCTCTTTACCTGCAGTCACATACGTCCACTGAAGACAGACAGCAGCAGCTTGTCTTTTGTCTTGCGACATCAAGCAAAGCAAAGATCTTTTGAAAATCTTTATGCCAGGAGCTGTTTAATTGGAGTAAGTCGACTGTGTCCACATCCTTAAAATTTCAAATCCGTTTCATTTTCTTCACCTTGTTAGACTGCACAGCGGTTTGACCTGGTTAATTGGTGCTGACACAAATAACCACACAGTTGCACAACGCAGCGCTGGTAAACTAGGCGAAGGACAGCAGGACCTTGGGTAAGCTACAGAGAAGATGTACTTCATGACAGTAGACTAATCATGAGCTCTGGTAAGGTCTCTGTTTAAAGCTAAAAAAAGCTCATGCTACTTTGTGCAAAAGCGAAAAGGTGGGAACTAAAACAGCCAGCAGTTTCAAGGATACATACATGCTAAATCAGGGGACTTTGTTTGCTTTACTTTTCTTTATAAGAGTTAAAAGTTAGACCCGGCAGCTGGTCACCTTGCTTAACTACTAATGTCAGTTAAATAGTACTACAGTCGAGCTTGTTAACACTAGCTAGCATTATTCTTCATAAGCTACTGGTCATTTTCATAGACTATGTAAAAGAAGTGGATGCAGGATCTGTGTCTAAAAAGTAAAGGCAGTGCAGATGTGTCCTACATTTGCATTCTTTGTAATGGCCAGCAGGAGGCAGTTCTACTGGCTCCTAAACAGTCTGAGGTTTTAGAAGTCTATGGGAAAGCTATGTTACTTTTCCCTTTGTTTATAATCTCCGTTAGCATTTTCCTAAGTAGTGTATAATCTCAATCACTAGTTTCAAGTCTTCTTTAAAACATCAGTGTTCATTTTCGTAAATTATAGTCCCATGTAGGAGAAAATAGAGCATAAAGCAAGTCGCTAGGATGCAGTGCCCTTGGATTCTCAGCTACATCCACTCCTTCTCTTTTGACATCTGGTTTAAAAAAAAAAAAAAACAACACATCAGAAGCCAAATGCTCAACTCAAGACTTCAAAAACCAATATCACAACAGTTACATCTACTTTTATAGATTCCATAGTCACATCAGTGTAGCTGTACTAAAACCCCCATTTTTATGCTTCATTTCTTTAAATAAAAAGATAAAGATTGTTAGAAAGAAACTGTATGATAAGATAAACTATGCAAGCAATGAGAAGATCATTGGCGTTATAAAGAGATTCGTTCAGAAATCAGTGAGATATCACACACTCTCTTCAGTTTGCTTCAGTTCTCTATCTCTTTCCCCCATACAGACATAAACACTCTCCCAGATATTTCTATGAATTAATCCATGGTTTTATTAAAAATTGTAGTTAAGGCTCCTTACCTGTCTGTGTATTTTACAGCTATTCATGCAAATTGACGCCCTTTATCCCAAGAGGTTCGGAACCTGGACTGACTATGCCAAAAAATACTGCAATGCCCATTACAGGTGACATTTTTCTAAATTTCTGCATATTTTATTGTTGTTCCTATTAACATGAACCGCAATGCTAGTTTACATTTTATATAACTGTATTTGTGTGTTATGTCAGCATTTTTGTTATTCAAATGCACTTTGTTTATATCGTCCAGAGTATTACCCAAGAACATGATATTAATAGTACCTAGAGCTAGGAGAGTGTTAGCTTAGCCAAGCATAAAGACAGGAAGCTAGAGTAAATAGATAGCTCCTAGCTTTCTCTTCACAGCATACACTCCACAACAATTTTAATATTGAAATTGGGAAGCATTATTGTCGTATTGATTTGCCTGTTTTAACCTAGTATTACTCCGCATGGTATCACGCACATTTCTATGCCTCGACAGCTAGGGATAGAAGCGTTAGCGACGCTGAAAGCTATATTTATGTTCAATTTAAGTAGAACTGCCACATCTTCCATACCACACAGTGAAAATGAGACACACAGGTGTTGGGTTAGCATATCTCTAACCTTTTGTAGAATTGAGGTTGTGTGGTGTATCTGAAAACATATGTACAACAGAAAAATTAAAACTTATTCAGGTACAGGGTTTTGGGTCTTGATCTCTCTGCAGCTCCTTAAAAGGATATTTCAAATTTGACGTTTACTCAGACAGGATGAGCTGATCAGGTTTTGGAGATGGGTGGTCATAAAAGTCTCTGTGACCTTTTTAACCATTTTTGTGACCTGCCAGGAAATTTCACACGCATAGCATAGTGAAGTAGTGCTATTTAAACCACGTGCACAGTGAATTTGTGATATTCAGGGCTACCATTTCTTTGGCCATTATTCAACACTATTATTCAGGAACAGAAGGGACGATTGTGAGCACGTTTTATGTTGGGTCAGAAACCAGAAACTGAATTTGTGGCACTAATCTTTAAAAAATCTTTAATTAAATTCCTTAAATCAAAGTCTTTGCTTTATTTAGTTTGGACAGGCGTAGAAATGAAGTGCAACCTGATTGATGGTGGAGGCATACAACTCATTTACGGTGGTAACTGTACATTGATGAAAATTGATTGCCACAAATCAGATGTTATTGAATCCGCACCTTTTGAACCTATCTTACTGTGCCTGCATTTAAGTCCACTATCACCAGATTGAAGTGTACTCATTCACTGTTTATCTGCAGTTCTGTGGAATTAGCACAGTTTCAGTCCTTCTCACCTACCATTTAATTGTGTCTGCTGGGATAAGCCGGCCTATACCTGAGCCTGGATTGGTGGTGCTGCTGAGTTGATGGTTTGTTGTCAAAGCCAGACTGCAACTGAAGCCAAGCGCTAAATGCCAACTGGCTGCCAGTTTACAGTGATGATTGGTTACATGTGTGAACAAACACATCAAATGCATTGTTTTGGATGTCCATCAAAGTCAGCAGCTCGGTCAGGGAATGGCTTGGCGCCATTAAATATAATGCTTTGTGTCTAAGAGCGCTTGGTGTGGCTGGGGAATGCCTCACACGTGTGCACTCTCTCACGCACACTCAGAGGAGTGCAAGGCGGTGCCATCTGAGTGCAATCTTCCCTTCTTGTTTCTTACATAAAGTTGAGGTTGCTGTGGGAAACGGCAGCAGCAGAGGTGAAAGGAAAAACAGCACTGCAGCTGGAGAGATGCTGGTTCAAATCTGCACACAAGGGGGAAACATTATTTTAGAAAGAATGAGTTAGTTTCCCATCCTACACCAATTACAGCTTTAAACAGAGAAGTGTGAAACAGCCAATTTTGGCAGTGCCTTGTTAAGTTTGTCCACACTTCCAGCCAATATGGCAGATAACCAGCCTTTGTGTGGGGGGCCAGTTCTATTCTAAAAGTCCATTTGGCTGATGAATTGTGAAAGTTGCCCGTGAGTTTTGGAATAAACCTGCTGCTGTGGCCATTAGGCAAAATAGTTTCCTGCTTTGCAAAGTGCCCTTAAGCAAAAAGGCAAAAAAGAAGATTCCCCAACTGCTCCAACAGAGCTGCTTAACAGTAAACGATGGAAGGCTGTTCTAGTGCTGGGCAGCTCCCAGGTGGGAATGTTTAAATGTTTAACTATTCCTTCAAGGCACTGCTGCAAGTAAATAAGTGTGGTTTCTTGGGAAGTGCATCTCAGTTAGAGGTGTGTGTATAAAAAAGTTAGCAGGCACAACTTCATCACTTATTTATTCTCTCACAGGTATTTTGGGCCTCGCAGGCAGTGGGACTGTCGCGGGGCGTCCAACTTGGAGGAGCTGCACCAGCGGCTGAGTCAGATCATGATCCGTCGTCTCAAAGCTGATGTGCTCAGTCAGCTGCCCCCCAAAATCCGCCAACGTATCCCCTTTGACCTGCCCAAGGAAGCTGCAAAGGTAGACGTGGGTGACGCACGTCACATGTGAAGACAAGTAATATGTATTTGTGTAGTTTCTGTAGTATATTTGGACTACAGATGAATCATGAACTGGTTGTTTGGTCAGCTGATAATAATCTGTGCATTCTATTTTGTAAGATAAAAGAAAAAAGAGTGCCTGTTAAGTTGGACAGTTTCCAGATTTTTTTAAAAGTGGAGTTATTATTTATTTTAAATGTTCTGATTTAATTGATCTATTGTGACAACTTCTCAAAATTCTCAACACCTCTGAGTCATTGGAACGCTCAGTGCAAGTCTTGACATCTCCCGTCTGACTCGTGGACCTCGTTGCTTTTGAAGGACGTTTTTTTTAGAATATAAATTTATGTCAAACATTATGTCTTTGTTTCTGTAACCACGCAGCAACACGTCGCTGGCAGCTCCATTCACGTTATCTAATTCTTTCAGCTACTGACAAAGCTAAATCAGTCCTGTTTTCAGAGCTCTGCGGTGTCAAGGTCTGCTTGTATCCTTTTGTATAAAACTCGCCCACAATCGGCAGAGCAGAAGCGAGTTTGGCGAATCCAACTCGAAGAGGGTCATGTGAGAAAACCTCTGAAAAAAGTGTGAGAGATTTCTGCTGAATAAAAACAAATATTTTCACATGTGTTTATTATAGCAAACGGAATATTTGCAAGTTTATGGTTTTACAAAACCAGCATGTAGATGAGGTCACTTTGTGCAATTTCCTGATATTTTATAGACAAACAATGAACCGATTAACTAATAATTAAGCACAGTTCCTCAGTTAATCAGTCTCCTTTGGCCTCACTGTGAGGAGCTGTGCTGCTGCACTTGGTTCAGTCACCTGGTTATTTCTTTCTCAGAGAAAAATGCCTGTTACTCCTTTAAGATTAAATAACTCTGTTAGTCTAAGCTTAGCAATGAGGTCTCTGTGTACTTGCTATTTTTCCTCCATCATATAGAAGATACCAGGGTATTTGTAGAGTAAATGTCATGTTTTGTGTGTAGGTGTTTGGATCTCTTTTAGCTTCCCCAAAGTTGTAGTTGCGGTTTCTGCCTCCCACGCTGCACTGGATCCATGTGAATGTACACGTGAATGCCAATATGGCTTTGGCCCGGCTTGTGCGCAAATTAGTGTGTCTCCTCTGCTCTATGCATAGGTCACTGAGGTCAAGGATTACCAGTAGTTAGTTTCCAACTGGAAGCACCCACAGCAGCACACACTCAGAAACATCCACTGAGAGGCTTTTGTTACATTTTCTATCATTCAGTTTGTTTTCAGAAAAGCTGGAAGGCTGTATAAAATGAAAGCATAATCACCTGATTTGAAATCCATCTAAAATCTGTATTTATTTGGAAATAACACAAAAACAACATATCAGATGTTGAAGCTTCTTCGTCTTCTTCTCTTGCCTTCTCCCTTTAGGGCTTGCCAAAGCAGATCGTCTGCCTCCATATCATCCTATCCCTGCTATTGTCCTCTGTTAACCAAACCCTCTGCATACGCCCCTTCACTGCATCCACTCTGAGGTCTTCCTCCTGCCTGGTCCAAAATGCTCATACTGAGCTGTCCCTCTGATGCACTCCAAAACCTAACATCTTCAACTCTGCCACTTCCAGCTCAGCCATTGCATTACATCACTACCAACTTCACACTTCCATTTTAGATACTCAACAAAACCTAAACCCGAGTAAATGACATCATCGTGATGTTTATCAACTTCCTCTGTTAGGCCAGGCTTTCTGCTTCAGCGTGCGTGTATGTCGGTTATTCATGCAGTGAGCACCACCTACTCCCGTCAGAGTCAGAAACTTTATATTAAGATGCACAAGAGCTGCAGAACGTTTTTGTTTTGTCAATTAATGTTCATTGTGGGCGACCGTGGCTCAGGGAAGCGTATCTGTAACCGGAAGGTCGCCGGTTCGATCCCTGGGCTCTCTGTCCTGGTCGTTGTGTCCTTGGGCAAGACACTTGACCCTACCGCCTACTGGTGTTGGCCAGAGGGGCAGATGGCGCGATATGGCAGCCTCGCTTCTGTCAGTCTGCCCCAGGGCAGCTGTGGCTACAACTGTAGCTTGCCTCCACCAGTGTATGAATGTGAGAGTGAATGAATAATGGAATTGTAAAGCGCTTTGAGGGCCTCGAAAAGCGCTGTATAAATCCAATCCATTATTATTATTATTATTATCGTGCATCATCAGTAAAATAAATATGTTACATTATTGCTCGATGTGCCCTCTGTGCTGCTGTTTATTTCTAACATCACATCAGCACATTAGAAACTTTCTAAAGCGAGACACATTTCAACATTAAATATTACTCAGTGTTTCAAGTGTGACTCTGCCCCATAACCTAACGAACGAGACTTGTTGCCAGATCAAAGTGAGATGAAGTGTTTGATTGGAAATTTTTGGCAATAAATAGCCTCAAGATCATAACGATCCGTTTTCTAATCTGACCTCTATTAGCTGCAGTTTGAGCAGCGTAGAGGAGACTTAGCAGGATGAGGATCAAACATTAAAAACATTTCTGCATGACCAACTGGATCCATACAAATTCCAGTGAAAATGTGACACACAGTTTACACTGCTTCAACTTTACGGCTGGGATTCATTTGGTTTTATCAGTACGATATGGCTCATTAGGTTCCTTGTATAAAATGTATTCCTGCAGCAGATAATATATATAGCACTTAGAGCTTACTGTAAATAAAAAAAAGTCTGTGAAAGTGTGTTGTTTCTAGATGATTTAAGTCAAAGCTCTGAACATAACCTGCTACAGACAGTTCTGTGTTCAGAATAAGTTTTGAGAAATTACTGAGAACTTGATTTGCAGCTTAACATAGCGTGCTAACCCATCAATCGTGTTCTATAGTACAGTATACGCCTTTGGTTAAAGAAGAGAGAAGCCATGTGATCCTCCTTGATGATGTCAGATACACTTTCATATGACCATCACTATTAAACACTAAATGATATATACTGAGCAGGGATAAGATTATGACCACTGACAGGTGAAATGAATAACTGATAATCTCTTCATCATGGCACCTGTTCGTGGGTGGGACATATTAGGGAGTGTTAGAAGCAGGAAAGATGGGCAACCGTAAGGATTTGGGCCAGTTTGACATGGAGCCAGACTGTGATGGGTAGATGGCTAGTTCTCAAAAACTGCAGCTTTTGTGGGGTGTTGCCAGTCTGCAGTGGTCAGTATCTATCAAAAGTGAAGGAACGGTGATGAACCAGTGGCAGCGTCATGGGGCCTAGGCTCATTGATGCATGTGGGGTGAGGACCAAAGGCTGGCCTGTGTGGTTGGATCCATCAGAAAACTGTAACGCTGGTTCTGATAGAAAAGTGTGAGAATACACAGAGCATCACAGTTTGTTGCATGTGTGGCTGCATAACCCCTTAACCCTTTGTTAAAACCAAAACCCCCAACGATGTTCATATGAGCATCAGAACCACACCATGGACCAATGGAAGGTCTGATGAATCACACTATCTTTTACATCACTTGGGTGTTCAGGTGCTTCGCTTGCCTGGTGAACACTCGGAAGCAGAATGCACGATGGGAATAAGCTACCCAAAGAAACCTTGGGTCCTGCCATTCACATGGATGTTACTTTGACACGTAGCACCCACCTAAGCCTTGTTTCAGACCACGTACACCCTTTCGTGGAAACAGTGCTCCTTGGTGGCTGAGGCCTCTTTCAGCAGGATAATGGGCCCTGTCACAGAGCAAAAGTGGTTCATGAATGGTTATAGGAACCCAACAACGAGTTTGAGGGGTGTACTTCACCTCCAAATTCTCTGATCTCAATCCAATCAAGAATCTGTGGGATTTGCTGGACAAACAAGTCCGATCCTTGAAGGTCCGACCTTGCAACTTACCGGACTTAAACGATCTGTTTGCTAACATTTTGGTGCAGATTCCACAGCTCCCCTTCAGGGGTCTATTGAAGTCCAAGCATCGATGGGGCCAGGCCAACACACTATTAAATGCTTCATAATGTAATGCCTGGTTGTGTGTGTGTGTGTGTGTATATATATATATATATATGTATATACACAATTGGCTAATATATATTGGCTATTCAGACCTGTACCACCTTCAAGGTGGAAACATTTGACACATCTTGAGATGAAAAACAGCTGAAACCGTGTATTAAACACTAACAAGAAAACATATTTTCTTCTTCAAAAAGAAATCTAATTTTTTTAACATTTGATATAAAATATCTGCATTATTTTTATTTATATATAAGCTTCAAATGTTTTGGAAGTCATTGCATTCTGTTTTTATGGGCACATATTGCAGATACAGCATCCCAACTTTTTTGGAAACAGTCTCGTATTAGCAGGAGTGGAAAATGCTGCAGGAGCTTTTTCTGTGCTAATTACTCACTGAGCCATTGCAGGAATGACACAACAATGAGTTTCTTAAAAAGTGATGATCTAGGATTTTTACCCCTATTCTCCCTAAATGTTAGGGGACAGTAATTGGGGACTAAATATGGTTGGTGGGTGTTTTTTGTTATTTTACATAGAGCCACCAATTAAGCCACATGTTGTAAAGATTCGTGTCATGTGTTGGAGTTGCTCTCTCTCATCTGCATTGGGCTGAAACAAGATGCATAATATCCTCAGAGAAAACGACCTCGGAGATCATTTTTCTTTGGTGGGAAAACAAAAGAGCACGGGTTGTTCTGCTTTGCAGTTTTTGCCTTTATTTTTGTTCGTGAGACAAATCTGCAAGTTTTTTTTGTTTTTTTTTAACACATTTCTGCTAAGAAGAATAGACAGGCGTTTCATCCTCACAGCTAAATGGACTGGTTTCAGAGATGAGAAAAGGAAGTGTGAAACGGCCAGTCACCCGAATCCACATCCATTTTGCCTCCCACAGGCAGGAAAATGTGAACAATATAAAACATAAAAGACCGAGTGGACGTTATTTTCCCTCTAAACAAACTGTCTTTTTGAAGCCTCATTTTGCTAACTGACAATATATTCTGTACTGTATCTGTATACCAGGAGCACTCACCAGTTCATTCCTCCTATCTCATTTTACTCCCTAATGATGGCTTTTATCTTCCACAGCCAGACACTTTTTATGCCCCACCTGCCCTTTACATTTTCAGCCTTGGCCTTTAGTCAGTGTTAGTCTGGTGAATATCATCGAGGGTGGAGTGCTTAGCCACTCAGGGTTTTTTTTTTTCCTCTAGCACATTATAAAGAAATGCCTGAATGTACAGTTTTAATTAGGAAAAAAGCACGGCTCCAACTGTGTTTATGCAGGTGCTTCTGAGTGAAACATCTGAGGGCGAAAAACATGAAGGAAGCGCAGCTTTGTGCTCCAGCAATACGATACTATTTATTCATTCAGCCGTCCTTGACTTTGACGAGGTTTCGAAGCCACTGAAATGCAAATTTTTTCACTAAATGGTGCAAAGCTTTCATGTAAGGAGTCCAGAAAACACAGTGCGGGAAATGCAGTCGTGAAACTTGCTTCCCGACGAAGCCTGTGCGTGCATTAATAGGGTTTCTCTCCAGTTCTCACACCTCTTCCTCCCCCCCCTTCCCCTCTTTGACCCACCTCACCATTATGTGTATGTATGTGCTTAATCAGGCGCAGCCCACCTCCACCTTCCATCGCTCTGCCATATGGTTCACAGTTTTGCATCATTTGATATGCAGCGCTTTAAGAAAGTGTTTGTTGCTGCTGAATTTTTTTACACATTCACTGCTGTCAGACATTGCAGCTTGAATTAAGACAGCGAGGTGATGAACAAGAGGCCCAAAATAAGCTCCAATCACAAAGCAATTCAAAGTTAGCAGTTTGGAGGTTGAAAAAGCCAAGGAACTTGACAACTATTTCCAAGCCGAATTTATTGCAGAAGGATTGACTCAAACTTTCCCCGTGCTACTTTTCATGCCCGATTTCTATATAATTATCTTGTCTTGTACTAGAAAGTCTTAAAAAAGAAAAACATGCTGTTCCTGAGTGGTGTTTTTATGATAAACAAGGCTAACCTACATGTCGGCAACAAATGCAGAGCTTCTCTGTGTGTCTTGTTTATGAGTGGGGAGGCAGCATATGCTGCTCTTCGCTGGCAGCCTTTCCCACTGCGATCCTCTCCCACTCTCCTCTCCCGCCTTAAATACTTCTCGCCAATCACCTTGAGAGTACGCGAGGCGTCTTTGATTTATTGTACCGGCCGGGCTGCTTCTCCATCTTCGACCCCGACTTGTCACAAGGCAGCTATAATTGGGAGATGCTCGTGACCCACCTAACACAGCAGCCCAGTCGGAGGGGGTGGCATCCTTGGGAATTCTCCATCTCTCTCGCTCTCTATCGCTGGCATTTTTTTCTTTTCTCCCTCTTTCTTTCTTTTTCTTCCAGGAAAAGTAGGACACCCAGCAGCACTATTAATTGTTTTGCCCTTTATATCTCAAAAACAGTAGAGAGAACAAGAGCGAGAAAAGGGTGGGTGAAGAAGTAAAGGACGCAGCCTCAATGTCTTTGCCCTCTTCTTGCTTTGCAGGAGGCCTCGGCTAGCTTCGCCGAGTGGGAGAGGCTGATGAAGAGCCTGGGGTCGGGGGCTGCTACGACGGACACCCCCTTCACTGAAGTCATGGGCCTGGTCACGCAGATGTACAAGCAAACAGCCATCGCCAAGGTAAAGGAAGACCAGCTGCTGTTATATCTTACATACAGGAATACCTTTGAAAGATGAAGCAGGGGATTTTTCTATTGTGTGGGGTATTCAAAGCCCCATAGGGCCGCATTGTTGTCCAAATGATCAATGAGCAACACTGTTGCTCTGGTGGCATGTTACTTCATTACCATGAACACACATACTGTAGTTTATCAATCCCACACACACCATCCATTCTCACAAATGCACCACAGTCCGAAAATAGTCCCCATCAGAGACGTTATAACCTGTTGTTTGACTAATGGATTTTAAATATTACCTCTCCAGCTGGTTTTTTTTAATTAGTTAGCATTTTTTATCCATAAAACTGTTGCACCAATCGTGGCCTTGCATACACACAGAATAAGTTATGAGTGAGATCATCCAACTGGATGACGGATATCCAGCAGTTCTTCTGCATATGTGTTGTTCTGTGGTGTTACTATGAAGAAAAGAGCTTTCTGAATATTAGCATTATAGGTATTGGCTCAGAGCAGGCCGAAAACTAATTTTCCCGCAGTGTAATATTATTCAAGCTTTTTTCAAAAGTCCTAAAAAGTTAAATTTTAATTAAAAAATAAAGTTTTTGAAAAGTATTTCATTTTTTTAGGTGTTTTAAGACTAGTAGTTAAAATCAAAGCCAATGAGATTTCATTATGCAAATCATTTTTTAAAACTTTTGCTGTTTTTAATGTTATTTGTTTGAAGTCCTTCTACACATTTATTTACAGACTAGGGATCACAAGCCTAACAGAGCAGGGGTAGACAACCGCAGGCCTCGAGTGGCAGTGTCCTGCAGGTTTTAGATGTCACCCTGGGACAACACACCTGAATCAGATGATTAGTTCATTACCAGGCCTCTGGAGAACTTCAAGACACGTTGAGGAGGTCATTTAGCCACTGAAATCAGCTGTGTTGGATCAAGGACACATCTAAAGGCTGCAGGACCTTAAGGCCTGGAGTTCCCCACCCCTGATCTAGGACATTGGTTTGTCGTCACTACCAGTAAGAAGAGTAATGCAGGCTGTACCAAGAAAACAGTGAATGTCAGATATTATATCAGCTTGTTTACGATTTATGACTGAGCCTACACCATAAGCCAATCCAACAGTTTTAGAGTCTATATTTTTTGTTGAACCAAAAGTCTATAATTTAAAGAAGAGCATCAAATACGATATTGTAATGATTATTGCACTGCTATGTGCCGACTTTTCAGGCTAGCAGATGTCAATAACTTTGTCTCTAATCTGTTTCTTATCTGGCATGATGTGTTAGCTTACTTTGCTTCTATTTAAGTTTTTTGTCCTCACCTTATCCATTAAACCATCACAGCACATGCCTGCCCCACCCTGAGCCTGGTTCTCCTGGAGGTTTCTTCCTGTTAAAAGTCTGTGAAGGTTCTCAGTCATCCAGGTCATCGTAGTCAAAGGAGATTGCAAAGAAAAGTGTCTGGACTTCTTTAAGTTGCTTGAAGACGTTTCGCCTCTCTTCCGAGAAGCTTCTTCAGTTCTAAGGTCAAAGGTGAAACTGCTGGGAAGACAACGTTGGAGAAACGTGAACATTTTATTTGTACTGCATAACCTGCAGGTTCTGACAGAAATCTGCAACTATCCTTTGAAGCACCGCTCCTCTAAAACAGCAATAAGGATCATTATTAGGTTATCTACATTATTATGTAAATAACAAAATAACTTAAAGCAAAAATTGGGAAACGTGAAGTCCGAAGTCTTTATATTAAGGGCCATCAGTCAAACAATATAGTTTGTTCTGGGTCTAAACAGAGCGCGTTGTGTATGACGTCTTCTTTTGCGCAAGTCTACACGCGCTCTAGTGTGAAGCTTTGAGCGTTCACACTAGAGCGCGTTTGCCGTCGTAGTGTGAACGAGCAGACAAAAAAATCGGATTTGATCAAAAAATCGGAATTGAGCATTAAGACCTGCAGTGTGAACGTAGCCCAAGGCATGTTGAGGAGGTCATTTAGCCATTTAAATAAGCTATGTTGGATCAAGGACACATCTAAAACCTGCAGGACACCGGCTCTTGGGGCCTGGGTTTGGACACCCCTGTGATAGGGGTTCATGTTATTGCTTCTTCTGTATTATTGTAGGGTTTTTACTGACTGTTGTTTGGTGCAGGATGAATTGAAATTGTTGATACAACAGATCTGCTACACTCAGGCCTGAGTGTAGCTTGTGAAATCAAAGTCTGTAGTTAATTCATGATTTAACAAAGGGAGGATTGCTTTTTTTTCCACCTAATAAATGCATTTATTCTGGCCATCTTTGTCTAATATTACAATTTGTTTCATAATCTAAAACATTCACGTATGAAAAATGTGGAAAAACCTAAGAAAGCAGGAAGGGGGGAAATATTTAATGCACTCAGTCTTCTGTTGGTGCAAGTCTACTTCCAGCGTTTACTGTTGTGACCACTAGCCCTGCTGTAGTGGCTACAGGCTGTACAAATGTAAACTTTTCAGCACCCCTGAAAACACAACCTTGGTTTCAATATGACCACTAAGCATTCATACATTTATTTAACACTGTGGTTCGAGTTTCAGAACATAGAAGGGAAGCACACTGAATGTGATTTGAGAAAAACAGGAAAATCTGTTTTAATCAGTATCAAGAAAATGTGGTTAAATCGATCATTCTTGTTCTTGTCTGAAAGAGCTGAAAGAGCTGACAGTTTAGGAAAAGTTTAAAGACCGCTTTGACATTTAGGAAAGAGAACATTAATACTACTAACATGTCTGTCTATTCTGTATGATGCTAGACCTGGAAATAGCATCTATTGGGAGTTCATCACTGAGGTTTCATTTTTCATTTGAACAGTAATGAACAGAGATTAACAGAAAACACTAAAATAATTTAAAGTATTTGAAATTACTATCATTTTAAATATTTTACATTGTTACTGATTTCTACTGCTAGAAAAACTAGCCTCAGCTGATGCTGAATTCTTTGAATAATCACGATACCAGTTTATAGGAAGTAGAACAAGACACTTTATTCCTATTGGCTGTCCCAAGCCCAGGTACATGGGAAGGTTTGTGTCAGAAATAATCTTGAAGGAAGAGTATGTGAAGAACAGGATTATGAGTTTGAAGTTGTTACATTACACGTGCCCCACAGGTTGGATGTCAGAAGAGAAATTGGAATTGTGGAGTAGGTCGGATGAAGTGGTAGAGAGTGGTCGCAGGTGGAGAGAGTGGTGATCGTAGTGGGCTTCAGTGGACATGGAGGTGAAGGGAACAGAGGTGAGATGTTTGGTAGATTTGGTGTTAAGGAGAGAAATGCAGAAAGCCAGATGTCGTGGATTTTGTGAGAGGGTCGAAGGTAATGTATAAGAGTGGAGGAAGGTGCACACAGGTGGACTACATCTTATGCAGAAGGTGCGGATTTAAAGAGATAGGAGACTGCAAGGTTGTGGCAGGTGGGAATATAGATGGGCATCATTAGATAATAGTCTGTAAGAAAGTATTCATAACCGCAAATCCCTATTTATATCTATCTATACTCTACTTCATAACCAGGTGGGATTTCATCTGTGATTTGGCTCTGAGCCCCTTCTTGTTTGCAGTGGTGGTGGACAGGGTGACAGTCGCTGTTTCTTGTCCTGCCTCCCTCCTCTCACCCCCAACAGGTTGTGGCAGGTGGCTGGCCCTCCCTGAGCCTGGTTCTACCAGAGATACTTCCTGTTTAGAAGGGAGTTTTTCCTTCCACTTTTGCCAACTACTTGCTCATCTGATTGTTGGGGTTTTCTCTGTATTATTGCTGGGTCTTTATCTTATAATATAAAGCGCCTTGAGGTGACTTGATGCTATATAAATGATTCATTTAATTAAATTAAACTGAATGAGATTGAATTGAAATCAATAACTGTTTCGATTGTTTTCCCTAGTGTAGAGTTGTCTACCTTCCCCTTATCTTTAAGGTGACTTTCCTCTGCCACACCTCATAAAAATAAGTTACTGTATGTGCAGCTGGTGGGTGGGGCTTCTGTCCTGACAATGGCCATGGTGGTGTATCTGTTCTCATTGACATCATACAGATAGATGTAAGAGTAGGAAAAAACTGCAAAACGGTATTTCTTGAACACAAGCTTGCTTCATAATTTGATACTTAGTATTTACCATTGTAACAATATGTGGCTATAACTGAAAATAGGAAAATACATTGTTGTTCACATTAACCTTCAAATATCTCACAAGCAACAAACCCAGAGCCATACATTATATCACCCAAATAGCTTAAAAATTAGCTCGATGATGTTGTTTTTTTATTAATTTTCCTATTTCAGGAAATGGTGAATTGATGGCACAGCATCATTCTCAGAGCGCTTGGCCAACCACTCAGTGAGATCTCATGGGAAAATCATTGCCATGGTAACAGAACCTAATGGTTGCCAGTGAAAGCACTTAGACAAAGTAGGGAGTTATAACTGAGGTATTATTTTGTTGCGTCCAGCCTGGCATGATTACACCTTATATCAAAGTTACACACCGCACTAAAATAGCATCTCTGTGATGTTGTTGCTATGGAAACTCGGTCGGCTCTCTGAAGTGACTTCTTTTTTTCTTTTTAATGAGAGCAATATGGGAAGGTGGCATTTAGTCTAAGGAAGGCCGGCGGGGGAGGGGGGTCAGAGCAACTAGTGTTGAGAATCTAACATTTCCTGTTCGTCAGTGGAAGCATTTTTACACTAATATAGCTTTCAACCTCTGTTCTGCTTCTAGCCTCTTACCAAGAGAACAGGCAGTTCCCTAGTCTCTTATATTTGTAGCTGAGCAAACAGTTCCACCAGATATAGTATCCCTCTCCAATCATCTGCCATGTTCGAGGGCTGGCATTCCTCTCAATTAGCCCAGCGCCCTCAGCCATGAGGAGTGTGGCCCCGAGGTTAACGAAGAGCGGAGATAACCACTGAACGCAATCATCGACACGCTACCCGCTCAGCCTGCCTCCAAGCTTGGATCTCTTTTGCGCTTGGTGTTGTTTGCTGATTGGATTTCTGCTCAGTTTAGCCTAACACTGGACCTCCTTTCATTACAAAGCCCCCACCCACACCGACCTGCTCTCCCACCTCAAAGCCGATACTGCCGGCCGAGTCTCATTTCCTCTGCTACTGGTTCACACTTTCTCTACTTCCGAGAAAGAGAGGGAAAAAAAAGAGAAAGCTTGCTTTATTCTTTTTTTGGATCATCGAGAGGGGTGGAACGGTATGATAGATTCACACATCTATGTCACTCTGACAAGCATCAGGGCCCCTGCCTGCCAGTCCGCCTGGCGACGAAGCTGCCAAACGCCTTTGGGGTATTTTTGTTGCTTTACCCGCCAAGCATCTGCTCCCAATTACCCAGAGAGGACAGCTCTGATGCTGGACTTTAAAGCAAGCTAACGGGCCGCTTCAGACAGCCGAGAAGTTTGTGCACTAATTAAACTCAGCGGAAGGAAGACGGCGAAGCCGAGCCGTCAGTAATGAGGACCCCCCAGATCAGAACAGGGTCGGGCAGGCCTGGCGGAGATTCATTATCAGGCGCATCGGCTAATTATCAGCAAGGCGAAGCAGAGGTTCTCCCACCAGAGCATCAGGTGTGTGATGGCTGCAGAGGTTGTCAGCTTGCAGGAGGTGCGGAGATTATAGGGTGGACTTCACACCACAGAGAAAGGGCCTGTCTCCAAAAACTGTCTAGTAAGGGCTCTGTTTGACTCAACTCAAACCTCAGAATTTCTCACTAGTTGGTGCTATTCTTGGCTGCTTTATGGCCCGGGGCTCTGAAATGAGCCGAGTGCGGATGCTCAATGACACGCTCGTACAGCTCTTGCAGAAGGTAGCGGGGAGCAGGCCACAGCCATCACAGTGTGATCGCTGGGCACCAGCGCACGGTGAAATGATAGATACAGATACCTGCAGGCTACAGTTACCTCACTGTGCCGCTTCCTTTTTAGGTTGTTAGACTCACACCGTCAATCAAGGTCAGAGGCTTTAGCAGAAAACAAACAAAAGTGCATTAAACTTGGACTGTGATGTTTTTAGGGGGGGTTAAGCATTGTTACCATTTGACTTCATAAATCAGAAGCCCGACATGAAGGAGGGAAAAAAAATGTGGTTATGCAAAAAGTAAAATGAGCAAAAACTTTTATATCCTGCATTAATTCCAGGCTTCAGCTGTCACTTTTGACAGGTAATAATTCTTAGGAGTGTTTGCAAGTCCTGAATGTGTTCACATATAAAATCTCCTAAAATATCAGCCCAGTCAAATACCTGATGATAGTTACATTATTAGGAAATAATAATGCAATAATAATAATAAAGTGCTATGGCCTCAATAAAGCTGGCGATAAAAGTTCAAACTGTCAGTTTGTAAACCCGTTAGTAGGGCTGCCACAAACGATTATTTTGATAGTCGACTAGTCACCGATTATTTTTGCGATTAGTCGACTAATCAGATGATGCACCCATTGGACATAAAACGTATTGCACCAGCATGCGTCTGCTCTTATATAACTATCATTAGCTTACAGCTTTAAGTGTTTAAGGTGCTAACTAAAAATAAAGACAAGATGATAGTTTGTTAAATTTTAATGACATTTGAAGATTGTTTCGGTGAAGTTTAATAAACTCCTTGCTATCTAAAATATAACGGGACACCAGAGTATATTCTCGAGCATCTCACACTTCTGATAATCAGTTGTCTGCTTGACGTTTATTAGCTGTGTAAAAAGTATAACTTTAATCTCAGCCAAACTCATTTACTAAGGAACAAATAAAACACTGAAAAAAGCCAAACAATAACATTTTTTAGTTATCTAAGTGACTTATATTACATGTTTAACCTGAGTAACGAAAGACCGCGGGGGGTTTGAAACTGATTTGCTGGGAGTTCAGTGTTCTCATCGGCTCTAGTGACCATTGAATCCCGGCTAGCTATCGAGCTAGTGGGTAACAGACGTCTCCGAAAACGTCAGAGCGCTTTTGAAAATATGTGATGTCTTGATAAACTGAGCAGATATTTGAGGTTTACACAGCTACATTCTTGTCTGAAAATATGTTAAAAGTTTATTTTGTGACCCAGAAAGAATAATAAGAGTAATATTAAAACTAACTAGCTGCCGCCATTGTTGGAAACTGGAATTGGCTGGGCCACGCTATGAATTCTGGGATAGGTTGGGCCACGAAGGATACACCCGACCCATCCTTCAAATCTCGGGAAATGAAGGGCGCTTTTGTCGGCCGCATTTGTCGGAGTCTTCTAATTTGGACAGGCTTCGTCGTGTCGCTGTAACGTAATTGGCCTACAAATGTGGGCACAGGAGGATGCGGTTCCTGAATTTGGACACAGCTACAATACCGGACACTGCTTCTTCTTCTTCGGGGTTTAACGGCAGCTGGCATCCTTGTACATGCAGTGCTGCCATCTTCTGTTTCAGTCCATTATTACACTCTTAAATCCTACTACTTATTCCTGCGTCTTTTGGGATCTTGCAAAGCTTCAAACGACGCATCGACTATTAAATCAGTCGTCGACAATTTTGATAGTCGACGTAATCGCGACTAGTCGACTAATCATGGCAGCCCTAACTGTTAATATTGCTGCTTCTTCATCTGACTTTGTGTAAATGACACCATTAATATCTGCACATAGTGTATGATATATATACCAGTGATAGGCCAATATCAGCTGGTGAGATCAGTTTTGGCAATATGTGACATAAAAGGTCTTTATTTTATTATTTTTTTGTAAATCCTGTTCATGTATGAAAAGGTGAGTTTTGCTTGTTTGTTATTGTCACCGAAATTAAAAAACAGAAATTCCAAAAACACACCAAGCATAAGCCAAGTTGTGAGTTATTGATTTGACTCTTGGTATCTCCGAGCTGACAAATGCGCCCCAGTCGCTCTGTGTGCACTTTCCTTTTAAAGTCTGGATCCCTGGCATTCAATAGAGAATCGATCACACGGAAAGGATGCCGCGGTGATTAATTGACTTCTTCACTGATCTCGCCGCTTCCTCTGTGTGTGGTCGACTGGTGAAGTGATGGATTCAGTAGCTCTCTTTCATCTGTGTCTATTTTTGTGTGTGTGTGTGTGTGTGTGTGTGGCCAGGCGGGAGCTGTGAAGGACTACATTAAGATGATGCTGGAGGCAGAGCAGCTGAAGTTCCTGGTGTTCGCCCACCACCTCACCATGCTGCAGGCCTGCACCGAGGCCGTCATCGAGGCCAAGGTAACCTCGGGCACTCTGCGGGCAACTGGAGCTTCTAAAATGTGTTAAAGCGGCAGTAAGCAACGGCTGTGGTGGTGCCTGTAGGATGTGTAGCAACACTGGCGAGAGGTGTGTGAATTATTTGAAATTCTAAAAGCTGCTAGCTCAGGTTCAAGTATAATTAATTTTGTAGTATGCTGCTGCTTCTCCTGGAAATCTCCATACAGAACAGTCTGTTCCATATCTCACACGCTAGCTCCAAACTCAGTGACCCACTCAGGCCTCCACTCAAACTCCCCAGCTGTACTTTAATATTCCCCAGGAAGCAGTATGCACCTCACATACTATTGGGTATATACTCAGCGCAGTCAGGAGTATATTAGCATGTAGTTTCTGACACAGCCTGTGCAGCATGCCCATATTAACATCCTACAATGTAACATATATATATATATTAGGGGTGCAACGATATTCGTATCGATATTGAACTGTTCGATACAGTGCTTTCGGTTCGGTACGCATATGTATCAAACAATACAAAACTTTTAATTTATTTTATCAACTTTCCTCCTGATGATGCTGTCTGTGTTGAGCACTCAGTGGATCTGCGCTCGACAGGGCAGCCTAGGCGGAGTAGTCGAACGCAGATTCACTGAGCGCAGGGCAAGCTAGCGAGACAGAAGTTAAGCTCTCCTTGCAACATGGCAAATTGAACCTCCCCCACCCTCATTCAGATCTGGCGTTTGGAATTATTTTGGTTTTCATGTGACGTATGACCCTGAAGGTAAGCGCGTCATGGACTAAAGTAAAACAGTATGTTGAATGTGCCATGCAATGCTCAATTACATGGGTGTGAACTAGTGTGTTAGTGCAGTTAGTTCGTTAACGTGTTAGCACGGGGCGATCCGCGGTAGCTCGTTAACGGAGATTTGCCGCGTTGTGGCGTTAACGTCATTTCAACGAGATTAACGCTGACAGCACTAGTGGGAACACAACGAATATGACTGCACATTTACTCCGACAGCATCCTAGTGCAAAGACAAGTGGAAGCAGACAAAAACAACAAGCATACATGCTACAAACTTTACCCGAGTCATTTAGACAGCCGTTAGCACATGATTCTCCTTATGGGGACCTGATATGTTTAATATGCTGCTGAGAATATAGCCCAGAAGAAGCGGACAGTATAGCTTTTAGTTTGGAAAGAGCCATTTCTCTGTAATAAACTCTCTTTTCCAAAGATGAGTGATTTCTCGATCAGATTTATTATTTTATTACTTTGTTGTTTCAGCAACATTAAATTTAAAAACTGGACGTTTGAGTTAAAATATATATTTATAATTTTGATAAATGACAAATTAAAAAGGCATGAACATTTATTTTTGTATCGAAAAAATATCGAACCGTGACGATGCTGTCTGTGTTGAGCGCTCAGTGAATCTGTGTTCGACTACTCCGCCTAGGCTGCACTGTCCAGCGCAGATCCACTGAGCGCTCAACACAGACAGCATAGTCAGAAGGAAGAGCGCAGGGCAAGCTAGCGAGACAGAAGTTAAGCTCTCCTTGCAACATGGACCTCCCCCACCCTCATTCAGATCTGGCGTTTGGAATTATTTTGGTTTTCATGTGACGTATGACCCTGAAGGTAAGCGAGTCATGGACTAAAGTAAAACAGTATGTTGGATGTGCCATGCAATGCTCAATTACATTGGTGTGAACTAGTGTGTTAGCGCAGTTAGCTCGTTAACGTGTTGGCCGTCTAGCCCCATGCACAGAGCGATCGGCGGTAGCTCGTTAACGGAGATTTGCTGTGTTGTGGCGTTAAGGTCATTTCAACGAGATTAACCTGAAAGCACTAGTGGGAACACAACGAATATGACTGCACATTTACGCCGACATCATCCTAGTGCAAAGACAAAAACAACAAGCATGCTACTAACTTTAGCCGAGTCATTTAGACAGCTGTTAGCACATGATTCTCCTTATGCTGCTGAGAATATAGCCCAGAAGAAGCGGATAGTATAGCTTTTATTTTGGAAAGAGACATTTCTCTGTAATAAACTCTTTTCCAAAGATGAGTGATTCCTCAATCAGATACAGGGCTCGCAATATTGCTAGCCCGACGTCCCGGAGCTAGCGATTTTTTCAGTCGGGCTACCAAAATCTATCTCTTCCCTGCCCGTCGGGCTATTGTAGGAAAAATATATGTCAATGCTTTTGCATTCTTTCAGAAATGTAGCTGGGTAATTATGTCATTGGCATCGGTGAGCCACTGTCAATATGTGACATATTGAAGTCGCGTTTGAATTTGCGCTTGTTTTTTTGCTTTCACTTTGCAATCGTGCGAACTGTGTATAGAGAGCTGTGAGTGATGAAAATTTGTGCACCAATTCCTCTGACATCGTCTTATTAATCGTTAGCTTACTATGCAAACATGACAAGTGAAATCTCCGCAGCTTAAACATGTGAGAGGTTGATCGCGCAGAGAATCGCTGAGCTTATGTGAGTGAGCGTGTAAAAGCAGCAGGATTTATATTTGACTATGATGACCTGGATGACTGAGAACCTTCACAGACAGATATATATTTTAGTTCTGCTGAGCCAAATAAGACAGGTCGGGGTGAAGAAGTGACAGCCAAAGAAAAGCTTACCACAAAACGGAGAAGTTATGACAAATCAGACTATAAGGCAAAAAGAAAGTGCAGCTTTATGGTTTCATGGACAAAAGAATTTCTGTGGCTGCAATATGACGAGCTAAATAACCAGGGCTGCACATAAGTGGTCCGCAGGTGCGCATTCGCTGTCAAAATAAAAAACACGCACAAGGGTTAGGGTTAAATTTGTAGCAACAAAAACATAATATTCCAGAAACACGCTTTGCCGATCCGATCAGCTGTTTGTAACACTTCCTACGTCCATCAGCGCGAACTATCGCATGTCCGCCATGTCCTGCCCAAAACCAGAAGTGACGTCATTTTGCAGAAATGTAGTTTTTCACCATCAGGGCCTTATGAGCCTACACTGGTGTTTTTAAAAGTTATGTTTGACTTTATGACTTTCTGTGTCGTTTCTTGGATGCTTAGGACTAATATTGCACTGCTGGAAATAGTTTATTTTGATGCATATGCTGCTTTTTTGCAAATTTGCGTTGTAAGATTTATTTTCGTTTTTCCTGCAGTGTATAATAATTGGTGTATTTCAAAAATAAAACTATGAAGACGCTTAAAATAAATTTTCTGTGGTGGGAAACTATTTTGTGCAACTTTTTTGTATTTACAGTTTTGAGGGATAAGCCTCTTAAATTTCTCTAACTAGAAATACATGTTAAAAAAACAAAAACGATTTTACATTTTTTTTGTAGTTTATTGCACCTTTTTGCAATTTATGTAATTACTATGCACTTAATGCATTCATATTATTAGAATTTGGGCTATAATGGTTGTATTGATGTATATCAACTTGAAATGATCCCAAAAATGGCACTACAGCATGTAAAAATATAATATAAGCTCTGGCACACTTGGTTCTATGTCTTAAATCTATGTAGTCTTAAAGGGTTAAGTGTAACGTGAAAGTACTAAATGTGTAGATTGTATTCATATTTCACTTCCACTTCCTGGCTTACCAGAGGTAATTGGCCCCATGCTTAAGTTTTATTCCTTCATCCATAGTCCCGCTGTGTTTAGAAGTCAAATCCTTCTCATGGCTGTGATTATACCTTCGACAGGGTACTAAGCTCTGAGCTGTGCCAGTTGGGCTTTTACTTACAGTAGATGTTAGTCGTGAATTATATGAATCTGCATCTTATCGTTTGGATGATTAACAAATTAGTTTATACACTGAGACGCTTCGAGCCATCCACATTCTTGAGGGAAACTCTTCTTTTGCTTTCATAGTAAGTAAACTTTACTTCCACAACTTCTTCTCAAGTCATCACAAGCAAACGATATCTCAACCTGTGAAAGAGTTCAAATGTGTGTTTGCGGATGTGCGCTCGCGCGTGCGTGTGTGTGTCACTGAGGTCGGGGAGGTGTCGGCTGAATGTAATGTAGCGGTGCAACGTGTGATAGCACATTCCTCCTTGAGACGCTCACTCCGTGGTGCATTCGCACTCACTAATTAACAGAAATGAGCTAAAAAAAGGAACGACAAGCAACGCACTGTGATGAGAAGCTTGGCAGGGACAAGCGACTGTGCTCCAATTATAGTGTTGTCACTGTTTTTTCTGCTCCGCACGCTCTCATTCTTCACCTGGTGTCAAACTGGTTGGAAGTTTTTATCATCAATGTTTTTTTTTTCCCCCACCAGCTAATAAACAACTCAGTTTTACGGCCTTGAGATATTGTTTATTCCTGCTAAGTCTCCGTGAGCACATTTATTTGACCTTTATTTTTCCAGGAAAAGTCAAACAGACCTGTGTGTTCTTCTTCAGCGCGGTTCTCCTTCATATTCATGCAGTTACAGCTACATTCACACGCGGGAGCGCCACAGTGCGAACACGCTATCCTACTGTCGGCCACCGCGCAGCTCCGCGGGACAAATGGCCCCAAATCAAAAGAGTGAGGTCACCGCAGCACATCAGCGGCGCGGTGAAGGTCGAGTTCAGGTTTAATAAACATGGCAGCCGCCCGCTCCCTTTGTTTGGTGTTTCATTATGCTATCAAATATTGTGTTATTAGCGGCGTTCTCATTTTATTTAAATCATTGCAGCTCCCCTGCTGATGTCTTTGATGGTGTATCCATTCACATTTCTCTTATTGAAATGTCTGCAGGAACCTAGAATACAGGTTAATGAAGTGCTACACTCCTTTAATGTTCCAGCACCAATCTCCACCACCTTTTTACAGACAGACAATACCATTCCTCTCAGTTTGAAGCTTTATTTCTCTTCAACAACCACACACCACATATCTCGTCCTGTTTTTGGCCCGATTCTTTTGCTAAAGAATAGAGGTACGAGTGCTGGATAATAAGCATAGACTATGTACAAAAGCTGATTGTTGCCAACATGTTGGCATTCATTGGTGTTTGTTCTGCTGATTTAAAGCCTTTAGTTTTGCGTTTTGGCTGTCACCATCCCGTTAGCTTTGAAACAAGTTTCAAATGGGTGCTAATTGTGACTTCCAAAAAGCAGGCTTACATGATTAAGCCCGATCGCTAAATGATTTTTAAAGAAATACTGATGTTATGATACCTCTTTGATATTCATTTCTTTCACACACACAAAACATAAAGAGGTCTTCCTAACTGTTCTTATGTATAGTATTTACTCATTTATGCTCAAACCTGTGCCAAGTCTCCACTGGTGGACGAACTAAGCCTTGTTTTCTAACCCCTGTTTTGGTACCGTTCTCTGAAAAGGCTCATTTTTCAGGTACAGTTGGTCATTTTAACTTGTGACTCTTTTTGGGGTTGACTCTTTTTCTGAGCCTGCTTAAACTGGACTTTTGAAGAATTGCAGTACTTTCAAACTGGCTTTATTTTTCAGCTTAAATGGTAAATGGTAAATGGCCTGTATTTATATAGCGCTTTACTAGTCCCTAAGGACCCCAAAGCGCTTTACATATCCAGTCATCCACCCATTCACGCACACATTCACAGCTTAAATTGCTGCTGGAGATTAACACAGATTTACCAGCTCTTGCTCTAGTCAACAGACTGGCTTTAACCTTGGTCAGATATGACCAGTAGGGGCGGGTTTTAATAATCGATTCATCGATTAAAATCGATTCTGGCTTGGATAACGTGATATCGATTCATTAAAATCTTGAATCGATTTTTTTATATAAATGTATTTTGTCCAAAATTCCAGAATCTCAGGTGAAACGTCACAAACTTTTGACAACCACCAAACATTTAAAACGGTAAATGAGAGCAGGAACACGGCTTCTGAACAAAGACGTAAACACAAAGCACTACCCGCAGATCAGAATCAGTGAGATGTCGCCTTTCTCACCCGACGGCACGGACACGGTCGGGGCTGAAAGCCAACAGCTCGCTGATTCTGATGTTTCGGCGGGTCCGCGCTTTGTGTTTACGCCCTTTTTGCGCTGATTCGAAAGCTGTTAGTTTTATCTCTCTCCAAACAATATTGACCGAACCAGCAGCAAAAGAAGATCCAAACTAAGCTTCACATAAACATCGTCATGGACTCCCTCTGACTTTTGCTGTTTTGCTTCCACCACGATAAAATCACACTTCATGCACAGCTCTCGCATTCTCTCTCTCTCTCAGTGTACTTCAAGAACAGTTTCCCGTCTATATCCGAAATCTGTTTTCTGCATTATTCGCTTGCTTGTTACGCACAAGTCTACTGTTACTTACAGCGCTGTTGGCCAATGTTTTTTTTTCCTTATACTCACTTCCGAAAAGAAAACCTAGTTTCTGCCGTTCAACAGGCTTCTGAACAAATTTAAACTTTTTAAAGTTATACAAAATGCAAAACGCTTAGCCGTGTCTCTAATAAAACCGCTGTAACTTCAGAGGTAATGTTCATGTGTTGATTAATGGTTTTATTTCGTTTTTGATGTACTGCAGAATATTTTTATAAAATCCCAGGCCAGGAAAATCACCTTCATGTTTTTCTGTGTTTTATCTTCAGCTACTTTGACACAAAGGCATCTGCTGTGATGCTCACACCTTTGATAAAGTCTTGCGAGTGTCAGCTTCCTTCTTATAGATACAAAAATACGGAAATGTACTGATCTGAATTATAATATTTCTGACTGTCTGAGGCAAAATTTCCCAGATTCAAATCGAATTGAATCAAATCGTGGATCGAATCGATTCAGGACCTTGTGAATCGGAATCGAATCGATTCTAGAAATCAGTGACGATACCCAGCCCTAATGACCAGTATCTTCTGAAGGCTAACATTAATGTTAACAAACTTCAGACAGATGTTGATCTTTATCTGATTTAGTGGCGCTGACCTCTTGTTGTACAGGAACCGCACATTTTAACATGCCAAATATAAACACAGTGTGACTCACACACCTTAAAGTTGAGCTCATTTAGACATCATCATTGTTCATTTGGAGTTACGCTTATGTCCATTTAATAAATGTATTAACTCTTCTGTTAGTTGCTCTAGTCTCTCTTGAAGGAAATATATTCTCCCTTTTCCCTTTGTTTACTTGCTGGATGGAAACTTTATGCAGCACTTTGTCCTGTACAGATAACTTTTTTCTTTCTTTCTTTTTTTTTTAGCTTTGTGACAATAACTGTGTGCATCAGCTGGAGATTGGAGCTGTGTCTCCTGGTTAGAAAGATTATTGCCTTAAAGCTGTCGAGTGTTATTATATTATTTTACATTGCTCAACTGCCACTTTTAGTGATCTAAATTGTCCTTTGAAAATCAAACGCTGCGTTGTCTCGACTCCATCCTGACAGGCTGGTTATATCCGAATCGATGGCAGCGTACCGTCATCAGAGCGAATCCAGTTGGTCCACAGATTCCAGAGTGACCCAGAAACCCGAGTGGCCATCCTCAGCATCCAGGCAGCTGGACAGGTACTTGCATACTTATCCAGCAGGCTATGCAGGCTATGCTTGATCATAATAAAGGAAATAAGACACCCTGCAGTCAATTGGAAAATCAGCTAAATAGACTCAATTTTGCATATTAGAGGTAATTATGGTTTGTACTGGTTGCTGTGAATCCTAATATCATAGAGAAATGAATGGTGGAAACGTGTTCTAGTCTTAATAATAAACTCATTGACCTCAATTATTCTGAGTGACCAACAGAAATGTTATGCATTCCAATCAAAAGAAGTGGGTGCTTGAAGCACTTACGTATCAATTAGCTGATAATATTCTGCTATTAAAAAGAATTTCAACAAATTCAATTTCATTCAATCGGACTGGATTGTTCCATTTTTGAGGTGGTTGTACTGGGTACTCTGAAACAGATATGTAGCGTGTGTGTTTGTGTGTGTCCTCTCCAGGGTTTGACCTTCACCGCTGCCAGCCACGTGGTGTTTGCCGAGCTCTACTGGAACCCCGGTCACGTCAAGCAGGCTGAAGATCGTGCCCACCGCATTGGGCAGACGTCCTCCGTCAACGTGCATTATCTCATTGCCAAGGGCACCTTCGACACCGTCATGTGGTCCATGCTCAACAGGAAGGTACTGTGGGTGACATCATGGCAGCAAAGTTGGAGAAATTTATGCAAAGCTGCTTATGATTTCACTGGTCATATTAAATTTGAATGATAAATCACCCTTACTGCTCTTGTACTGATTAGGCTCTTCAGTGTTTTTAATGGAGGCAATACTAACATTTGCATATTGCTACGCAATAAGTTTTAAGAGTAATCCAGAAGTTTCTCTTCCTGGACAGGATGTTTCTGTCTCCAAATTACGATTACACATCATGGCTTCCAAACTGATCATCACAAACGAAGTTGTGAATAAATTTTAATGATTTCTGATCTGAAAAATATTTACTTACCACATTTTCGGTGACCAATTGTTACAGTTTTGCCTTTGTGCACAACCGTAATAGATTTAAGACCTCACGCAAGTAGGTTTGTCAACATAGGACAACAGTGGTGAGTGATCGCAGGACCTTTTTCATGGTTAAAGGGAAAACTCCTTTACGACATCCAACCAAGAGAAAACCCTTTTTCCTTAAACTGTTCACTTGAGTTTCTTATTGTTTTATTTAAAATGTATTCTTGTGGTGTAAAGAAGCAAAACTGTAAAAAACCAAAAAAAACAACAAAAAAATGTGTCACTGTTCATAAATTTGTGGACCTAAGTGTGAAGTGAAGGTACAACATAAGGTTCCTTGTGTTTCAGGAAAAGGTGACTGGCAGCACTCTAAATGGAAGAAAGGAATATCTGAAGGCCGACGAGGGCGACAAGGACAAATGGGAGTTCCTCAACTTTGCCAACGCGTGGACGCCAAGTGAGATGGCGCTGCCGCTGGAGGGAAGCACAGGAAATGCCAAAACCGACGTCTTCTTTACTCATGTGAGTCAGCAGGAAATCTTCAACAGACATCTATTTCTTTCTCTCTTTAAATTAGCTCTGACATGCCGAGCCATCGAGTATAAAGCCACAGGAGCTTTCATAATAAATGAGTCTAATTTCATATAAAGTCATCACACTTACTGTTTGGTTTGTTCCTCATTTCTCTATGCCACCACTGGCTCTGTAGCTCCATAGCAAAGCATAATGTGATGTATGAGAAAAGAAAGTTGCTTTTTCTCGTTGCCTGCATAAATAAATCTGCACGAGGACCTTGGGAGCTCGAGAGCTGTGGTCCGGGTGGCGATAACTAAATCGCTGCATAAGGAGTTCTTGTTGCGGCATTGTCATTTGAAACTGAGTGTAGAAAGCTGTTGTACGAATGTAAAAGAAAACAAAAGCATGCACACAGACGTGGAAACGTTTCACACTACTGATCAGCCACAACATTGAAACCACACTTTGAATATTGTGTAGGCTTTCACTGCCACACGAACTCTGAGCTGTTAAAGTGCAGACTCCTGGAGACCTTTGACCTTTGTCCTCTGGAGCCCAGACATTAAGCAGCAGATCCTTAAAGTCCTGCATGTTGCGAGATGGGGACATCCTCACAGAGACATCCCACCACATTCAGATCTAGGCCAAGTCAGCACCTTGAACTCTTTGTCAAGGTCCTGAAAAGTGTTTGCAGTGCGACAAGGTCCGTAATCCTTCTGAAATAGGCCACGGCCACCGGGGAATCCCGCTGCAACAAATCCAGCTCCAGCTACGCTCACGCCTAGTCAAGTAGTGTGTGGGGTGTAAAGGTTGTATCCCTAAAAAAGTTCAAATTCATTTAATTTTTCAGTCAGAGGCTGAACAAGTTTACCATTTAAGGCCATTTCATACTGGAATGTCTTGCAAACATGAACCAGTAAGTCCAGAGAGGAGGTTCTTTTGTTATCTGCCACTCACACTTTCTGTCTCAGTTTCACATCAGAAACCCTTCCTCTTCTTTTTCTTCTTTTATTGTGAAACATTCGGAGGAACAGTCTGTGGAAAAAATCACATTATGAGCAGATATTTGCTGCTCTTTGTTGTTCATTTGTAAGGTTGTCCGCTCATTACCAGCAATTATGTCCTTAGCTGTTAGCTCTGCACTCCTCTCTGACTGTTGGCGACTAAAATCTGCTCCAGTTGGTGGAAACAGGGTGTTGTGTCACATCTTAGAATGTTTCAATTTCACTTGTCGGTGGTTTTAATGTCGCAGCCAAATTGGTAAAATGTGTAACGCTTGTTTTTTTTAAGAAGAGACACATGGTACTGTTAGGATCATTATTTAATGACTGTGATGACTCGAGACGAAAAATGAAGACACTTTATAGTGTGATGGATTTATGAATTATGAAAAACTGAAAGAGCTGCACAAAATTTGTGATCAACATTAGAACATTTTGTATTTGTAGCATTGTATTTTTACATTACTGATGTGTAAAGAATTAAATGGGGTTTCTGATCATCGTTGCGTGTGTTACCATGGTGTTGCTGTATGCAAATGACTGCCTTTGATGGTGAAAACAAAAGGAGGATTTGATTCAGGGATGCTTTGTCACTTTACAGGTGGATTGAAAATTGGGTGCTACAGAGACAAAAACCGACTTGAGCTTGTATTTTTATTCATTATTTATTTTATATTTTTTGCTTTAGTTTGAGAAAGAAAAGCAGCACGACATCCGTTCCTTCTTCTCTCCGCAAGCTGGCAAGACGAAGAGGAAGAGAACAGAAGATGAAGAAAGTCCCTCCATCTCCTCAGAGACGGCTGCCACGCCAGCTGGCATCCGGGTATACTTAGAAAACAGCGAGGAGGGGAACGAGGAGTCATGCTCCCAAACCTCCAAAACGCCCGATCGGGATTTCTCGCCCCAGCTGAAAAGGCTGCGAACACCGCAGCCCAACCGGAGCCCCACGTCTCGATTTGGGGGGAAGCGGAGGTCGTCTGCAGGGGGGATCAGCGCAGGCAGACCTGCCAACGCGGTCTCCCTAATGTCTCAGCCGTCTGAGCCTGATCCTGCATCCGTGTGGAATTGCGGGGCCTGCACCTACTCCAACAGCAGCCTGTTGCCGTACTGCGAGATGTGTGAGTGCCCGCGCTCTACCTCTGCTGTCAGCTCAGGTAAGAGTAAGGAACAAATAATATCCAATTATCCGATCCCCCCCCCTCCTCTCACCCATCCCACCCCCAACCTGCTGTTTGCGTCTGCCTGTGTGGCCCTCTTCTTCTTCTTCTCCATCTTTCTCTTTATTTTGCTGTTGTTTATTTTTGTTTTTAATTAAATTCACAAACCTGATTGCAAATCAAACTGAATTTTATTAAGGAAACGCACGCGCTTCCATCATCTCTTGTCTAAAATGAAGCACCTGAAGCTGAAATCCATTCATTGCTTTATTTTCCTTCCTGTCAATATCAATCGTGGCAGTCTGTTGACATAATACTTTTGAACAGCATTACAGATTTCACCAGATGGAGATGCGAGATAGCAAAAGATGGAGGCAGACTTCCCAGAGTCTGAAATAGCACTGCTCAGAGAATATTGTCTGTCTCCCTCTCCTCTCTCTCTCTGCAGATGACAAGGACACAGTATAATTCTCACCTGTCAAGCTGAGAGAGAGAGCGAACAGGCGCCTACTATTGCTGCAAACGTCTCACACAAAGTTGGGAAAAGTTGAGCTGGCTCGAGCTGATATCTCTGACAGCCTATGATTGTATCTTGCAAAGAAGAGGGGAGGGAAGTCGTTATGACCTGGCAGACTGCAGGTCCATGCTCTTTAGATGTCTGAGATGCATCAAATCAGTTTGAGAGATGATTTAAAAAAAAATAAAATCCCCAAACTTGAATGTAGTTCACAGCTGTAATGTTTAGGTAACATGAGTTTAATACTTTTAGTACTCCACTGGCTGAATAAAGCCTTATATGAGCATGAGCTAAAGATAAGTCATTAGTAAAAAAAAACCTAGTTTACGGCAGGTTAAGGTAGCATTTACCGATTGCTTTATAAAGACAGACTGCACTGCCTGATCACACACTTTATTTGATGCACTTAGAGGAGGCGTATTACTCTTCTCCTTATTTGATGCCACATATATCCTGTTAAATAATGAGGTCAGACTCTGTGCAAAGTAATCCCAGTTATACACTTTTTTTCTACTCTTGGATCTATATGATGCCCAAGAGGGTGGACATCCCTAATATGGTCATTGTAGGCACACAGCCAAGAGCAGCGAGTCAAAAGGAGCAGGTTTAAGGCGAACCAACACAGAGTATCAACAAAGACCAGCACAATGAAAAAAGATTATTTTGATCTATCAAAAGCTACTGTAGTCCAAGAATAAAACTGAGAAGTTAAAAATGAGCACAGCAGGTCAATTTTAATCAATTCATGTTTTTAACTATGGTACTTCAGAAAATTATTAAAATGTTTAAAACAGAGCAAAATGCACACTGATGAATGACACAGTTTAATCTCAGTGTCAGAGTAGTTATGTATCCAGACGAGTCATAAAAAAAGTAATTCCACATGAGCATAACCTCTGGCCTTCCAGACTGCCAGCTCGATGAGGTAGCAGAGTACAATACTGTCAAATAAAGCCTTTCAGGCTTGATGTTGAAATCTAAATTATTAGTTGGAGAACAGTAATTATAAAGAGCACATCTACCATGAAAAGCCTTTTTGCTCCAGTGAGGGTGTTTGCTTTTATTCACCTTCACTCTGAAAACATTTGAGAATTTGGGGAAGAAGAAAAGGGGGGGAAAAAAAACACTTGTTGGCGCTTTTACCAAAAGACAGGTGATGATTGATGTTAGCCTCGTGTTCGTGAGCTAAATATGGAGCTGGAGTCGGTTGGCTTTGAGAACAGCTAAGCTAGATGTTTCACTAAGTTTAAAAGTACCGTTAACCTTGTAATGCCTAAACCATAAAATAACTGCAAAAAAATTAACATCTTTGAAACTGCAGTGTTTATTGAGATACTCTCGGTGTTACAGGGTTAACAGGATTTGTTAAATACGATGTGTCGCATTTATTCAATCTATGCCTTTTCCAGGTTTTACATTTTGGAACCATGGCGGACAAAGAAAGTCCCAGGAGGACACCATAGATTGTTTATGATAAGACACAGCCTCTGAAAAAGGCCAGAGCTCACCATACTTTCTAATGGCCAGCAGGGGGCGACTCCTCTGGTTACAAAATGAAATCTGATTGTATGGAAGGCTATGGCAAAATGATGCTACTTCTCACCTGCTTTATGACCTCAGTCAAATCATTCCACAGGTTTTGTTTTATTTTTTGCTTTATTTTGTGAATTATGGACCCACTGCAGGTAAAATAGATAATAAAGGTGAGTATGAGTTGGGGCGTGGCTACACAGTCCCCTGTTTTCAAACATATTCCTGCTACACCCTGTCCTTGCTCCAAGAGAATGAAAGCCAAAATACCAAACTCGAAGTTTTTAAACAAATGGCAACATTGTTGTCCATCTTTTACCTACAGTCTATTATGGGTGATAACATTTGGCTGACTGATAAACTTTAGAAACACGCTTCCCGTAGATTACATTCTACATAAATCTAAGGTTACCTAACTAGTTTAGCATCCTTTAGGACTCTGTAAAATGTTGACATCGATATAGTCCTAACACTATAGCCCTGCGTGTGTTTAAAGAAAAAGGTTGACACTGCATTAATGACTCTGAAGTCTCTGTATTATAATATAAGCGCTATAGTGAGTGCAAGCACACAGTAAATATTGGCTGAAGGTCTGTTTGCGGCTCGGTCCATTGGAAGTGAAGCCGGTGCACTTAAAACAGACACAGAACAAACAAGCAGTACCTCAGCTTTTGAGCAGCATAAAAACACCCACCCACACATTTTTCTTTTTTAACAAAATTCAGCCCCCATTTCATGCTCAGCTGCAGCAGATGCTTGATAACTATTCAGCAATCACACTCTCTTCTTTGTCACAAGCGCCACTCTGCATTCACAGCAGCAGGCCGTGTCAGCTTGCTAGACAGGGAATTTAACAACCTGCTAAATTTGTAAATGACAGACTGCGCGGAAAAATAACAACTGTATTTATGAAGATATCTCTCAACTTGGCACTGCAATCCACAGCTCGTGGAAATGTAAGAAAATAATCAGGCCGAAGCCTGTAGTGTGACATGAGAAATGCTATCTCTTCAAGAGCAACAATTTTTCACAATGACTATAAAGAAAGCCAGGACGCTATGAATCACAGAATACTGACACATGATACAAGGACGTCAGGGCTTTGTATTTAAAGTAAAGGCAAAGATGTATCCGAGGCATTTGGCTTCCGCTCTGTATTTTCACAGAATGGCAAAAATACAACAAGCCAGCAGCTGTAGAGGAAGAGCAGCGAGCAAACAGAAGGGATATTGGTCTGTTTTACCGTGAGGCGTTTGGACCAGAATAAAATGTACCGGAAAGTAACAGAAGGAGATGCATGAAGTAAGAAGGACTAAGATTTCAAGGGTTTTTTCTTTTGTTCAGTGGAAAGTATTGATGCTAGATGTGGGAAGCAGGAGAAACGGGAGCTTAAAACCTGGCTACCACCCTTTGCAGAGCCCTGTGTTTCTTTAGCTGTCGTGGTTACATCTGTCAATTCTTATATTCTAGCACATCACGCTGCAGTGGCAGATTTACTGCCGAAAATGGGAAAGTTTGTCACTTTTAAGTTTCACAACCAAAATAATCAGTGTCACTATAGATTTTAAAGGGTACATTTAATGGTAGATTTTCAGCTCTAGATTCTCATTCCCGGGCTCATCTAGACTTGTTTTGCATAATTGACAGTTTAAAAGAATCCCTTTTTATATCAACTTTATATCAACTCAGTGAAACTTCTTTGTTCTTCTGTTTTAAAAGTCGTTTCAGCTGCTCTCTCTTTAAGCCCTCCCTTCCTAGAAGCCTACTTTATGAATGACTAACTTCCAAAAGCTTGCCAAAGGGCAGCACATAGTGATTATGAGCTGTACCGGCTGTACGATGGGGCGATCGTGGCTCAAGAGTTAGGAGTTCGCCGGGTAATCGGAAGGTTGCCGGTTCGAGCCCTGGCTTGGACAGTCTCGGTCGTTGTGTCCTTGGGCAAGACACTTCACCCGTTGCCTACTGGTGGTGGTCAGAGGGCCCGGTGGCGCCAGTGTCCGGCAGCCTCGCCTCTGTCAGTGCGCCCCAGGGTGGCTGTGGCTACAATGTAGCTTGCCATCACCAGTGTGCGAATGTGTGTGTGAATGTGTGTGTGAATGTGTGTGTGAATGGGTGGATGACTGGATATGTAAAGCGCTTTGGGGTCCTTAGGGACTAGTAAAGCGCTATATAAATACAGGCCATTTACCATATTTACCATTTACTTCTTAGATGTGCTGTGCCTGTAACTTAAAACAAATCAATTCAATTCAGTCTTATTTATATACCACCAAATCACAACCACAGGCCTGTTATATTGTGAGGAAAAGACCCCTTAAGTAATACAGAGAACCCCCAACAATCAAACAACACACTCTGAGCAAGCACTTGGCAACAGTGGGAAGGAAAAACTGTCTTTTAACAAGAAGAAACCTCTGGCAGAACCAGGCTCAGTGGCCCCTGTGGAGGTCTCCCTGTAAGGAGTGGATATCCAGACTTCCAGTTCCCTCCAACTTCTTACAAATCCAGCTAAATTTTAAAAAGACAAGGTAATTAAAAGCTAAAATTTTGTCTAATGTTAACCCATTGTTTCATCAAATTTTGGAGTCCATCTTTTCCTGTCCGCATGGAGTCTTGTGCGAAACTCAGGTGCTCAAATTTGATTGGTTAGTAGTACTTTGACTACAATAGAATACAAAGAAATAGCAGAAAGCTTCTACTTTCAGTATTCTACATATTCATACATGGAGCCCATTTTTAGTTGCTCTAGTTTAAAGCCTGCGTTTTTTGCTAAAAGAGTACTTTTTCATTTAGCCCCTTTTGAGCTCTAGCTAGCAAGTGTTCGGTAATTAACACCCCCAGCTCAATTGTTGACAGGCTAAATATGTGAGAAAATTATATATTTGCCTGTTTAGCTTGCAGCTAAAACAAAACCTAGTCTTACAAATTGACAAGACCCTGGTGAGGAAGACGAATACATCACTCTTTCCAACACATATAATAGTCCTATATACACCAAGCATTTAAGCCTGTGGTGCCAGGTAGCTTATGATAAAAGCTTAGTCAGTTTTGCTTTGTCTTCCTCTCCTCCAGCCAATCACCGCTGATGGCAGCGCCCATTCTTCCTGTTAAAAGGGAGTTTTTCCTTCCCACTGTTGCCAAGTGCTTGCTAATAGGGGGTTGTGTGATTGCTGGGTTTTTCTCTGTAGTATTGTAGGGTCTTTACCTTAAAATATTAATTGCTTTAAGGTGACTGTTGTTGTAATTTGGTGCTGTATGAATAAAATTACATTTATTTGAATTTATTTGATTTAAAAGCAGTTAGATTAGCCCCTAACGTTTGTGTTTTTTATGTTTATGTATGTTTTGGTGATGTTGAAGTTGGCATTTGGCTTTTTTAATCCATTAAATGTTCTGTTCTGTCTGACAGAGACGGGAATTTACCTAATTCCAGGTGCTAAACAATAACATGTCATATTAATTGCATACAAATTGAATCGCTGTAGTGCTGTATCGTCAGTAATCCAGTCCTGGTTTTAATCAAACTGTCAGGGATTATTACCTCCTTCTTGTGACAGGGTTTATGTCTCTGGTGGGTTCGTCTGTATCGTCTCCTATAGCTGTTTTGGCACCAGGAAACAACCAGGCAGCTTCTGTTGAACTATTTTCAAGGTGAATTAGTAGACTTCCTGTGCTTGCAGCTTTTTTTTTTAGACCTAGAGCGTGGGCATGGTTCAGTCCTTCAGCTCTTTCACTGGTAGACCAGCAATTTGTCTCTCAGCACCTACTGTGAGAGATGTACACAGGGAGAGGGCAATTTGGTTATCTCCTGGCTCTCTGTACCTCTCAGCTAGCACTCAAACCATGTGCTGATTTTTTATTTATTTATTTATTTTTATATCAAATTACAGAATTTAACAACAAAGTCCAGCTAAGTCTTTAACTGCCTGATATTGTACAGCATGTGAACCAGCTACTTTCTTTTTGTTTGATGGGTCTTCTGTGACTGGCTGCAGTTTTTTCCGAGCCCTGCCAACTGAAGGAATTCAAAGCATTTCTTGTTTTTATTTAACTACATCTGTTAGCTCACATGCCAGAACACATGCTTTTGGAATCCTTTTGCATGGCATTTTAGATTTGAGACTCGATGTTGGAACCTTATCAAACCACTACAGACATAATGGGCTCCTGATGGGCGGGGAGAATAAGGGGGATTGACTGGTAAAGTGGAGGCACAGCCCTGCAGGATTTTCCCGTTAACATCTTCTTCGGCAGGGACAGCTTAACAGAAATTGAGCCGTCTCTCTGCGGTCTTACTCGGCTTGTTAGTGAAGAGGGGCAGCGCTGGGGCCAGGAGCCCAGAGACTCAGATGGCATTTGAGGAAACCGACTAGAGGATGGCCTTTTGAAGAAACAAGCCAGAGAGACGCAAGATCACTAATTAGCCCTCTGCATCCTCAAGACTCACAACTTAGTGTCTTCTTACATTTCGCACCTCAAGTTTGACAAATATTGTGAAGAGATGTGATTAAAGTTTAACTAAGAAAAGTAAGAAATTGCATGACACTTTTTTTTTAAGAAGTTCTGTTCTGACCGTGACATTTACATTTGACTAAAAATAATAACGGTCTTTTCTTTAAGCAGCTAATCCATCTGTTAATTCTACTTTCCTAATAAACAGCAGCACAGAAAGTACCATTTAAAATAACGTGAAGTCTGCGAATGACGATGACATAATCCCTGCATTCATTAACATTTTTGTGGCTCAGATTTCTGCTTGACCTTCACAGAATTACAACATTCTGCATGAATGGAAATCGCTTGAATGGTTTAAGAGCGGAGCTGCAAAACAAGTTTGATAGGCGGACTTCAAGCTGACTCTTTAAAGCGAGATCTGCCGTTGGCATTCAGCCATTATCAGCTGTTTGAACACTGCTCACTGCACCCCGGCTGGTGCGCGCCACAGATGCAGTAATCGCTGACAATTATTTTGTTTAGGTTTGATTGCACATGATGCAGGCAAGCAATTAACAAAACAATGTGACACGAACGTAATTTGCTCTCTCAGCAAAACGATATTGGCTGTTTGGATCCAGTAGCTGGTGAAAGGAGGCTGGCAGGTGTTCATCTGTAAGTTCCTGCATCACAGCTGATGGGCTGCAGAGCAACAAAGACTTCAAGTATCCCAGATAGTGCTTACTTCCTGTAAATGGTCATTGTATATCAAGCAACTACTCAGAATAGGAAGATACAAATAAGACATACACTTGAATATATTTGCTTATGTGCACTTAAAATTCATCGCCTTGATTAAATATCTACTACTTAAAGGGGGCTTATTGTGCTTTTTTTTTTCTCTCCCTACTCTTGGATTTATAGACATCGACTTTATTTAATTCACTTGTTACAGCTACGCAAGAGAGGAAAGAAAATGTATATGTATGTACAAGTGCAGTGATAATGATACACATGTATTATTATTAATTAGTAGTATTATGTCACTAATAGCAGACATGCCTTTTGTGGTCATTTCGAGTACACAGGTCCAGCTGTGAGCACACAAGCCCCGCCCAGCTGCTGTTCTTCCTCCCTACAGAGGATGAACTAAAACGCTGCACCATTCCCATTCTAAGATAAAAAAGGATTACTTTGGATTTCACTTTAATCTCATGAGGGCAAAAGAATAAAAGTCAGGGAGGTCCAAATATTCAGTTTTTTCTTCTGTGTATTTTCATGTCTGTATCATCAGATTTGCAGATGGCTGTCTCTCTCTGAGCCTGAATCTTCCTGTTGAAAGGGAGTTCTTCCTTCCCACTGTCTCCGAATACTTCCTGATAGGAGACTGTCTGATTGTTGGGGTTTTCTCTGGTGTTATTGTCTTTACCATACAATAGAAACCACCTTGAGGCAACTGTTGTTGTGATTTGCTGCCAAATAAATAATTGCTTTTAATTGTATTCCTTTTCTGCTATATTATTACTGTCTGTTTATTATTAGGGGGAAACCAAGGAAAAGAAAGTGAATAAATTACACCTGTCTGCTTAACATCATGACACTTACTGTTCATATTTTTCAGCTTTTGTCAGCTGTTATCAGTCAGACCATTGGGTTTCTGTGCAAAAAAAAAAAGTATTGAGGAAGAAGCTTAAATGGCTTGTTTCAGACAGTGGATATAATGAGGTGCTGCACTGAGGCCTGGTAAACAATAAATAAGGATCACTTTGAAATGTGAATCATGCAAAGATAAGAAAGTCCAAGAATAAAAATAAGGAGCTCGAAATGAGCATAATAGGTCCACAATAAAGGCTTGAAAATATACACATTCTTCTGCGCCCCTGCTTATGTCGACTCATTTACACCATCACACCCGCTAAACTTGTCAGTGAAGAACTTATGATGGCAAATAACATCACTAATGAGCCATATTGAGTTTTACTTTCATGTCAGCAGTCATTTTGTCACACTGTCACACTCTTCAGATGATGGATATCTTGCTCGGGAATGAAACTCTTCAAAGTCTGATTACACTGTGCAGCTCAGCCAATAGAGTAATCTTCATCTCTCTCTCTTTCTGTCTCTCCCTGCTGGCTCAGAGCCACCCAGGCCTCAGCTACCCCCTGCAACCCAGAGGGACCAGGCTTGTGTCGTTCTCTCCAGCTCCGACAGTGAGCCAGAGCTCAGCTGGGGAAAAGCCCGGCCTCAGAAATCACGCAAAGGCAAACAGAGCAAAGAGGGGGAGATGGAGGAGAAGGAGGCTGAGCCTCCCAAAGACAAACAGAGAGTGGGAGAAGCAGAGGAAGAGGACAAGCGGTGGCTCAAAGGCAAACAATCAGTGGGAGAGAGAGGTGACGTCGACGCTAGCGGTGGTGGCTGCCTCCCCCCTGACCGCACACAGGGTAATCCCACATGCAATCTTCTTCTTTTCATATCTAGGGAAATTGGCTAGTGCCTTCTTGTCACCTGCCCATATAATGCTGTTTAATATCATCACCTCCAATAAGGCACCATAGCTCATTCCATATGGGGCTAGGCATTATTATTCTTACTTCTTATTACTATTTCTGCACTTTGCGCCATGAAGCTACAGGAGATATTACAGTAAGTAAAACTTGGCTGATCTCCACTGGCTTTGAGGACCAGCGTACAGCACCAACTGACGAGCTCCTGATTGGCTGTTTTGTTTTTTTGTGTTGTTGTTTTTTTTCTTTTAATAAAGTTGACCAAGGTCTAATTTCATGAAAGGCACAAGCTCCCTAGATGCTCCAGCTCGTCCCTGAAACACAACCTGCCGTTCCCCCGTCCGCTCTGGTTATATGTGCACATGTCTGTGAATCTCAGAGGGATGTGAGGAAACAAATTCCCAATTACACAGTGTGTAATATTGCAAATTAAGACCTCTGTGTTCAAGTACTCGTGTCTCAAAGGGATACGCAAAGCAATAAATTGCACTAATTACAAAGAACTAATTACACTGTGTGCAATATGAAGAGCTTTAAAAAAATGCCAGACTAGCAGAGTCTAAGAAAAGCCCGTGACCTGGGTGTTGCCTCTGAAAACATGTAGATGTTCATATTAAAGGGGTGACACTGAGCTCGGGGCTTTTTTCAAAAACATTATTCTAGAACACTCAACACGGGAAGGAGTAAAGCGTTCAGGTTTTAACAGGCAAGCCATCAATCCCCATTAGCCTTTAACATCCAGAGATCAGCGTGCAACAACCTGGCTGATTCCTGTTCTTGAGACACACGCACACACTTACAATTTGACATCTATTAGTGCCCAGATTGTCGAGTGGTTAATTTCCCATCTTTGCAGATACGTGTGCCACCCCATCAGTCTAGGACTGAATTCCACTGCAGCTTTTCTTTTCCCTGCAGTGCCTTCTGTACTTTATACTAAAGGTGAGCAAAAAGCCTTTTTTAAAAATAAAAACACCTCTATTTAGACTGACTCAAGGGGAGCGATAAAAGCTTCACAGTCGATCAGAAATGGCAGCACTAAAGAGACACCGCTGGATACCAACTTGGCCCCCTACGTCCCCTTAGTCATACACTTTTTCCCCTGGAGACAGCTCATGTCTACCTGCAGTACTGTGCAGGAGTTGTAGAGCTTTAAGCAATAGCCTAAACATACAGGCAGAGTGATACAGGGCTGTCTTAAGTGATGAGAACACCTTGTCTTATAACAGACACGGAAACAAGAGAAACACAAGCCTATAAGCTGCTCAGTGGAAAGCCACGTGAGCTTTTTAGATTCCAACACAGTGTTTTACAGTATTAAATTTGCCACTTGATTGTAATTTTTGAAATAATAGTTGTTTGGATTCCACAGATAAATGAATAAAAGGGGTTTCTCACTTTTAATTTTCTTATCTGAACCTTTCTTATTCAACTCCAGCTTTAATATTTTATCCAGGGAGTCCTCTCGAGTAGGTTTGCATGATTCATAGTTCAAAAGGATCCGTTTTTACCTTAAACTGTTGCTTATAAATTGGATGGACACCTGGCTCATGCAATTTATAAGCCATTTTAGTTCCTCCCTCTTTAAGCCACCCCCTTTCTGAAAGCACACTGTCTTCTGATTGGCTAATAGCTAAATCCCTGCCACAGTGCTTGTGGGTTTCACTTCTGCATTAACATTTGATCGATCTGTAGACTTTCAGCTTTAATTTAAGGGGTTTGACGAAGTTATTGCATTAACTGTTTAGGAATTGCAGCCACTTTTATATATTGTCTCCCATTTTTAGAGGTTCAGCCAACATGCTGAAAAAAATAAGGTCTGTTTTAAGACTGATAAAAAGTGATTTGCTGCCAGAAGTCTAGAAGTCATGGACATCACCGTGTTTGTTTGTGTTTCTTCCCTTGGGATGCGCAAAGGCTGCCACCTTCAGTCGCTGCTTATTTGTGGGTCTGTATCAGACCTGTGAATCGTACGGCCCCTGGGCCACATCTGGCACTTTGGTTGTCCTGCGTGATGTCAATGGGAAATTAGGATTCGAGCATAAATAAGTATATGTTATGCAGTTTCCCATTTCAGCCACCAAAACTCGTCATCAGAGAATAGATCACTGTTTTGTTTTTTTGTGAAGTCACAGTACAATTTTGTTTTCTTTTGTTTTCAATGTAGAGTTGTTGTTTTGTTTTGTTTAAACTGGACTAATACGTATTTATTTACTGATGTCAAAGGTAGTGCTGCGTGCTTAGTTTGTGGAGAGCTGACTGCTGAGTAACTTTATGCTTGAAATCCCGGGACAAACTGTCAGGTTTTATGATCTACTTTTCAATTTTCAGATTTATTTTTATTGGTATTTAAATGATACCTAGTTATATCTATCATTGAACCCAGATGACATAGTTTTTAAAACTACAGCTGTACTTGGTGCCTTAAAAATCAGAGAAACTGCGTCGAACCAGACACTTGCCTCTGAATGGCATACCTTGGCCTCCACCAACACTGTAAGAAATCTTGGAGTCATTTTTAACCAAGATGTCCAAATATGAAGAGCTACTTTCTTTTATCTGCACAAAGCCATTGGAAACTACTCTTATTATTATCAGGTTGTTCTAAAGATTCCCTAAAAACCTCCATTTAATCCAAAATAGAGGGTACTAACAGCGCCAAGAAAGAGATGATATTTGTCCCATATTGGCCTCTCTTCATTGGCTCCCTGTTAGAGCCACAATCAAATTTATAATCCTTCTCCTCACATAAAGGGGCAGGCCCAAACTTATCTTAAAGATCTGATAGTACTGCTATATATGTTGTCCTAATAAAGCACTTTGCTGTCAGACTGCAGGGTTACTTGTAGTTGTTAGAGTTTCTAAAAGTAGAATGGGAGGCAGAGCCTTCAGCCATCAGGCCCCTCTCCTGTGGGGCTCTGTGGGGTGTTTGATTGTTTGGTATTTTTCCAGAATACTTCTGGAAATAATACCTTCAAGTGACTGAACTGAATTGAAGTGACTGAAATTGGTATTTTTGGATTGTATCGAAAGTCAGGAGGTGTTGTGTAAGTCAGTCCTAAAAATTTACCATGTTGTTAACTTCATCAGGTTGAAAGGACTGAATCACAGATAGTTTGTTTCACTTTTGGAGGCGCTTCAGACTGAACATGGTAACGCGGACTAGCACACAGCTGTCACGTGGCTCCTCTTGGGCAAAGCGTTAAAAGAGTATGGGACCTGAGAGCAGTTTTGTAAGGACATTCCCGAGCTCTTAAATCACTCATGACAAAAAAATCTGGATTTCTGCCACTGAGTAAGAAAAAAAAAGGAAAAACTGCAGATAAAGTAATTAAACTACAAGAAAACTGGCAATAGTAGTTTGAAATTTAGCAAAAAGAGATTTTGTTCACTCTGTTTTTGGGAATGTGTTTTAAAAGATAAACTGCTTTTTTTTTACCTACTTCACATTTTCATTGCCTAATTACAACATCTACTCTTAACAGTAGCAGTTTATAAAGAGATAAAAATAATATTGAACAGAACTAAGTTCAGCTTATTAATTGCCCACCCACGGTATGTATGTATAGATATATAAGTATGAGCAGTTCATAAATTCATTTATTGAAAAAGGTACAAACATTAGTCTTTATAATGTAATAGCTTACACAGCAGGACTCTATCTCCTTTCAGACTGCATTAGGCCAGGCTGAGAGTTGAGGGTCATCTATAAACCTGTTAGCTTGCCAGGCAGTTACCGCAGTTACCGTAGTTACCGCAGTCTGCCATTTTAACCATGTTTTTTCATGGTTTTAAGAAAAAAAAGACGAAAAAAAGCCCAATCTTGATCATAGAAGTGTTAAAATGGGACTGATCAGTACTGTACTAGTTAGTCCCGAAAAGGTTGATTCTGTTCACGTGGATGTAGAGTTTTCAGTGGGAGAAACGTTTCGTCAAGTGACTTCTTCAGTCTCAGCTGACTGCAGGTTTCCCCAATCTTATAAACCATACATTTGCACAGTGACTGAAACCAGCCCACTGAAGGAACAATGGGCTGTGAGGTCAGTTTCTTCATTGGTCAGTGTTGATCAGTTGTCATTATGCAAATGTACTGATTATAATTGACGAAATGTTTCTCCCACTGAAAACTCTACATCCAGACGAACAAAATCAGCTTCTTCAGGATTTCCTTACCTGGATGATTGAGCATGCATCAAGTCTTACTAGTTGGTGTTAGCCAATTAAAACCAAATGACTTACAAACACCCTCTTTAGTTGATTTTAAGGCTCCACACCCTCTGACCTTAAAGCTGGCATCACCGACAACCCCAACACTACAGTAAATCTGTGCCACTTTAGTAGTTTTTAGTTGTGCTCCTAAGTCACTTTAATCATAGAATAAAGAAAAGAGTCATTCTGACTCACACGTGTTTGGGCTTTCTTCAGAAGTAAAGTTCGGTTCCTGCAGGGTTAGGGTTACCACCTATGATGAAATAGACCTCTGAATCCACCATCTCACTTGTAACCTGTGATTTTGTTCTAGCCACGTACTACATAGACAAATTTTCAGGGTCTTGAAGATAAAGTCTCACATTTTGAAACTTTTCTATTAAAACAATACATTTGGGTGTTTTAAACAGGCAACAATTCTACAAGAGGGATCGGATGGTAACCAAGCCCTACACCTAACTCTGACCCTAGAGTGACCTGGCGCATGTTACTACGTTAATGTCTTCACTTGATTTGTTATAGGTAGTTCCAGTAGTCCTATGGCAGATAGTACCGCTCTCACACGGCTCTTGTTTCAACACGAGGGAGGCAGCCTGCGCTGAGACAGACGATATTGACAGCTTAAATCTACAAATCAGACTGCCTTCAAAAACTGCACGAGTGTACTGGCTAGTATGCATGACGTAATTTGTTTTAGAAAAGAAAAACTATTCAAGGCATTTATCTGTCCTGTTGTTGTTTAGTCAGATTCTTAGTTACATGCTGTTGCCAGTCTGTCTCCAGCAGCGTGGGTATTACAAAGCACTGTGTTTGTCCAATAAAAGTGACCTATGGGGTCAGGAGCGGCGCCTAATGATTTTCCTCAACCTGCCTGTGGTTTTAGAAGGCAAACCGCAGAGCTGTCGGCCGCTCCTACCTCTTGATTGCTCTGAGATTACTTTCCTCACAGCACAGACAGGCAATCACTCCTCCTCCACCTCCCCGTCTCCCACTCTCTCCTTACTGTCTGTCGCTCAGTCGATCTGCATGGCCCAAACATTTAAACATGGATACCTGTCTCTTTTGGATATTAGTGCAAATGTAGCAGCGGCACCAAACGTCTTCATGCTTGAGAAGCACAGTTAGGATTTCTTTTTTTTCCTTTTTTTTTTTTAATCTTTTGTTTCAATTCTGCAGAAGATAAGATGACTCAGTCCAATTAGGCGTTGTTTTCTTTCTCTCTCAGTAAAATAACAGATAAATCCCTTGGGGTGTTTTGAAGGCACTGTTCATACTGTGTAAGTGACAGTCTAATAAGACGGCTTTGTAAGATGAATTGCCCCCATCGTATAAATGGCCCACTTAATGCAGCTGGCGCGTTCTACCACTGCAAACAGGGGAAGGGGGGGAAAAAAACTGCTTACAACAAATATGGGCTGCACACTGCAGAGCTGCAAGGTTTCATTACAGATGCAGCAGGACAAAAGGATGGATGGGATTTAGCGAAAAGCTAGTGTCCTAAAAATGTTTTGGTTCCAGGTTTGTAGCTCTGTGAAATGCCTTCGTCTGGTTATCTTGGTATTTTCAGAGTGGCCCATTCCAGCTGAGGCTGGTCTGAGAGCAGAACATACTGTGGCAGACCTGGGAAAATTGCACCTATGAGGACGGCAAACATAAAAGTGAAAGATATGGACTTTGTACAGGATAGGTCAAGGAGAGAAAATGTCTTACTTGGATGATCTCACATCGATACAAAGGGATTTGGCATCAAATTACATCGCTGATATTATTCAAAGCAGCGATGGACCGTAAAACAGTCAGTAAATAGAAACAGTTTCTGTGGAAAATAAAAACTGCTTAAAGAAATACTGCAAAGTAGAAGCGATTGAAATACTTTGAATACAAAGAGCATGTTAAAAGAACGGTTTATGACGTGATTAAGGATATAGAGATAGAATAGAAACTTAAGCATCTGTCTAATATAAACCCAGTAGTGTAGCCATAGTGTAGCAAATGCTACACTAGCAGATTGGTGGCTGCTGTGCTGCCATTAGCATTAGTATCAGAGAGGGAATTAAAGCCTCGCAGAACCTTTGCTGGAATAAATATGATGTTCAAACAGCATATTGCTGCCAAATGGACCAATCAGTTGTTGTGTTCTGCATCATAAAGACCTATAATTATATTTCTGAGTAGGTGAACATCTGTGATCAGATGCAGATATTTTAGCCTGATCAGCTGTTCATTGGTTTTGACCGATCAGCTATTCCAGAGTGTCTCTGCTTAAATACCTTACCTGTGCAGTCCCATATGAAGGTGTGCTAGGTAGAGTGAAAAATATGATATATTGTTTGACCTCACAGGCATAATGTACTCTGTGACCAATAATCACTCTGCTATGAGTGAGTTTGCATATTGTCAGCATTGTACACTCACACTAATGATGTCATGGTTTTCTATTGATCAGCAGCTGGTAGTGAAAATGTGCTAAGAAGAGTAGGAGTTTTCCACCATAGCCAGAAAGAAAGAAACAAGCTAGCAAAGGGAACTAAACACTGATCTGAATCATATTACGCCACCAGCAGCACTCAGTCGGTAGAAAATCTGTTTGTTTGTTTTAAACAACTGCATTAAAATGCTAGAAAAGTCTGTTTCATCTACGATTGATTCACTTTTTTATTAAATATACACGTCTTTTGAGAGATTTTGAGAGATAAATACATTTAATTCTCAAAAACGGGGATTGACAGTGGCTTGGCAACAGCAGTCTTCACACTTGGAGTTCTCTTTCGTTTCCCAACCAAAACACTGGAGAGATGTCTTTCTCCCATACCCACTAGAGATCCAGTGCAGGTGCAGGGCAGCACTTGTTCAATGGAAACTCTCTTGTCGCAGACAGCCTGTGTCAGTATTTTTCCCCCATTAGCAAGCCAGATGGACACGCACGCACGCGCAATCTCACTAACACACACACACCGACAAGGCAGACAACTGGCCACGCGAAGTGATTTAAGGCAAGTATTATCAGAGTGTTATAGGTCATTGTCTAAATGAAGCGTGGTCGAACAGTGGCGGTCTCATTTCCACCACCTGACCTTTTCGTGCTAGATGCTGGCAGGATGAGCAAGCTACATAGCTGACATTAATGACCCGCTCCCTCTCTTCTTTCTCTGTTTCTCTCCTTGTGTGACCATGATTTTATCACTCTTTTTTTCTGCTCTCTAGCTGCGTTTCAATCCTGTTGTTCAGCAAATTCTAGAGTGAACTTGTGAAAAATAAATTGGGCATTTTCTGTCAAAGAAGTTGGCTTTCTGTGTTGCTGAACAGCGTTATACTGAAGGAATAGTTTTCTATAGTGATTAAAATTAGTTGGTCAGAAAGTTGAATTGCTTTAAAACTGAAAGTCACCCGATGATGATAGCTGTGGTTGCAAAAATGCTTTTGGGCCTATAGAGGTTTACGGGAAAACAGATTTCTGTCTTCACTTCTGGAAACAACTCTTCTGTTCATTGGCTCAGTCACTCGTTTTGGGCCATATCGGTATGAAACTGCACGTTTATTGGCTAATGAGTTGTCATTAACCAACAAGCATGTGGATCCACAGTCAAACTCACTCCTTCTCGTCACACCCAGTTTTTTGCAGCCACAATGGCGACCACAGAAATGCTCATCTCAAAGCTTCAAACAGGAATTTGGAAACAATGGGTGACGTCACAGTAGCTGCGTCCATCTTTTACACGGTATGTGACATTTACACTTTATCCTTTACGTTTGTACATTTGTTTAAATAAAAACATTGCTTAATTTTAACTTTATTTTAAAATATAAACTTGCTGCTGCTATTTCAGTTGATAGCTACATCCGGTAGATTTGGCTTCCAAATGTTTATATTTCACCAGTTCTAATCTTTTTTTTTTTATATGTACTTGGACTCATTGGTACAATCGCGTGTATTAAATAACCTCTTTTATGAACTCTGTTTCACCAGCCAAGCTAACAGGTGCTGCATGTAGGACAGGTTGTAACTTGTAGATGACTAGCATGCTAGCAGTTAGTTTCATGCTCATTTTTTTTTTAATTTGACCTTTTTAATAGAAAAGTATGTGTCAGTATGGGTTACAGATATTTAGGACGCCATGCAAACACCAGGCTAATCTACTTTCTTGTCCTTTTTAAAAAAGAAATATTTCAAAACTTTTAGATTATCATATTTTAAAAAAAGATTTCATTTATTAATCTTTGTTTGTTTTTGAATTTTTAACTGTGCCCATTGTTTGAATGGTTGTGATTCAGTTATGATGCAAAAAGTCACTTATAGCACATCAACACATTATTATCCCTACAGCCTAAAGATGGAAAAGTCATGCACATCAGGAGGCAAATTTAATTGGTTGATCAGCCATGTCACGCCCTTAGGCAAGACCCCATTACTCTAGTAATAGTCTGTCTACATGACTGGACCCAGACTTCATGATAATGTAGACTGGGACATTGGAATCTTGTCATCTACACCGGGTCCAATTCAATTCCAGATCTATTCCAATGGCAAATCACAAACACTTGCAATAGTTCTCTTAAGTTAGTTACGTATGCTATCTGCACAATAGAGCTATATCAGCATTTTAAAAGGTAAGATGTTAAAAAAAGACTATATAACTAGCTAATACAAACATTATAGTGGATTATAGATGTAGATGTTAGACATGCTAATTGACACCAGATTAAGCTAGCAACACATAATTAGTTGCTCCAAGTTACTTTTAAATGCAAATTATTTTTTAACCATAGCTTTTTGCTGAGTTGACCAAATTTAATATTAGCCAGTACTGCATCTGTAATATGATGGCATGTGTTTGTCTGGTCAGCTGATAAAACGATAACTGCACAACAGTCGTGGAAACAAGTAGCGGTTTTTGTGATATATAGTTATAAATAAAATACTTTTATTTGAGACGTCTTGTAAACACTGTTTTTAGGCTTCGTGGTCTTGTTGACAGTTACCTGTATTGTATTTCTGCTCTGCCAACAGAACGTCGAGGAACCAAATGAGACTGAAGACACAAGGTAAGTTTAAAATATGACAGCGGCTCTAAGAAAATATTACATAGAGGCTAAATAAATATGTGTGTTGGCATACTAATACTGTATTACAGGGTAATAAAAAAAAATCATCTCCTAATGCATTTACCTGGCTAAGCTTACACAGGCATGTCTAACATTTACTGTCTTTTTCTCTCTGCTATCTCTCTCCGCTCAGGAACCACAGGAGGATTCAGCCTGAAGACTCTGCAGTGAGACGGCGCCCTGACCCTGAGATTCATCTCCAAGAGTTTTTCAAGCTTTACCCGCTTCTTCTTTTTAATAAACCAAACATTATGCTTCCCAGTGGTCTGGTTTTTTTTGTAAGGGAAAAAAGAAGTTCTGATGCAGTGCTTGTACATAATTCATTTACAGATTTGTTGTTGTCTTAATCCATAGCTAAGATTGTTCTTCCTAAATTAAGCCAACCGTTTTTCTCCTCTGTGTCGGTGGGATAGCTGCACATGTATACTGTTAACTCTGAGTGAGTGGAGCGTCCCCATGCAGCACAGCACTAACAGGAAGACTGTATATGAGGATAACAGCAGGGAAAGACACAAACTGTGTAACATGCTATTCATTTTGCCTGGTTTATTAGACATGTAAATAATTAATTCGCTGTGATAACTAATTGCACAGTAAAAAAAACTAAACTAGCATAAATGAAATGTGTTTATATGTCAAAGGCTGGCTGTTAGAAAGTCCAAAAGGAAAAACAAAGTCCGACAGGAGAAATAAAGCTGGAAAAATACTGACGCATGGAACGACGAGGAAATGCATGAGAGATGTATATAAACACTCTGACAAGGACTAAGGGGGAGACAGCACTGTATATACAAAAAAGGAAAAACAAGACACAGCTAAATAGAATCAGAAAACTAGATAAAGAGGAAGTAGGACTATCAAAATAAAGCAGGAAGTAACATGGCAGATAAAAAAAATCTACCACAGAGATTTGACAAAATATGGTTAACTTAGCATTAAACTTATGATTAATTATAACCCATGAATCTACATAGAAACTAGTGTTCCAAAACATCTAGAAATACTACAAGATTACTCAGAGAAATATACAGAAAATCAAATCCAGACCTGAATCAAAACTAGAAATGGAATTGAAACAAAAAACAAATGAATCTAAAAAGTCTAAAATCAGATTAAAAAAAACTAAACTAAGGACTGAGAACAATAAAACTGCTAGACTGTGACAAATTATGTATATCCACCCTAAAATGCCTTCATGTTTTCCCATTTAGAAGCAGAATTTACACCAGCAGGACAAAGAAATTCTGCGATTTGCTCTTTGAATAGCTTTTACAGCTGATTCTGAAACTGTTATCAACTGTTATCTGCCACCACCTGTTTCACAAAAAACAAAACAATAAACGTGGGCTATTACTTTGTTAAGCGAGTTAATTTTCATTTCTTTTAATAAGTTATACACAAAAGGTGTGACTTATTTCAAGCACTTTATTACTTAATCTTTTGTCCTAGGCAGTCTTATTTCTAGTGATGCAAAATTCCTCTGTTCTTTCAATAATCTGTTGGGTCTACTTTTAGAGTAAAGCAGAGTGTTTAAACCGCCACGTTTGTTTGCTCTTATATCAACTGCTGATAGCAAGAATGTTGACTTTGATTCCCATTTATATGAAAATGTCAGAGATAATTGCTTCAACATTTTCATTTCAGATTCTTAATCAAGTGTTTGAAAGCAATAAGCATCAATATATGGGTGTTTTTCCATGCATCTAGTGTATATGCATACATATTTGAATGATCTGCTACAAATGCCACATCTTCCCAATATTGTGCTCAGTATAATAAATCTTAAAAGCTGCGGGAGTTTAATGTCTCTTCTACTCATTGCATCACCAGAGGAGCAAACAGAGTACCAATAAAGCAGTGAAAACCAATAATGAGTCAATAATATATGCTCAGTGAGATATTAGTCAGCCTATTCCTCTCTCCCTGCAGACTGCGGAGCTCTGCCGTGTTTGTCTTCTGCGGCTGATGCTAATGATGATGATGGGGGCAATGGTGGCGAGGACGCCAACAACGCCCATCCCTTCTACCCAGGCCTGCAGTTCTGCGCCAGCCGGTACACAGACCGAATATATCTTTACTCCAAGGTACCGCCGCCTGTCTGTTTGATTGTGCATATTTGATCATAGACTGAGCTCATAAGGGAACCAGAGAATTTGTGTGTGTTTTCACAATAATTCTTGTTCCTCTCAAGGTTGTGCCATTACAGGAAACGTTGCACCTGCCTATATTGTCCATCTGTGCCAAAGAATTACTCTGAGCTTAAATGCAAGTCAGTGTTTAACTCACAGTGAGATTCAGTCGTTTTGTGTTTTCTGCCACTCTGTGCTGCACACCTTGTCTTTTATTTTAGGTTCTCTAAGGGCCAGAAACAAATTGGTGTGATAGCACAACGGCAAAAAAAAAAAACAGTGGTGGAAATTCAGCAGTTGATGTACTAACTGTTTGCTTATGAACCCGTGATGGCAAAGGGAATCTACCAAGAGGGCTGCCAGTAAGGGGTCAAGTGGTTTCACTGGGTGAAACACCATGGCAATTCAGGTCCATGGGATGGAGCAGAAGGAGATTTGGCTTGTTCTGATATGAGGGCAAATTCTTCTCTTAGAAACTGAAGGGGATTTCATTGGAGGTTGGGGCATCAGTTATCTGGATAATTCTCAGAGCTCAGGTGGAGTGCAGGATTCATCCAGATATTGAAAATGGCTGGACAAAGCTGGACTGCACAGATGCACAGATCATGGCAGTGCAGGAAAAAGCTCCAAGCACAAGATATACTACACTACGGCAAGACCCAAGGTGCAGTTTGTGCAGAGATGCTCCGGAAATAATTCAGCACATTACAGAAGGGTGCAAGACGCTGGCAGGCAGGGCACACAGTACATGGAGCATCATAGCCAAGTAGCGGGCATAGGATACAGGAAGATCTGTGCCCCCTAGGGTGGTCCTGTGGGACTTCCAGAGTCAGAAGGTCAAACTGGTGATGCCTAACCAATTGGACATAGTAGTGGTGGCCAAACAGAGGAAGAAGACAATCACTGTTGTTGCTGAACAACAGGATCTTGCCAAGTTTAACAATGACTCCCACCTGTGCTGTGTTCCAACACGGTGCCAGTCCAAACTGCTGCTGGAGTACAGGAAGGCATGTTCGGAGGCAGCTATAAAAGTAATGGAAGGAGTGTAAAGGTGAGAATAGGGACACCAAACAAAGGGACTGAAGATGAAGGGTAAAAGAAGAGAGCGGCCTGATATGCATGGATGCAGGGAAGGAGGGCATGCAGAAAGTTGGTGTGACTGAAGGAGATGTGAGGGCAGGGTGGAGGCAGATGATCCACTATGGTGACCCTAACACACACAACCCCAAAGAAGAAGAACCCAAGCGAGTTACTATCTGACCCACAGCTGCCTGTGAGCAGCTGGTTCATTTGTTTTGGTGATTCTGAACAAGATCATAAGACATTATTCTAACACTGACTTAATTAATACCTGTATTCTGACAGACATTTCTCGATGTTTTGCAGTAAATCCATAAGTTTCAAGTATTAAAAAAGCAAGTTACTTGACAGTTGACTTGTGATATTGCACAGCTCTGTGTGAACTGTGGAAGAGTTGTAGCTAAGAGTTTAATTATAACTCTTTTTCAAACATTTTTTTGCCAGCTTCTATTATTTCATGAGCCTTTTCATACTGGGACAGGATTTTCCCTGGATCTGTCGTGGACATAAGTGAATTCAACTTGAATTTTCAAATACAACACATTGTCGTGTTGTGACGGTGACAGGCTGTGACTGGCTAACTAAATTGCAGCAGAAAATATAAATATTTTCCTGCCACAAACAAAAGTACAAATAACAGGCAAAGCACCACGTTATGTTTTTGTTATGTTTTTGTTTTTTGCATGCACAACAGTTTGGGTAGTTTAGTTAGTAGCTTAATAACCCACATCATGATTTTCAGCTGCGTTCCTCCCCTGCGCAGTACTTGTTGGCTGATAAATACTCTTATAACACTTTGTCTTATATTTCTATAAGACAAAGCTTTTAAAAAATGCTTCTTTTTCTTGTGCTGCATTAAATGTGAGGAGACGGCAGCTCCTCTTACTCTAAGTGAAAGTCAGACGTGTGGTGTAATATCCTCCATTTCAATTCTTGCAACAAAAAAATAGCTAAAAAGCCAAAAAAGTACACATAAAGGTGTGATGTCCACTCAATGTTTTCTTTTATATCCTCATGTTCTAGTGAAATTTACCTGATTCCATGTTCAAGATCTGCTCAGGTTTGAGCTGCAGATAATCGTTTTTAATCATTTAATCTGCAGCGTTATCAGTGTAACCAGCTGTTCTGGTCAAAGTTTAAGAAGAAAAAAAGTAGTTGCGATTAAAACAGGTGCAGTTAATTAGTGTAGAAACAACATAAAAGGCAGTTTTAACGAGCTTTTAACGAACAGGAAAAAACAGGCTATAATGAAAGCTACATGATGCTTGATATGCACCTTTATTAACCTTTGCTGCATTTTCAATTCTTCTCTTAGCATTACAACACTTTAACAAGCTAACTGCTAGTAAAAACTGGTAAAAAGTAATATCTGTGCTTCACCACTAGTGACTGGACGTCCTGTGTCCTGCCTCTTGGTTGTGCTACCCAGACCTAAACCACATACAGTATGTCCAGTGGTGCAAATATATTTGAAACTGACTATTTTCTGCTCCAAAGGGAATGCTGGAGAAACGATCCCAGCATGATTCTCCCCAAATTTTCCAAAACGAGTAACAAAGGCCGTCGTGCTGGCTCCACACTAACTCCATCACATGCTGCCTTTTCCCCTCCTCTGTGCTGTGCGTGCATTACTGCTGAAGCATTCAAGTCAATTTCAGTAATGGATTTCTTCCAAAGACATAAGAAAAAAATATTTTATTAATAATGCTGAGATTTGTTAAGGGTTTATTTCAGCCAATTACTCTTGTATTGATCTTCCTTTTGCCTCTCAAAAATAGTAAAGCAGCAACCTTCGCCGCCTCTGTGGACCAGGCTCCTTTGCTGTGGAGTAAAAGGTGAAAGAAAAGCTTTTTAAATCCATTCATATCCCTCCGTTCAATACAAATTAAAGGTTTAGGATTTACCAGCGTATTGCCAATATGATTTAATAAGGTGCCACCAGTTTCCAAGCTGCCTTCTAACGTTTCCTCTTTTATCTACACTTCTCCTGTATTTGTCAGCAGCCAGTAAAGCGGTCGTCTAAGGATTTTATTTAATATATTTGGTGCACAAAAGGTTATTCCTAAAGTAAAAACTGAAGGAGGCAGCCGAACAGTTTTAAATATTGAACTTGACATACCAAAATAACCCTGTATATTTTTTTTGGCTGGGCCAACAAAAAGTTTGCATTCGTATTAGTACTAGTATTACTTATGGCTCAGTCATGCAGGTGTAGAGACTGGTCAGTAAAACCCTGGCAACCACTGGTCGCTAGGGAAAAATCTATATTCCCCAGCTGGTTGGAAGTTTTGGAAAACAAACATCACCAGAAACCTCTTTGGGTTTGCGTAGTTGCTAGCAGGTTGCTGCAATCGCTTATAGTTTGCATGGAAGACACAGATTTGTCTGCAAAAACTCGTTAAGTAGTTGTGAAACTTGAATAAGGGTGCAGAGACTGCTCTTCAAGATTCAAGTTAAACATTTTGAAACATATTCTCTGCTTCTGGTTTGCATCAAATTCTTCACAGTGTTAGCGCGTGTCTTAGCGAGTAGTTGGCAAGTGTGGAGACAAGTTGAAGTTGGAGTCTTCCATACAAAATACAGGCAATTGCAGCAATCTGATAGCAACCAAAACAACCACAAGGAGGTTTTCGATGTAACACCTTCTTTCAACAATTTCATTTAATGACAGCATCTTCGCCGACCAATCATTTTTCTATGTAGTCTCTGACTGGTCTGTGTGACTGGAGGCCTTAGTATGACCAGTAATGTGGGTTTTAAATGTTACTGTTATCACTGAGTCAGTTCAATGTCATGATAGCTTCCATCTATCCAATTTCTGCCACTTATCTGGGTCACAGGAGCAGCAGTCTAATCAGATATGCCCAGACCTCTTTCTCTCCAGCTACCCCCTCCAGCTCTTCTGTAGGACACTGAAGATTTTATGCCTGATAAACCTCACATAGTAGGTGTCCAGGAAGCGCTAGAGGACACTGCCGGATTTTTGGCACTGCACTCACAGCTTTGATCCTGATAAAATCCTAATTTATCTGGACTTTTGTCCTGGCACAGCCATTTATGAGGTTTAGGTGGCACATAGGTTTGGATAGCTTTTTCATCATTTAAAAACTACATTTTGCATTTACTCGGATAATTTTTCTCGAATTTTAATTTTTAGTGAAACAATTATGCAAAAATCTAAGAAATCGCCTTGAGGCGACTTTTGTTGTGATTTGGCGCTATATAAATAAAATTGAATTGAATTGAAATCAGGGAGGAAGTACTTTATATACTTTTTCACAGCACTATAAACATATTTTGCTGGAACCTGCCTGCTAGAAATCTGAGTAAATCATGTTTCTATGATTGACAGAGGGAAACTTTTACAAATACACGTGCAGCAGCCAAAATAACAGACGTTATATTTGAAATGAACTGCGATAACGGGCCGTTAGACTCATTGATCTTGCTTTAACTAACAGCACCGAACGCCAAAAGCGACATCATATCTGCTGGTGCAAGCCACACTTTGGAGGGAGAGGTTTCAACAGTTTGAAGAGATGACACTTTCTTATTTCTTCCCATCTGGTTTTGACTGCTTCTTCAGTGCTGATGCAGAGGTTCTGTCTGAGTGGCGACGGCTATCGTTCAGGAGAATCAGCACTAATATAAATGGCCTAATAGTAACCCATGAGGCACTTTTATTTGAAGAGTTCAGGTGTTTTGTTCAGTATTCAAGCCAAATGTTCTTTTAGCGCCTTCCACCATTGAAGCTTGTGGCGCGTCCTTCCACCAGCAGACTAATACAAGCAAGTTTAACTGCAGTATGGCTCTGATTACACTCCTGTGCATTCTTGGCACTCCCCTCGAGTGCCACTTGCCAACAGACCTTTGTATTGATCACGTTGTGATACTTAACGCCCTTTTGCTTCATTCATGAGGGATCAAGTGCCTTCCCCACTAACTCAGATAAGAGACAAGAGGGTTTTACATAAAGAAGAGCAAGACGCTGAACTGAATCACCAGTGGAATCTTAACCTGACAGCAATAGACAAGTGTCATGTACGCGTGGCTGAGACGATAAGCTGAGGAGATAAATGTCTCCCGCTGTCGTTTAAATGATAAAGTGGAGGAATTCTGGCTGGAAAGCTGTCACATTGGGATAATCCTGGACAAGGCAAAGTATTCACACAGGGGCTACTCGAGGCACAATCAGAGGAAGATTTGTCACAGAGGCTTGAATGAGAAATATTGAGAGTATTAGTAATTTTATATCCATTTACTACACAGCAAACAGTTGTTTTATTCAAGGGTTCACTGGCCCTACTCTTTGGTGGGTGGGTTCTTTGACTCCTGTCAAGACCAGGAAGAGCTGATAAGTGTGGTGAAGAACCTGAGGATAGTTCAGAAACGCCATATGTTGGACTACAATTACTTTGGCATGTTGTGATTTCTCAGACTTTTCTTGCGCTGTTGTTACATGTGACAGACCACTGAATAATGGAGCAGTATAGCAATCCACATTTGTCAGGACCTGCACACATCGATGACTGTTTTATTCTTAGAATATCTGGAAAGACTTCAGTACCTATACGTTCATCAGGCTTTTGGATGTGCATGTGGAGTTTTAGTGACAGCAGAGAAGTGCAGAACAAAGACTTTGAAGAGAAAAATGAGTCAATTAACCATAAGCTGTGTGTTAATGATAGACCCTTGGTTATTGGACTGTAAAGCCTCAACGTTGGCATTTTGGTTATCATCATCTTGGTTTTATTGAAACTGGATGCAACCATATTTTTAGAAGCCAGTGCAACGTGAGCCTGATGAGCGAACACCAGAGACTGTGTATAAGTGATGAACGTACCTACAATGACGTCGCCTAAAGGTTTTCTGTTTCCCGTTTTCACTGTCGTCATCTTAGCTTTTTGGAACCAAACATCAGGAGTGACTGTAAACAGAGAGATACTGTACTCTCGTATACTAGCAGCCTGTTATGAAGCCAAAACATCTTTATCATCCATCTGGACACTAAAGAAGAGTTTCATTTTATAAACTACACGTTTTGATTAATAAGACTTGAAACTAGAAACTGAAGTCATGAACTTAAGGCACAGGTCAGAGGAGCTAAGACCATTTACCCATGGACTCAGAATGGCCACACCTAAAAAACAGTTTTTTGGGTTCTTCTTGACACGATATTTCAAAAAAAGTAAAAAATGAGTATGCATGGTCACAATACATGATCCTAGCTGATAAATAAAACAAAGTCAGTTATTTTATCACATTTGTAAAGCTGATAGTGAACAGAGTTGATGCTAACACTGCTAATATCCACAATAAACCAATGTCTTGAGCCACCCCACATTTGTTTATAGTTTGCTTCAAAGGAGCTTATTGCTCAAGTGATCTTGCATTAAAAAAGCATAAAAAGTCTCCTAATTCAAGGGATGTTTTTTCTTTGTCTTCACATAACAGAATCAATCCTGAGATACTTTGTTACCATGTAAAATAGTAACAAAGTATCAATTTTCTTTCCCATTTCTTTACTTGAAACTGAAAAAAGTCACAGATTACACCGTCTGATTGGCATGAAATAGTCTGCACCACGATTGCCTCACATTATTTTTATATTACTGAGCAGGTTTCTCCATGCTATCACTGGTAGCAATGCTTGGCTAAAACATTAATTATTTCAAGTAATGGGCATTAATCTGTCTGTCAGATTTAGTCACTCATGAAAGCTAACCCCTGTATTTGGTATGTGTGTGTATACGTATGTAAAACTGTGGTCAGAAATTTACATCCACTCCTCATTAGTATGAATTTCATGGTCATTTTGGGCTTTCGTGATTTCTTTGAGCAGTCCTTTTTAGTGGTAGAATGATTGGACAGCAAACATCTTTATTGACTTTAAGAATTGGATGCATAGGTTTAAATATATTTCAGATGTCCTATAATCAGGAGTACAAATTATACATACACTTAAATAAATATTGCTGGAGGCACGCTGGATGTGGATCATTTGGTTTCTGTGGAATATAAAGTGGGGTGCAGTGGACTGTCTTTGTTTGAGGACATCATGTGGAATTTTGAGTTTAGGAGCCGGGTTAATGCCTGGGGCGTTCCTGAGCATTCTTTGCGGTGTGACAGGGTGCATTGTCATAGGGGGATGTGCTTCTTCTGCAGCATTGTTTAGGTGGGTGGTACATGTTAAAGTATGTCCAAGTATTGTAAATACCACCAGGACCAAGGGCTTCTCAGCAGCATATGGCTTTGCAAAGAGATGACCATTAAAAGCAACTGTCAGTGGTTTTAATGTTTTGGCTGATCATCATTTTATTCAACCTGAAAATAAACATACTTCTTTTATTTATATAATAATAATAATAATAATAATAATAATAATAATAATAATAATAATAATAATAATAATAATAATAATAATATCTTATGTTTGAATGAAACCAATATTTTCAGTTGCTTTCCTCATGAGCTTGTTAGTGGGAAGCATAGTGTGCCTCTTTTCAGTCACATCTAGCGGGGCTCTAATCCTGCTTCATGCTGTTACAGCACAACTCGCTCCACCATTCCCCTGACTCTCCATGATATTTATTTTACCATAATCCAAATAAACACATGGGCGTCTTTGCACTGCGAGTACAGCGCAAGAGGAAAAAAAAACTTCCTAATGTTGATTTGTATCTCCAAATCCATGTGCCGGCTGCCGGCAGGTATTAACCTTTAGGCTTTATCCTTTCTCCTGCCTCCTGCCTGTCCTCTCCGACCATCATCTTCATGCCTGACGTGGCTCTGAGAGCTGAAACCAGATTGTGGCTTTTACCTGAATCCGCCCATCAGCCTCTTTCTTGTTTGGTACAGTCGATGTTGTTTGATTGAAGTTAACTCTGAGGGTAAGTGGCTTGTCAGTCTTCAAATTGGCAGTAGTTAGTGCTAATGAAGCAGTAATAACCTGGTAAATGTTCTTTATTGTGGTTATTTTTTACAGTGATTATGCAGATGCTTCCAAGCCGCTGCGGTATGATTACCTATAATTACAGTGAGGTATATTCTTATGGGTTTATTCCTGGTTTTTTATCCTCTTCATAATGCTCATTATTTTTGTTACTAATGCATGCATGCATGCTGTCACAAGAGAAACAGGATCTTCAAACATATGTTAGAATAAAGGTGGATAAAACAAGCAAGATCACTAATGAGCTCCTTGGTTACCACAGGAATTACCATGGCAACCAATAAAGAAAGAAAGTGTGGCCAGATTACAGAATTTAAATGAAACTAAATTCAAGTCCTGTAAGTTGATAATTAAAAATCTGATTGCTCTGCAGACAATCCCTAAAGTTTTGGTGCAGAATGAGCTACAGCACACAATGAAACTAATTGCATGTGAACGCTGCAAAACTGTATATTCGGTTTCTAATTACAGACAGTTTAGGTCCTGCAGTTACTTTTTATTTTCCGCACGGGAGTTGTACAGAAGAAGTAGATAGTTGTACTGTTGCTCTATGGCTCTGTGAGGATTAAAGAGCGTTTAATTCATGGCTATTTCACTAAGAGTCTCTGAGAGTTTTATAGGTGAGAGCAACACATCCAGGTATTTTGGCCTTTTTTCAGCTTCTGAAATACGTCATGGCAGAATTGTTTGAGAAACCGCAGTAAACAAATTGCTAACATTATAATAGTTAACAGGGGTCTTGCAAGTTAACTAGCACCCTGCAGTCCACTTGTTAACATTTACGTATTGATACTGTTATTATACTGCTTTCAGATCCAAGCCTGTCTCTTCAACAGGCTTCAGTGCCGTGTCCCTTGGTTTATAATAAGCCCAAGTCCTAAAGAACTATTCAGTTGTAGTTTGAACCCTGTAAAGCTTTTTATTAGCGCTGTTCATGGGCTGCAAACTTTCAAGCTAAGTTTAAAATGTCAGCATTAATTACAGCCCTCACGCTCGCTGAGTCCTAATGCTTCAGAGCAGATGACTAAAAATGAAGTTTTCAGTCTGGAGATTAAGCTTGGGATCAAAACTTTCTGATATCAAATAATTCAAATGATACAGCAACATATGAATTACCTGTAGTTGGGCATACGATGGGACCTGGTACCTGTACCTCACTTATTGACCCTCACTGTGCACTTTCATTGGAAACATTTAACTTAAACCTTTTAAATGAGGTCACCGCTGTGTTTGGAGTAGCATTATGATAAGCAGGCATGGCCAGTGGACAGCTACTCTCCTGAACCCTTCAAAAACTCACTAGTATTAGTTTTTCATCCTCCTTGCTGTCTGGAGTTAGTTTATGTAATTACAGGCCACTTTTACAGGCCGCTTGTCTTGATCCAAACAGCTCTGTGGCTCTTCTGAGAGGAGAGGACACTGATCTCATTTAACTTTACTTACTTCCCATGTCTCCTGATAACAGAGCGTTGTAATCCACAAGCTTTTTACGTCATCCTTGCAAGAGAGTCTCCACATGAAAAGCGGTGCTTTAAGCTAAATCGATACACTGTTTCCTCTCCTCTAAACTTCATTAAGCATAGACATTGCAGTATTCTCAGCCCAGGTGTCCAGCACCCAGAGAGAAGAGAACTGATTGTAAGAACTGGGAGGATACAGTGCAGGACAAGCATTTGACTATGGCTCTCATTAATGTCTGCTATCTAAAAGAGAAATGCACGGCATTACAAGAAATTATTCTGTTGTAGCTAATGAGAAAAAAGAAAGTTCACACAGAGACGCCCACCTTCTCTGACACATAGTTAACATTTATTTGATAGCGTCGGCAAGGTTCTTTGCGATGTATCCCTCCTCCTTAGCTTGAAGTTATATAACCACAGTATTGTCCTGACATTTCTCCTCATCGGGCGAGTGAAACAACGGCGCTGCCTCGTGATTCGCTCCAATGCACGCTCGGCGAACGGTTGTATCTCTGTCTGCTTCGGTTACACCAGTGAGTCAGCGGCAGAATCCCACGTCTCACCAACTGCTTGGAAGGGAAAACACGAGGAGCCACTCAGAAACGTCCAAGCATGAAGGGCCTGTGCGCAATGTAGTGGTGTCACTGCGTGTTCGAGCACTATTTATTGCTTCACAGACCCTCTGATAGTTTTTATGGGTCTCTCTCTCTGTGCCTTGTGAGTGGGAGTGAGGGTATCTTAGCCAAAACTACAGATTTTTTTCTTCTTTGCAGATCCATAAGTATTTGGACAGTGACATAATTTGAGGTATTTTGCCTGCGTATGTCAGTACATCCATCCTTTTTATTTAAATTATTCAGGTCCAGCTCTCTCTTTTTCCTCCTCATGAGCTCCTGCTGGTTGGACATTTCCAAAACCTTACCTGGGAAGTGTCCAGGAGACGCATCCTAGTTAGATTCGCAGACCACCTAAGCTTTTGATGCAGTGGCGCAGCAGCTTTGTACTCCCTAATGGCTAAGGACCTCATCCTCGCCCTACAAATGAGCTCAGACGCCCACCTCATGAGGAAGCTCAGAGGTGAGGGTAGGAACAGAGATTGACTTGTAAATTGACGGCTTTACCTTCACAATCAGAGTTCTGTTTACCATATCAAGCCAGTTAATTACTTGTACCACCGCAGGAGCTGCACAGGTTCATCTGTTTTCCTCCTGCTCCACTCCTCCTGCGTATGAAAATGACCCTGAGATGCTTGAGCTTTTCCACTTGAGACAGCAACTTATCTCCAACCTGGAGTAGGGGTCCACCCCTTTCCAGCAGACAACGACTTCAGACTTGAAAGTGCTCATTTTCCAACCTAGCTGTTGTTTGATGTTCTGTAAAGTGCTCCACAAAAAGCAAAGAACTCCACCGATTTTAATGCAGTTTTAAACATAAGAATTCTTCGAATACTCGGATGCAGTCTTATACAGTCAGTAACCACGGACATCTTCAAATGCTGATTTTTCTACCTTAAGATGCTCTGCCAGGCTTTCACTGCAGCGCCATCAGTTGTTGCTCGTTTGTGGGTCTTGCTGCTGTTCAGCCATCTGTGCTATGAATCACTGTCCCACATTTTTTTCAGCATTTGGCTAAATCTCAGCAGAGTAAAGCCGTTTACTCTTCAGCATTCCTCCTGCTACTTCTATCAGCGTTCACATCCTCAGTAAACTTCTATTCCATTGGCAGCCGAACATGCTCGTGGATCACACTGCTTCTGCCATGTTTCACAGATGATGTGGCATGCTTTGGATCTTCTACAAGTTGATCTTGTAGAAGATCCAAAGGAAAAATGTTCCAAAACTGGGGAGGAATGCACCAAATACTTCAGATTGATTTGGACACTGCTAAAGTTTCTGCTACTGCTAATATTTCTGTGTGGCTGTAAATCTATTAACAATCATGGAACATTTTTCCATGAAGCTGAAAGTCTACATTTCTGCCACAACTTGATTATTTCATTTGAATCCATTGTGGTGCTGTACCTGAGCAAAACTGAAATTTTTTTTACTGTGCATAGAATTTGGGACCTTAATAAAGCTATTATTTAATATCATTTATAATATTTTCAAGTAAATTGTGGATTTGTGATTGTGTGTGTGCCTAAAACACCTTTAAAACAACCTCAAGGTAGTTTTATTGCATCTCGCTGTGATTTATTCATAATTTGACATCCAGAAAAAATGACGAAAATATCAGATAATTAATCCAGAATTAATATTCATATCAATCTGTACGAAAGAAAGAAATATCTAATACAGCTCTACAGTATATAAATCCCGTTAGACTTCTCGTCTCACAGGTGTAGGAAGAAAAAGTTTTGAGGCATCTGTGAGCAGTTGTTGCTTTGAAACCACTTTCTACCTAAGATTTTAGTCCCTGTTGGAACTAGAAAACTGATCTTACTGTTTCTGTGCTTCTTGTGAATTGTTTAAATATTCTTCTGCTTTGAAATCTATCCAGGTGGAAATGTGTATCTCAGAGAAAAAAAAATTCAAATTTGAGTGTTAAATTCAAATTTCAAGTGCATTTGTCAAAGGAAAATATAGGCTATAGCTATACATGTTTATGAAGCATCCATTACCTTTTATACAAAGACTAAGTAATGATCTACTTCAGTGGTTCTCAGTTTTTTATCTGGTATAACACAACAGATACCTCACATGGATGAAGTACTCTTCATCCATAACAATCATACTTGTTATTAACCTCTGTCTCTCTTTCACAGCATGTCTTTATCCCGTCTTCCTTCTCTCACCCCAACCGGTCGCAGCAGATGGCCCCGCCCCTCCCTGAGCCTGGTTCTGCCAGAGGTTTCTTCCTGTTAAAAGGGAGTTTTTCCTTCCCACTGTCGCCAGAGTGCTTGCTCATAGGGGGTCATATGACTCTTTATGTATTATTGTAGGGTCTACCTTAAAATATAAAGTTCCTTGAAACGACTGTTGTTGTCATTTGGCGCTGCATAAATAAAGTTGAATTGAATTGAATTGAATCTTGCCAAAAAATGAATATTCATGTAATTTTGTTAGGGTTAGAGGTCCAGTGTTGAGGCATTTTTATTGAGCTCTGGGTTTTACCATTTACCCATTCTTCTCAGCTTTTGGGGGAGTTTAGTGAATTCATTTTAACTATTTTAATATATAAAATACTTACCAAGGTATTAAAGCTGTTATAATTTTACTCATATAGCTAAGCTGTTTTTACCATTACTTTATATATATGCAATTATTCATGTTTCTCAGATCAGTTTATATTAGTTGAATGAATCTTTATATGGCTGCTGTAAAACAATACTTGTGCCTGTGTTTGGGAATGGTTGCTGATCTGTAACATAGCTGTAATCCTTATTACTGTTGGCAGTCATACACAAATGATTCCCTGGCAGGTTTAAAACTATAATGGAAGGCTTAATGACATGTGAAGCTTGGTAACGTCGATCGTAGTTTAATTAAGATGTTTTTAGCTCATTACTGTATTTCTGACTGTGTTTATTCAGCTGTGTCTCATGGCTTTCATTTAGTGGACTCAGTTGTGAGGAACTGACATAAGTACACATAAATGCATATAATTTACATAAAAATGTACATTTATAAATATAGTCATATAGTTATTTAAAACTCATATAACCATGAAGGCGCACAGTTTCTAATTCAGCAGAATTATTTTGTATCTTTGGCTGTGTTTACACGCAATTTAGAGATAGTATATAAAATATATATGTATGTGAATAAAACTATATAGTTGCGCGTTATGATCTGCAACTCATTTCATCAAGGAAACTTGGTCAGCATCATAAACTGCATATAAACGATGGCAATAATTGAGCACTTATTGTTTAGTGAAGTCCCCTTTGTGTCGTAGCGATCTTAGTGTTTTGAAACTAGATGTGACCGAGGGACAAAGCAGGCTCATTAGCTAACAACCTGAGACTGATAAGCTGTTAGCCAATGAGCTGTCAGCCTGATCAGTACTCCTCTTCTTCTTTAGGGGTTGCCACAGCAAATCATCTGCCTCCATTTCACGCTATATCTAGCATTTTCAAAATAAGCTTCCTGTTCTATTCAGTATGACTTGAAAGTAGCATCTGAGCACATAAGCTTGTCAGAAAAGTGTTCACTGATCACAGGTCAGTGGAACCTAAGGCCATTTTCCCCTCTATACTGCTGGACACCTTACAGCAACCAGAAGAGTTGCCCTCTGCTGGCCATTTTAAATTATTGAGGTTTCTTGTGTTTGTTTTGGTTTGGTTTGAGGTCTCTTTCCATCCATCCTTACCCTTTACTAACGGCTCGTCTAACTGGGGTTAGAGAAAATCCAGGTACACAGGTATAGGGAGTCAGCCAGTCATGCAGAAGGCTGCCCCTCCATGAGCCAGGTTCTGTCAGAGGTTGTTGTTCTTCCTCAATATTTACCGTGTAAATATGAAGCTCTTTGAGATGACTGTGTTGAATTGGCACTTTATACTGAACTGGAATTAAAATGTTTCAAAAGCTACAGATTGCATGGCTGCCTCCAAAGACTTCATATTAGATGATGAAGGGCAAATGTGGAGTAACAAACTATAAGTCAGGCTAAAGATGTTTAGAAATAATATTAGTTACAACTTTACAATACTTTACTTGATGGTGGTAACTTTGCTTCAGGCTGTCTCCTTCGTCTCTGTCTCCTCATCTTTCAGGACGGAGCTTCGCTGAACTTGAGTTTCATCCCATTGGACATCAAGCTAACCAACTGGGATGACCTGCCCGAGGCCTTCAGCCGGCGCAGGGAAAATCGAATACAGGTCTGCCCTTCCCGCCGGGCTGAGTCTGGATATGTGCGCGTCTCTTGCGTGCGCTTTGATATTCATGAATGTGTGTGGGTGTGTACGTGGACTGGGGCATTCACACCAGGGAGATGTACCTACTTAATTTGTCGTTACTGTTAAAACACTTTAGAGGCAAATTACACTAAAGTTGACTTCTAGGTTATAAGATGTGCCACTGTTTGCTTCTTGTGATTTATTGCAAAGACAAAAAAATGTAGCCATGAGAAGAATTTAAGATGATGGAAAAGTCTGCATATGCTAGAGTGTAGAGCTAAAAGTTTTTCACTTAGTGTGCCCATAGGCTGCGTTAAGGATGACCTTAATTTTAGACTAAGATAATTTAGTTTCATATCTCACCAGTGGAGCTATCGCTTCAATTCCACTGACCCAGTGAAGATGAGACATGAGGCAGTACGGAGGTTATTAAACCTAATGGATGTGTGTGTGTCACTGGCATGTGAAACTAATGACACCTCTGATCATGAGCAGGAAGAGCAGCAGCGCACCATTGGGCCCCTGACAGATAGGTGGAGTATGGACGCCCACGTTTCACTACTGCAGGGCCTGACGAAGGAGAGCAGGAGAGGGAGGAGGACGAGGAAGTGGAGGTGGCGGACGATGGAGATAGGACAAAAGAGGGGGGGTGGCTTGGGGGTTTGGGCTGCCGAGGAGACGGGCAAAAGAAAGTGTGCAGTTTTATGAGGGTTGTTAAAGGAGACAGATCATCGCCTCAAACGACCCAAAGCACCAACCAGCTAATATTAAATCCTGCAATCTGCCGTGTCGGTACCAGCTACTGACAGAAGCCCCGCCTGTCACGTTGTTTATGTTGCTTTGTTAAACCGAGGCGTGAGTTGCAGCCATCCTCCAACCCATCATTTATGCCCCGTTACACTCCAATTGTCCATCACAATCAATACTTAGCAAGCGGTTTAATGCGGGATGTGAAACGTCTTGGATGGGGAAGCAGTGGTGTGTAAACACTCCTACAGCCAGAACAACAACACTGGCAAATGAATCAAACCATCTTTGAGATGAATGGTCAGTAATTACAGAATATGTATTAGAATAATCTGTATTTTATGAAAACTGGATAATGTTTCTGTGAAGATAATCATTAATTGAGGTTAAAATACAGTTTAGTGAAGAGAACACAACCCAAATAGTTTTCAACAAAAACCGTTTTAACGTCTTTGCTTTTATATTCTTACTAAAGCTACTCGGTCCTTATTTACATTAAGCGAGAAGTTGCACCTGTAGTGTAGTTGGCTTTGGTGCCGAGGCTCAGGTCATTGTTTGTCTGAAATAAGCCAAAATAGCTACCAGACCCCTTTAAATTAACATTTTTGTGATTAGCTGGCCCTGCCAAACAGAAGGTTTTAACAGATGGTGTTCTCACACTTTGAGCTCTGTAGTTACAACTTCAGTCAGTCAGGCCTAGAGACTGGTAAATGGTCGCCTGGAAAACGTGTATTATCAAACTGTTTGGCAAGAGGTCGCAGGAAATTACTTGCAGTTGATTGGTGTAATAAGTCACAATAATAATAATAAGTCTGGATGTGGTGCTGCATCCAGAATTTTCTAGCTATTTCTTTGGTCACTAGCAGTTTACCACAGTTGCACACTCACTTAAACTAATTGCAAAGTGGTTGTGAAACTGTTAAAAGTCCAAAACAAACTGGAAAAGGAGAATGTTTGCTTCAAAATAAAGTAAGGAACAACAATAAGAAAGAGACTGGTAAAAATGGCATCCATGGAAGAGTTCGAAGGTGAAAAACAAAAAGATCAAAACGATTAAAATGGCCCACCTCACTGTTACCAAAACACATCTTGATGATCCCGAGACTTTTGGGAAAATAATCTGTGGACTGACGAGACAAAAAATTCATATAAAGAACATCAAAGCAAGGGTCAAACATGGTGGTGGTAGTGTGATGGTCTGGGCCTGTTTAGATGCTTCAGGATGTGAACTACTTCTGTTAATTGATTCATCCATCCATCAATCTTCTTCCGCTTATCCGGGGCCGGGTCGCGGGGGCAGCAGCCTAAGGAGACAAGCCAAGTCCTCCCTCTCCCCAGCCACCTCCTACAGCTTGTCCGGGGAAACACCAAGGCGTTCCCAGGCCAGCCAAGAGATATAATCTCTCCAGCATGTCCTGGGTCTATCCCGCGGTCTTCTCCCAGTGGGACATGCCTGGAACATCTCGCCCAGGAGGCATCCTTGTCACATGCCTGAACCACCTCAACTGGCTCCTTTTGACATGGAGGAGCAGTGGCTCTACTCTGAGCCCCCCCCCCCCCCCCCCCCCCCCGGGGTGGCTGAACTTCTCACCCTATCTCTAAGGGAGAGGTCAGCCAAATGAGGAAGCTCATTTCTGCCACTTGTATCCGCAGTCTAGCTCTTTTGGTCACTACCCACAGCTCGTGACCACAGGTGAGGGTAGGGACGTAGGTCGATCGGTGCATTGAGAGCTTAGCTTTTACACTCAGCTCTCTCTTCACCATGACAGACCGGTACAGTGTCTGAATCACTGCAGCCGCAGTACCAATCCGCTCCCTTCTCCCCTCACTTGTGAACAACACCTCGAGATGCATGAACTCTTCCACTTATGGCAGGAGCTCGTCCCTGACCTGGAGTGAGCACTCCACCCTTTTCCCGGCAGAAATGAGATTCTGAGACCAACCAGGTGAAAGCCTTCCGCCACTTGGCTACACCTAAAAATTATCTCCATAAAATTATAAACAGAATCGGTGACAAAGGGCAGCCATACCAGAGCTCATCACCCACCATGAATGAGTCCAACTATGCAGACCAAGCTCTTGCAACAGTTGTATAAGGATCGAATGGCCTGTAGCAATGAGCCGAACACCCCATACTCCCGGAGCACCTCCCACAGGACACTCCGCGGGACACGGTCGTATGCTTCTCCAAATCCACAAAACAGATGTAGACTAGGTGGGCAAACTCCCATGCACCCTCAAGTATCCTTGAGAGTGCATTGATCTGTTAATTGATGCAATCATTAATTCTGCTCTCTACCAGAAAATTATGAAGGAAAATGTCCAGCCATCAGTTTGTGCCCTGAAGCTCAAGCACACTCAGGTTTTCCAGCAGGACAATGATCCAAAACACACCAACAATTCCACCTCTGAATGGCCAAACAAACCCCCGAGATGAAGGTTTTGGAGTGGCCTAATCAAAGTCCAGACTTAATCCAGTGAAGGTGCTTTGGCATAACCTTAAACAGGATGTTCATACTAAAAAACACTTGCCTTTACAAAGATTGAGCTCCACAAACTCCACAGTGAAACTTATTGCCAATTATTGCTTGCTATTAACGCTTGCTATTAATTGAATTTGTCTTTGTTGAAATTTGTTGGATGATCTGAAACATGTAAGTGTGACAAATATGGGAAAAAACAAAGAAATCAGGAAGAAGGAAAATAGTTTTTCATGACATTGTATATGGCAAAGCCTTTATTTACATATGTACCATGAAGGCATCATAGCGATAGGAAGAAAAAGGGCATGTGTTGAATGAAGGTGTGGGAGGTTGTTGCTGTTACTGAGCAAGTACAGTGGCTTGCAAAAGTATTCGCCCCCTTGAACTTTCCCACATTTTGTCACATTACTTCCACAAACATGAATCAATGTTATTGGAATTCCACGTGAAAGACCAACACAAAGTGGTGTACACGTGAGAAGTGGAACGAAAATCATACATGATTCCAAACATTTTTTACAAATAAATAAATAAGTGGGGTGTGCGTAATTATTCAGCCCCCTGAGTCAATACTTTGTAGAACCACCTTTTGCTGCAATGACAGCTGCCAGTCTTTCAGGGTCTGTCTCTACCAGCTTTGCACATCTACAGACTGAAATTCTTGCCCATTCTTCTTTGCAAAACAGCTCCAGCTCAGTCAGATTAGATGGACAGCATTTGTGAACAGCAGTTTTCAGATCTTGCCACAGATTCTTGATTGGATTTAGATCAGGACTTTGACTGGGCCATTCTAACACATGGATATGTTTTGTTTTGAACCATTCCATTGTTGGCCTGGCTTTATGTTTAGGGTCGTTGTCCTGCTGGAAGGTGAACCTCCGCCCCAGTCTCAAGTCTTTTGCAGACTCCAAGAGGTTTTCTTCCAAGACTGGCCTGTATTTGGCTTCATCCATCTTCCCATCAACTCTGACCAGCTTCCCTGTCCCTGCTGAAGAGAAGCGGAGCATGATGCTGCCACCACCATATGTGACAGTGGGGATGTTGTGTTCAGAGTGATGTGCAGTGTTAGTTTTCCGCCACACATAGTGTTTTGCATTTTGGTCTCATCTGACCAGAGCACCTTCTTCCACATGTTTGCTGTGTCCCCCACATGGCTTGTGTCAAACTGCAAACAGGACTTTTTAATGGTTTTCTGTTAACAGTGGCTTTCTTCTTGCCACTCTTCCATAAAGGCCAACTTTGTGCAGTGCACGACTAATAGTTGTCCTATGGACAGATTCCCCCACCTGAGCTGTGGATCTCTGCAGCTCGTCCAGAGTCACCATGGGCCTCTTGGCTGCATTTCTGATCAGCGCTCTCCTTGTGCCTGTGAGTTTAGGTGGACGGCCTTGTCTTGGTAGGTTTACAGTTGTGCCATACTCCTTCCATTTCTGAATGATCGCTTGAACAGTGCTCCGTGGGATGTTCAAGGCTTGGGAAATCTTTTTGTAGCCTAAGCCTGCTTTAAATTTCTCAATAACTTTATCCCTGACCTGTCTGGTGTGTTCTTTGGACTTCATGGTGTTGTTGCTCCCAATATTCTCTTAGACAACCTCTGAGGCCGTCACAGAGCAGCTGTATTTGTACTGACATTAGATTACACACAGGTGCACTCTATTTAGTCATTAGCACTCATCAGGCAATGTCTATGGGCAACTGACTGCACTCAGACCAAAGGGGGCTGAATAATTACGCACACCCCACTTTGCAGTTATTTATTTGTAAAAAAATGTTTGGAATCATGTATGATTTTCGTTCCACTTCTCACGTGTGCACCACTTTGTGTTGGTCTTTCACATGGAATTCCAATAACATTGATTCATGTTTGTGGCTGTAATGTGACAAAATGTGGGAAAGTTCAAGGGGGCCGAATACTTTTGCAAGCCACTGTATATCCCTGATGTCTCTGGAGGCGAAACCAGGCTCCAGTGCATAAAAGATTAACTTATTCGAAGGAAGTCTGCCTATTGGATATAATGAAGGTCGCCAGGACGCTGCTCCGGATAGTTCCAGCCCACTTGAGCCCCTGCACTTGCATTTTATAAACATTATAATGTGACACACGAGTGAAATTGTAGTGCAAAGTGAGAGACGAAAAAGTCTCATTGTGGAGAGGTTTGTGTTTATCTTTGGCAACTAGAAGCACATAAACTTTTGATGTTTGTTCTATTTTTTGAACCTATACGTTTTTTTCCCTATTTTCTGTTTTAGTGAAGTAAGAAACTCGAGGAGGACAGAGCACATTGTGTATGTCAGTCTGGTCTGTGACATTTAGATATGTGTTCTGTTAAAGTAATAAACAGGTGTTACAAATGTCCCAGTAACCTGGCTGTAACCATGATACAGTTTAGATAGAATTTTACATATTAATTCCTCATTTGTATAAACACCAATATGAAGGTTTCCTAAAAAGACAAAAACCACTGGGACCAATGATTTTGTTTTGTTTTTAGCCTTTGGAGTATCATTTACCACCAAGAAAAAAGTAAAACTTAAAGGATAAAAGTATCATTATCATACATCTTTGTCCAGATACACAGTGAAAATCAAAGCACCCTCTGTTTCCACCCACACGTCTCACCTATTAACCTGTCTGACCTTCGGCCAATCTGCAAGCTGGAAGGAGCATCCCACTCTCCTCCTTAGTTTCAACTTTTGACATCTGATTCAACTTTTTGGCTCTCATCTAACCTCTGATGGCCTGGCAGCACAATTACTATTTCAGATTTTCACTAAGCTTACCCACAGTCTTCATCTCTACTTTCCTCCTGTCAGGAGGAAGACTGTCTCGCTGTAGAGGAGGGTTTCGGTGCTCTACCGGCACATGACGTTCGGCTTGATGCTGTGATTTGAGTTCCTAATGACAGAGTACTACTTGCCTTCAGTCTCAAGGATGTTATGGGCGATAATAATTTAGTATCGTTTGTGGTTTTAAATGCCGTTGTTCTGGTTTTGTGAAAATATGTGCAAAATAAGTCGCAGTAGATGGCGGCCCCTCGCTGACTCTGGTACTGTCTGTTCCTGATAAAAGCAGAGATGCTTTTATGCTCCTCACATACGAGGTCTTGAATAATCTGGCCCCATTTGATCTTAATGACATTATAGCACTGCATCACCCCATTAGAGCGCTGTGCTCTCAGACTGCTGGCTTACCTGTGGTTCCTCGAGTATTTCAAAGTAGAATGGGAGGCAGATGCTTGAGCTTTCAGGCGCCTCTTCTGTGGAACCAGCTTCCAGTTTGGATTCGAGAGACAGACACTATCTCTACTTTTAAGATTAGGCTTAAAAATGTCCTTTTTTAAAGCCTATATTTAGGATTGGATCAGGTGACCTTGAATCCGTAGTTTCTTCCTTTTAAAAGGGGGTTTTCCTTCCCACTGTCACCAAAGTGCTAGCTCACAGGATGTTTGTTGATTGTTGGGGTTTTCTCTGTTTTCTTTGTATTGTTGTTGGGTCTTTTTACAATATAAAGCACTTTGAGGCAACTCTTCTTGAGATTTGGCCAAATAAAAATAAAATTGAATTAAATACATGCTCTAATTGACAAGCCAGCAGTTTCCAGCATACTTGACAAGGGACCGGCTGGTTAATGTCACATAGCTCATTGCTGTTATCAGATAGTTGTGCGCACACTCAGAGGCAAACGCTTACGTTGCAAATGCTAATGCTAATGTTGTTAGACATTTGCATTAGCATACACATTAGACAGACCTAATCAGGCAGTTAAACCCCCCTTACACAGCTAAACGTGGACATATAAAGTGTGACAATTCATTTTATTATAAAAATAGAATTTAATATTGAAGAAAAAGTTATTTTTTGGTTTGTATATGCTGTCAATTCTAGTTCTGGAAACTGGAATCAGCAAAAATCTGTATGGGCTATCAGAATCAATCCAAGAAAATTGCAATCAGTCCTCTTTTTTTTTTTTTTTTTTTTTTTGCCTGTCCCGTTTGGCTCTTTTGCCATCAGAATTGTTGTCTAAAGGCAAAGAAAGATGCCCAACGGATTTACTTTACCAAATTGACCATCCCAGCCTTGCTGTAATGGTCCATTTGATTCACCTTTTATTGTTTATTTTATTTTCGCTTACTGAATACGGGACAGACTTGACTGGGGGAAAGAAGGGGAGAAAGAAAGAGGGAAAGAGAAACAGCTGAGAAGAGGGACGGGGGAGAAGGGCAAAAAACAAAAACCAACAGAACGGGCAGAAAAAAAAATGCATATATCAATCACCTGGATCACCTGCTGAGAAAGAAAAAAGAAAACAAGCAGAAGAGAACAAGAGTAATAGAATAAACAACATCACAATGATATATGGGAATATGACAGTAAATACTAAATATTAAACATTATTGTGCAGCACATAAGATCAACAGAACACAGTGTGCTTTGAGGTAGGAGCCAAAAAGGGTGTAGTTTGTGGGTGTGATCACCCGTGTGTACACCTGTGAGCATGGACGCGCTTGTTTTTTAAAAGGTTCCTTCATGTAATGATCTGCTAGAGGGTGTGGGGGGGCCACAGCCCCGTCCTCCAGGGCATGAAGCAGGTATGGAGGAGATCAAAACTCCAGACATCCAGAGGCCCCCAGAACACAAGAGACCAAGGAAGACCCACAGAGGGGCAGCCGCGCCACTGTCCCAGAAAGAGCTGAGGAGAGTCCCAGATGAGGGCTCACTCAGCAGCCACGGAGCAGAAGCCAGGGGGAGTTGCAGTGACGCGCCCGTGAGCTCCGCCGGCAGCCAGCCGTGCCTGAGTGACCGAGCCCCAGGCCGAGAGGCCGGGGGCACCCCACCTCCGAAGTGGCCCGAGCGAGCCCCAGGCTCCAGGTCCCGATAAGCGGCCGCCAAGGAGTGAGCCGGTGTGTACCTGGACGCCCATCCCCGGACACAAAGAACCACCAACGCACCGATGTCTGAGGGGGTCCGCCACTGGCAGGGGAAGTGGTGGTAGGGGGAGATAGGCCTCCAAACCTTGGAGGGCCTGAGATGTCCCCAGAGAGGTGGCGCCTGACACCCAACCTGACATATAGACACAGACATACAGGCACACACAGATACAAACATCCATTCCCACCCTCATGCTCTCATATGCACTCACTCCACACTCAACCAACGTGGAGACAGACATAAAGAGACGCTGTACACACGATCACACTCCCCAAGCGTACTCTACGAAACAGGTCTAGGTACCCTTGCCCCTGGAGGGGGGAACTGCACCCAGACCCAGGTGGTGTTACCCTTTTCCCTGCGGTGGGGAGAGGCAGACCACCCCGACTCCGCAGCAGCAGGGAGGCCCCACACTCCAGACCGCAGTCGGACGGCCAACTCCTCCTCCTAGCCCCCCCGCTCCAGCAGGCCGCAGAGAATGGGGGATATTAGTGTGTTATATAAATATCACATGTATTATATATAGATAGCTGTCATGATACATGTTGTACATATGTTATATAATAAATATTTTAAAATATATACTTATTAACGTTATTTTAATGAGTTCATCTTTACATCCAGACGTCAAACATTTGTTTCTGTTGAATACTTTCATTTAACATTAAACATTTAATGAGTAGTACGTACTAATTCCTTCAAAATATACCTGCGCAAAGATCAACAAAGACAGCTTTCATGCTGTGATAGCTTGAAACCTGTCTGCATATAACATATAAAGACTTTTATCTTGACCCAAGTCTTTTTTGTGACGGTAAATATCATCCATAGCAAAGACAGGGAAAAAAACCCTTTCAAGTGTAATATACGTAGGTAAATTGTCCATTAAGGCTCGGTGTCTGGTGAGCTATTTGTTATATTGTTGGTAGATTTCCTTCGAATCCTGCCTTCGCTGGAAGAATATTCAGCCCTCTTTTGGTTTAATGGGTTTTGTTCAGCTATCTGGAAAACTGTCTCCTTTGAATTGTTTGTTTTTGACTGAAGTGCATTTTCAAAATTGAAAAGCTAAAAAATGTTTTGCTTTTAAAGAGGTTTCACTGTCCAAACTATCAATTTGTGTTGAAAATGAAGACTCCGGCGGCTGCAGTTGCGGCTTGAAATTGAATATGAAGTGAGGTGTCGTGTCGCCCCGCAGGTGCTGAGCTTTGTTATGGAGTGGAGCGGCCTGCCAGCCATGAAGCAGAAACTGCTTCGACGCAGCGGTCTTCTCTTCCACAGCCCTACCCTGGGCTTGCAGCAGCTGTCCGCCGCCCAGCGCCCTCACTCGAGCACCAAGAGGTCAGATTTTTTCCTTGAAGGAGACGTGCTTTGACTTTCACCAAACCTCTCTTCTAATCAGTGAATTTTCAGTCACTGAAATGAACGTTAAGTGGTTTGTATTGAGTTTTAACCTTTTCCAAACCGCCCAAAAAACAAGTTTGTTTTTCTGCTTTAACCGCTAATGTTATATGGATGTAGTTTGTGAAGCCAGTTTGGAAATACCTTAAACCCAGATTATTTCTAGTGGCCCACAGGATGTGACTCCTCTGATTGTAAAAACTGTTGTATTCAAGTCTGTCAGTAAACATTTGCCTAGTGAGTGCATGCTCTCACTCATTAGTTTTGGGTTTTTACAAGGTGTTCTTTAAAATTATGTTCCTTTTTTGAGGCAAAGCAGAAGATAAAGCTGGAAGTCTTCGCCTAAAGAGTGTCCCTCAGTTTCTCAGTCATCACGTCCTGCTTCATGTTGGCTACATCGGGTTTTTTAGGTGTTTTTTTTTTTTCTAATATACAGTCTGCGGGTCATGATTTGTGTGGTTTTAGGCTACGTTCCAAAAAGATGCAAACACAGTTCTATAAAAACACGGGGAGGCTCTATAAGTAAAAACAAAATGCAATTCTTTGCAATAGGGCTGAACGATTATGGAAAATAATCTAATTGCGATTTTTTGCCCCAATATTGCGATTGCGATGCGATATGCGATTATTTTTTAAGGTCTTTGTCTTCTGTATTATTAAACAAAGACAAGCAATACATCATATAGTATGGCCAATACTATATTACATTAATTTTAAACTGTTCTTTCCTGGAAGACAGACCTCTGTTATGATGACATGAGGTGATGCATGAATTGATGACTGACATTTTTATTTAACTTCTTCAATCACAACAGTATATTTGAACATACACAATAGTTTATTTTTAGCTTACAAACATCTGAGCATAAAGTGCTGACAAGGAACCCTGGTGTAAACATTAAAATGAAAGTCAGTACAATGTGCAGATTGCAGAAATATACATAAAAAAAAATCAGTGGCTTTACCACACTCAGTTTTTCGACATCTGTGAACTACTAGACAGTCATTCAATTAAAAAATAATATTAAATAAATAAAACTAATAAATAAAAAATACACACATCTTACTGATCTCTGCAGTCAGTAACATTACACATAAAGTGCAAACATAATAGCAATTGTATAAACACACACACAAACACGCCTTTAAAATTTAAAGGCGTGAAATTGGACGGTCTAGTTCTGATTAGCGTCACCGCTGTCTCGGTGGAGTTTAATAAACTCGGCCGTCTGCTTCTTGCTATCTAAAATATAACCAGACACTGGTGTAAATTCTCGACGGTCTCATACTTCTGTTTAATAAGTTTTCTGTTTGACGTTTAGTCAGCTGTGTGAAAACCAAGGAGGAACCCACCCGGGGGATTAATAAAGTTTTATTTTATCTAATCTAATAACTTTAATCTCAGCCAAACCGATTTACTCACGAACAAACAAAACACTGAAAAAAGCCCAACAATAACATTTTTAGGTTGTCTAAGTGACTTATATATTACGTTTAACCCGAGCAGCGAAACTCCGCGGTGATCTGAAAATGATGTGCCGGGAGTTGTGCCGTTCTCGGCCGCATCAGTAACCCTCGAGCTCCCGGCTAGCTGTCGAGCTGGTGGGTAGCAGACGCCTCTGAAAACGTCGAAGCACTTTTGCAAATATGGGATATCTTGATAAACCGAGCAGATATTTGATGTTTACACAACTACTTTCTCGCCTGAAAATATGTTAAAAGTTTATTTTGTGACCCAGAAAGATTAGTATGAGTAATTTTAAAACTTAGTAGCGGCCGCCATTGTTGGAAACTGGAGTTTGGCTGGGCCGCGCTATGAATTCTGGGATATGGTAGTAATTTGGACAGCCTTCGGCGCGTCGCTGTGACGTAATCGGTCTACAAATGCGGCCTCAGGAGGATGCAGCCCATGAATTTGGACATGTCCAGAGTATAATCGCAGCCTTTGCGGTTAGAAAATTGCACTTGATCATGTCGCGATATTATCGCAAATGCGATATATCGTTCAGCCCTACTTTGCAAATCCCATGAGCCCAAATTTTATTCACAACAGAAAATGTTAAATATTTAACGTGAGAAGGTGTACAATTTCAAGAGAAATATGAGCTCATTTTGAATTTGATGGCAACAGCACATTCTATAAAAGTTGTCTTGAGTCATGTTTACTACTGTGTAGCATCCCCACTACTTTGAATAGCAGTCTGTAATAATATCTTGGACCTAAGGAGCACAGCTGCTGGAGTTTAGGGAGAGGAAAATTGTCCCGTTCTTATCTAATATATGGTTCTAGCAGCTCTACAGTCCTGGATCGTCAAATGTTTTCAGCTAGTGAAAGATCTGGACTGCAGGAAGGTCAATTCAATATCTAAATTCAGACCTCCGGTAGACCATGCACACGCATTACTGATGAAGGTCCAGCTATCTGAATACATCTTTTACCTAAACGTTTCAAGTTTGTACCACATTTAGTGAAAACTTTCATCTAAAAACAATATTTAGAATCAATATTTTGCTAATGCATTAGCCAAACATGTCTTCACTTACCATCCTCATTCTGTGCAATAAGCTTTCCCACATGTGGATGGGTTTCCTGTATTAACAGATTAAGGCTACGTTCACACTGCAGGTCTTAATGCTCAATTCCGATTTTTTGATCAAATCCGATTTTTTTTGTCTGCTCGTTCACACTACAAATAAAATGCGACAGCAAACGCGCTCTAGTGTGAACGCTCAAAGCGGCCCGCATGCGCAAAAGAAGACGTCACATACAACGCGCTCTGTTTAGACCCAGAGCAAACAATATTGTTTGACTGATGGCCCTTAATATAAAGACTTCGGACTTCACGTTTCCCAATTTTTGCTTTAAGTTATTTTGTTATTTACATAATAATGTAGATAACCTAATAATTATCCTTATTGCTGTTTTAGAGGAGCGGTGCTTCAAAGGATAGTTGCAGATTTCTGTCAGAATCTGCAGATTATGCAGTACAAATAAAATGTTCACGTTTCTTCAACGTTGTCTTCCCAGCTGTTTCACCGGATGGTCAGGAAGCGTTCGCGATGTCTACTCCAGCGCTTCTCCGGCGCTGATAATTGGCGTCTGTCTTGTGGCAGTGACATAAAAGACGGATTTAATGCGACTTGACCGTTCACACAGCAGTCGCTTTCTGAAACATCGGATATGTATCGCATTCAGTACCACATACGAAAGTGACCCAGATCGGATTTGAAAATATTGGATTTGTGCCGTTCACACTGTCATAGCATGATCGGATATGGGTCGCATAGGGTCAAAAAAATCGGATTTGATGCGCTTTCGCCTGCAGTGTGAACATAGCCTAAGTGTAGAATTAAACATACAGATTGTAATATGAACTAAATGGATCTTATGATCATTTATTGCTGTATTTAATTAATTTCTTCTCACATATCAGCTTATTTAGCAAACTAGCTACATCTGCCAGCAGTTTCCAGCAGGAAACAAGAAGTTTGCCATTTTTCACCACTGCTTGACATCAAAGACCCATTTTTCTCCTAAATGATGTTTTCAGGTTTGAATTCTTCCTAATCATCACTATAAACCGCACGTGTGCACTAATGATTGGTTGTGCCACACCTCCCCTATAAGCAGTTCAGCAAACCTGTATACTGTAAGCAAAAATGCATCTCCCACAATGATCCAGTCAGTAAGATATCCTGTAACGCTGCTTTGAATCGGTGGAAATAGTGAGATTTAGTAGTTCCCAACATTATGACAGAATCCAAGAAGTAATGTGAGAGATTTCACAGAGAAACAAGCGGATTTGTAAATACTAACTGCCCCAGGCGTCATGGAAGGCTGAATAATGCGTGTGTGCGTCTGTGTGTGTTTTCGTGCCCGTGTGTGTGTGTGTGGGGGTGTATCAAAGGGTGTCTGCTGAGACATAAGAGAAAATGGGATGAGCTCTGTGTATGCGTACATGTGTGTTTTTTGACAAACAAGCATTGTTGCTGGCACACTAATTACAGCTGGCGTGGACTAAGGCAGGGAGAGTTTGCCAATTACAGGGCAGACGTGTGTGTGTGTGTGTTTTGTAAGTGAGGGAGAGTGTTTCTCAACTGGGGAAAGCGTTTGGGTGCATGAACCTAATCAAGGTGTGAGTAGGAGGCAATTGGCCCGGCTTGATTTGATACCTGTTTGATTTATTCACTAATCAGAACCAATCAAGCTCCAGCTATGGCTCAGCGGGGCGATCACAGCTCACCTTCCCTGCTCTGAGACACTCAGTTTTCAACTACTTCAAACTTAATACACTTTTCCTGGGTTTCCAACACTGGATACTTTTGTTATAAACCATTCATGGTGATTTGCAGCAATTTTAGAAGATTTAAGGAGATTTTAATCCAGTTATGCGCACTGAGGAGGTTTCATTGTTAAAATACCAAAACGTTGGAAATAAAAAAAGTTGATTGGTGCCTGTAATTACCACTTTAATGCAGAGAAATAATAATGTTATTTTTTCATTTTTGTGTGCATACAAACACATAATTGTTAAAGCCAGCATCAAATGTAGAGGCTGTTAAAGTTAAATGTTTTATTCGGTGTTGTGCAGACCAGTTTTTGTCATCTGAAATGTATTATTATATACAAGCTCCCAGTCAAACGCTGAGCAGCGCAACACAAAAGACTTGGTAGTTCAAAATTACAGCGTAGGAGTATTTCAGTGGGACTTGAAAGATGTTTAACAGAATCACTCACAGTGAACGTTGGAAAAACTAAGTGGAGCTCTATGATAATGACTAAAAGAGCTACTTGGAGTCCAGTGTTCCGGTTAACCAGATGAGATTGGACCTGCAGAGGTGCCCAGCTTTTTAAATAAAAACATGCAAAGTCTGGTTGCTGACATTGTCTGCGATTCCTGAGACCGATTGGCTGGAGCTCAGAAGAAGGTTGAAAAACCTGAATGTACCAACTCTCTACAACAGGGGTCTCCAACTCCAGTCCATAAGAGCTGCTGACCTGCAGCTTTTAGATGCATCCTTGTTCTGACACACCTGAATCAAATGAATGGCTTGTTATCAGGCCTTTGCCAAACTTGATGGTAAGCTGAAAAGGTAATCCAAGCATTTGATTCAGCTGTGTTGGAGTAGGGATGCATCTAAAAGCTGCAGGACAGTAGCTCTCGAGGACTGAAGTTTGACATCCCTTGCTCTACAGGAAGAAAACCAGGACTGTAGCTACAACATGCAATCCTGAATCAAGCTCCGTCTCTACAACTTGATAAATCTTCATCCAGATGGGTCTTAATGCTCGGACAACATAAAGGAAACCACTGATCACTAAAAACTGCACATTTTAAATTTGCACAAGACCACTTGGATGTTCTACAACACTACAGGACGCCTTACAATCACTGAGAGGACAAATGAATTTTTAAATTGGATTCGATTTACAGGCGAATGTCAGGGCAGCACGACATGAAGCGAGAATACAAATTTGGTGATGGAAGAGCACACTTAAATAACTCAACAACAAAATAAGAAAATTCATTTTTATCAAACGGCCAAATGAAAATATTGACCTTGACTCAAATGAGATGCTCAGACGTGACCTGAAGAGGACTGTTCAATCAAGACGTCCCGGAAATGTTGACGAACTAAAACCGTTTTGTGGGAAGAACGTCCAGAATTTCTCTCAAAACTAGCTGCAAAAAGTGCGTAATTGTTACTAAATTGAAGAAATCGCTTTTCCAGCCTTCGCTTTGATCGCTCGATGAAGACTTGAAAAGTAAAACTGCTCGTGCGTTAGTATGAAACGCTATATTTATAATAGTATATACAACACTGAAATCATGTTCAGCATCTAAGATGGAAACTCAGTGCATTTGTATTTGGCTAAGATGTGGAAAGTACTTTTGTTGTGTTGTCTTGGCAGCGTACATTAAAGCTGTACTCGAGCAAATTCAGTACAGCATTTGCATATAGTTGATGGACTTGTTAGAATTTGAACTTTTGATTTGTTTTCTTCCTTTTTTCTTTTCCCAACAATGACTCACTGCAAAAGTGCTTTTTTATAAAGATTTGACGCAAACACTGGATGATGCACTTTCCTCGAGAATCTTCCTCCGTGATAAACTCAAACTCCCCCAGTATGTAATACAGACTTGCTGTTTTAAATTTAAAGTCTCAAGCTGAAACTCAGTAAAGGTAGGACTATTTCCTCAATTTTGGCAAATCTCATCCAGAGCCACAGAAGACATTTTCACAGGCTGAGTGGTGCTGCTTATACCAAGTAGACTTTTCAGATTTGCATTCTTTTGCAGCATTGTTTTGACAGTACTCGTCTTTGCAGTGAACATTTGGAGTTGTCCAACACACTGATTTTTTTTGTTGAGTTAAAGATGGCATACTTGATGTCACGTTCATGTTCAAACACACATTTGACATGGGAATTAGCAGCTTCACGTGTCTCTGAGAATCTTTGCCACCGAAAAGGCCGTTACTGTCAGCTCTGTCTGACCGAGGCCGGCAGAGAACAGCAATCAATCAAAGCGGCTTCAGCTGGGCCACACCAGTGCAGCAGCTCGTTAGTTTGATTTCACACAGCTGAGCAGGGTCTGTCCTCTGTGCCGAGCCAGGCGGCTGTCTGCACCTCCGCGTGTCCGCTGTCAGCTACCCGCTGACTCCCTGACTGTAACAGCGCCCCTGCAGCTGCGCATCAAATGTCTACCGGCAGAAAACCGTGTCCAGATAATCAAGTTCAAATCACGCTGCGTTTTGTCATTCCTGATGCAACCTCCACCAAATATGTGCTGCACGTTTAAATTTACTGTAGCTTTCTAACTGCCTGTACCTGCAATATTAAAGGAATAGTCTGGGGAAATTCACTGATTTGCTTGCCTCCTGAAAGTTGGATGATGTTATTATTATGAGCCACCAGCTGCTGAGCAGTTAGATAGGAAGTTACTAGTCCTGGCTACAAAGAAAATCCCTTTGAGTTGTTGTTTATATAGTTGATTTTTGCACAGACTGAATAAACAAGATAAAGTACTGTGATTAATGGGTGTTAGAGCTGCTGGTTGTCATCTTTTTGTTAGACGGAGCCAGGCTAGTCCCATTATTAATCTAAGCTAACGGTGAGTCTCAGTTGTTTTATTTTCTTTAGTACGCTGTGTACACCAAGCACTTGTCTAATACATACATTTTGACAGGATAGGGTTCTCTGAAAATGAGTCATTTACCAATAATGACATGTACAGTATTTCAGTGTGTCATGCTAACTACAGCAGTATGTACTCAACATAGTGAGTCTAGTATAGAAAGATGTGATTTGAGCAAAGTATGAGTTTCCATTCATTTCCTTTAGCTTTATGGTTGTAGAAGCATGTGCTATCATCATGTGGTATGCGGCAAGAAAGGATAAAGGCTACATAGCTGATGATCTAACTATCCTGAAACTGACACAAATGTCCATCCATCAATTTTCTTTCACTTATCTGGGGCCAAGTCACAGGGGCAACAGCCTAAACAGCGAAGCCCAGACCTCTCTCCCCCCTGCCACCTCCTCTGGCTTGTTTGGGGGAACACCAAGGCATTCCCAGGCCAGATATAATCTCTATAATATTATCCTGGGTCTCCCAATCAGGGCCTCCTCCCTGTGGGACATGCCCGGAACACCGTCAGATGCCCAAACTACCTCAGCTGGCTCCTTTTGATGTGGAGGAGCAGCATCTCTACCCTGAGCCCCTCCCGAATGGCAGAACTCCTCACCTATCTCTAAGTGAGAGGCCAGATCATCTGCAAAAAGCAGAGATGTAATTCTGAGCCTGCCCAGGTAGAAGACTTCATGGCTACACCTAGAAATTCAGACCATAGAAATTATGAAGAGAATCGGTGACAAAGGGCAGCACTGGTCCAACACCCACTGGGAACAATTCCGTCTTATTGCCAGCTATGGCCTGATTGAATGGCTCGAAGCAACTGGCCAGACACCCCACACTCCCGAAGCACCACCCAGAGAACACTTTGAGGGAGAATGCCTTCTCCAAGTCCACAAAACACCACCACCTGACACCAAATGTGCAGTACAAAAATAACAACAAACACAGGAGGAAGATTATGTAACAACAATGGCAGAGAAACAGAAAAATCTCCTTATTACTATAAGCTGCTAGCTACAGGTATGTAAGCCAATTTTTGCAGTAAAATGTGCAGGTTAACTGACATTGAACAGTTTTTTGTTGCTATAAAAATAAGAGGTGAGTTGAGAATCAGCCTGAGTGTATATGTTTGCACTTACGTGCTATTATGTGTTTATGTTTGCTAAGCTGATTAGCCACATGCAGATGTTCATGCCTGGTTAAAAGTGTTGTAGTGTAGGGAAAGTTTTAGATCCTCCAGGTAAGCAGTAAAATATACATGGGGATAATGGAGTTTATTCACAGTTATAGGACTATGTATAAAAGATGAATAATGCCACTGTGCTGCCACACGTTGGGTAGTGACGTCCCATTGATAAACATAAAGCTGAGTATTTCATTTGTTATCAAACTGATGTTTAAGACTGGATATGACGAGTGAGCGGCAGCGCTGGTTGGTGGTTCTTAGTTTATCATCCTTTATGACTTTTAGTAAGGACTGTAATTTACAAAATAAATATTTAAATATGTCCCAAAGCTAGCAATTAAAACTGTGAAGTAATCAGGAAAGTGTTTACAGAGGTCGCAGAGCAAATGAGCTGAGGGTCCTTAAACCTTTCCATACAACCAGAAGTCTAAAAACCAATGCATTCATGTTTATGTTCATCATGCCCGGCACCCTCTGGAAATTCATACAAATTGTTGAATTTCTAAATGTGTCGAGTGTATTTATGTTCTCATAAAACATTAGCAAAGACATCTTTTTTACATTTTATTTTTTAGATGATTTCCATCCATGTTTGCTAACCTTTGCAGGCACATTGCTTTGCATAAACCGATTTGTACTGCTGTCAGTTGTTTACGCACAATATAAAGAGCGAGGGGGACTCACATTTATTACTGCCGCTACAAACCAAAACCTCCGCACGGCACCTTTAAACATATTTAGTAATACGCCGACTAAACTACTTTTTAATAATTGAACATTCAGTCCAAATCATCCTAGGTTTTCACAGATGTGAGCCAGTCTGACAAACATTTTGAAAACAACATCAGTGAACCCAGCTGCCCCCTGATACTGGTAGAAGAGGTTTGGATCATAACAGAAAATGTGATTCATTCAGCAAGTAGCAGCAGTCACCTTAGTGTACAGAATTACTCTCCAGGCACCTAACTGCATAAAAACATGCAAACACACACACACACACACACACACACACACACCTCCACTCTCTCCCAGAAGCGCAGTTGGACTCCAGTTTAGTGTAAGGTATCTCGTTTCATCCAGCCTCTGTGCTGGGACTGTTTGAAGCAAAGGAAGCTCTTGTGTTTGATGGAGACTTACCTTCTTCCTCATCTCCTCTCAGCTTCCAGAGAAACTTCTCCTCTTTGATGTCTCTCCCTCCTCCACTTTCTGCCTCCTGTCATCCATCTTTCCTTTATATTTTTTCCCCCCTTCTGCCTTCTTTCCATCTCCCTCCCTAAGAAAGTATTCTGTCCATATGGAGGTGGTGGAATTGCATAAAAATGTCGTTTCATAGCCTGCAGGGCCGAGTAGAGACACTAAAAGTTGAATTTAACAGTGGCAACACCTCCCGGCACGGTGTTTCTGGGAGGCTGGTGTCTCATTAGTAATCAGAAAAAAACGTGCAATCAGGATAGAAATCCATCAAGTAGAATTCAATAACCAATTCAAATGATTTTTTTTCTTATGAAAGAACTAGAACAAATCCTACACAGAGCTAAATATATCCAAATATATTGGATGAAAACAGGCATCGGCAGAAGTTTTTAACAATTCAAGAAGTTGAGACGTGTGTTTTACCCATTTTTGTTGTTGTTGTTGTTGTTTTTACCTTGTAGTAAATGTTTTGTTATTAGTTAAACAGTGATAAATGTATTTTTTCCATATCTTATAGTTCCAGGAGACGTTCCAGTTATTGATTGTGTTTCATCGGTGTACAAGGCTACTTCTTGTGCCAGCAGTGAAGTTACATCAAACTGAGTTCAACAATTGACACAACTGTCAGAACAAACGCTTGAAGATGAAACATTAATTATTGATCTGCTCGACGATTAGTGAAACAGCTTCATCACTCGAGTTGATTGTCTGTGAAATGGCTACACCATCCATTAGCTGCCTGCTGTCTTTCTGTCTGTTTTTTTGAAACCTCATCTCTTTTTTCCCCTTTTTTAAAAAAAAACGTGAATTCTTGCTCTGCGCACTTCTTTGAACCCTCGAGCTCATTATCTGTACTTGGAGCCATTTACTAAGTCTAACCTATTTTCTCTGCTTGATATAGCAGAAAGCTTTTCTGTGTTAGGGGTAAAGGATGCTTTGGACTTGTTTTTTTTAACTTAACTACTGTATTTTCTTAAAGGGCTGTCTTCATTGACTTTTACAAAATAGTTGAAAGCACAGCCTGCACTTTATCCTTTCTGCAGAGTCTATAAAGTTCAAGCTCTTTGTTGGTTATCTGGTAAGAGAAGAAAAAAGCAGAGGGATAACTGCTGGTGAGAAGATGTGCAAATAGGAATCACCAAATCAACAAAAACCAAACAGTTGAGTCACAATGCTGAAGCTAACCCTGACTTATAGTCATGAGCTCTGGGTAGTGGCGAAAAGAACACGATCATGTATACAAACAGGCAAAATGAGCTTCCTCTGTAGGGTGGCTGATCTCAGCCGTAGGTACAGGGTGAGGAGCTCAGAGCCGTTGCTCCTCTATGTTCAAAGTAGTCGGCTAAGGTGGTTTGGGCGTCTGATTAAAATGCCTTCAAGATACCTCCCTTTGAAGGTTTTCACAGCACGACGAACTGTGGGGCAAACCCAGTGCCTCAGTATTCCCTATAAGAAACGTAAAATAAGACTAGGAACACTTGGAATACTCTGTTTATCTTATCCTGCCTGACTTTAGATAAAAAGAAGAGGGTGGATGAACGACGTAGGAGCTTACTGCCAATCACCTGCAACACTGATGACATTAAATTCTTCCATGGGTCTCCAACACATATTACATGATGGATAATTTCCAAAATAGCCACAACTACACAGAGTTTAGCAAATGAGACCAAATTAACTCATTCTAAAAATGTATATGCTTAATATTTCTAGTTGGACGTTGACTGTATTTGAGTGGGCACTAGAGGCATTTACCCGGTATGTACAGGATGTTATTGGTAAAGCAAAATAGCAGTTTGTTCCTTGTGTGTGTGGATGGTTGGTAAAGTAAAGTACTAGTTCCATCAAGTACTGACAGCAGCATGGCTGCGATCTGCTTATTGGCTAAGGCTGACCTCTGACTTCCCCTTGGAGTAAAAAGGTAGGGTAATTGCTCTCTGCGGAGACCATTACAGCGTTGTACCATCCCTCTGTTAAAACCTGAAAAGTGACCAGTCGGCATTTGCCGATTGGTCACTTTTCTCTCAAGGCCTCTGGAATCTTTTCCTACCAAGAGGAACATATCACTGATTTTCTTTCCCCAACTCTCCACATGTATTTGTGTCAACTCTGACATCCCAGGGTCATTTTAATCCTGCATAGATTGGAATGTAGAGTTTAGTGCAATTTTCAACTTGCACACATAGCATCTGTATTACAACGGCCATAAAAAGCAGTAGCGGGGCAGATGGATTAGATTAGATGATTGACGATTCCTGTGGGGAAATTAGATTGCTGCTGCTGCAATAGTAATAGGATTCAGCAGGAGAAGAAGACAAACAGAATATAAGCACACATTCAGAATAGGAAATCAGCAGTGGAAGGAAGGAAGGATCTGAGCATTTAAGCACAGTTTGGTGCCAAGAAAGAAAAACAAAAATCAAAGTGCATCTGGCTCTGCACTGAGGCCATTTGTAGAATTTTGCTAGTTATGTGGGTGTGATGTGTGTGTTACATTGATGTGGTAGAGTCCCAGGATTACCGCAGTCCAAAAAAAGATGACTAAGATTACTTGTGTGCTTGAGCAACCTCAAGCGTCCTATCATACCTGCTTGTATTGCTGTCCAGAGAGAGTTTATGAATTCATCTGCTTGCAACTGCTCCCCGGTGCTTTGGTTATGTAACATCCACAAATTCACCATTACCTCACAGCAACATTTTATCCCGTTTCACAGGTACCTCGGTCGTGACGACGTGGCCGAGGCGTCTCTGAGCAAAGCCCAGGAGGAGGGAGGCAGCGTCCGACTGGTCACAAAGGAGAACTTCTTCACAAAGAGGAGGTCTGCCTCTTCGCTAACACCACCTGCTACACAGAGGTTTGTTAAGGGAAAAAACGCGCACATAAAGGTCAAGTTGTCCTCAGGTCTGTAAGTAGTTTGCTGCTAATATATGAAACTAAAATTCAAATGTATTTCTAGCTGATCACTGTGTTTCTCCTGTCTACTACACAAACGGTATTTTGATCATTCATAGATCCGTTCTTGTCTGTAGTATTTAAAGATGAAACTTCAAGGTCTGCACATGAAGGTGGTTTGTCTCACCACATGGTTTCCTCTTCAGGATTCAGAGTATTTTCATTTTCTTTCCCTCAGCTGTCTCCATGGAGATCTGTATGTGCCTTGTGGGAGAGACACAAAGGCCCACTGAGTGTGTTAGTACAGTAAATATAGACCATAATACGATCTACTGGGTGAGATGCATCGGCCAGCTCACCCCAGGAGGCAATATCTCTATGGAAACCTGCAGCAAACACACAGACGAGCTCTCACACATATACACAGTTACTGGTGTTACATACAAAATGTCTGTGATAATCTATAAAGTGCCTTAAAGGCTCTGTTCAGGATATGTGCTTTTAGACAATAGATAGCGTTTTACTGCATGAGGTATACAGCAGTGTCTGGAAGTATAAAGTGTTTGACAGAAGCAAGCACTGCTGTGTGAATAAACACGGTAAAAGGCAGCATGGTAACAACATTAAATGGCCATTTATAAAAGCTGACTTAAAAAATGTGCTAATATGCTAGTAGCTAGAATAGAAATGGCATCCATCCGTCCAACTAACTGTGGCGTGTGGTTGGAGGGATGAGGAGAATCCATGTTTTCATAAAGTAGGAAGATTGACATCCATCACTGTTATCTATTTAAGCATTCAAGTAAAACTTGTACATAATATTGAACTGCTCCTTCAAAACAACAAATTCAGTTCAGTTCCTGCTAATACTTCCTGCTGGCTGATATCACTTGACATTTGAACTGTGGCTATAAGTTATACTAGAGTAAAAAAAAGGACAGCAAGCTCTTAGATTGTAAGGCATCTGCACAAGTCATCTGATGGGAGGCAACCTGTCTCCAAACAGTAGCAGTCTGACTCTGACTGACTGCAATCATTCTCTAAAATATTGGCAATGTTTTCCAAGTAAATGTTGTCCAGTTTATAAACACAGATACAATGGCACTCTGCTCTGATAAGCACAACTGACTGTGAACTAAAGAAACAGACATTTCTGATAACATACATCCGTTTAAAACAAGCGCATGTCTGGTATTGAAGGTATCAGTTAATCTTAAAGTGTGCCACCTATGCCTGGGCGTGGGCTAAAAAGGAAATCCTGCCATGCAGCATACGTCACTAGTGTCCATTTTGAAGGGAAACAGTCTTTATATTGCTATCCACATGAAAGCAACATGCTAAAATGTGGAAAATAAGAATCTCGATTAACAGCTGGACGTACCAGTGTCAGATCTCGTTGGTGCCTTTGGTTTCTTTCGGTATAGAGCACCAGAGATGAGCCAAGGTGGTAAACATTCTACATCTATAAACCTACATTTTTGATTCACATGCATTTTTTGGCAAATGCATTGATGTTTTACAGTTTCTAAAAGACATATTTCTGGCTTTTCTGGATGTTTTCACTATTCTCAGTTTGGACACACAAGTAAAAAGTCTATTTGTGTCTCTCTTTCATCGACTAGACTTTGCTGGCACACCATTTGTCCCATGATACTTCCAGTTTTTGGTATATTCTCAACTTTGAAACAGCAAGGTTCCCTTTTTAGAAGGTTCTCTTCTCTATTTCAATGATTAAATTTCCTTCTGTAGTGCTCTGTCACTCTGGCTCTTTGTTCCTCTTGCTGTCTCTCTGAATTGTAAACCATGGGGAAAGAGAATTTAGTCCATCTGTCCCCTCCAACGTGGCTCTAGCACCCTGCTGGGACTACATGGCAAATGCCCAGATTTGCTGTCTTCTGCCAGACGGACATGCACGCAGATACACATACTAGAAATGTTTTGCAGATAGAGCATTGTAATATACTAAATATACAGGAAAAAAACTGATTTATTTCTGTTGCATGGATATTTACACTGAAATGTATTTGCAGTTTGTAGAAGAAAGTGAGCTTTGTTTAATTTAGATCAGGTTTACAGGGTAATGTCTTGACTGATCCCTCATTTCTTTATACATGGGTGCAGCGAGTTATAAAAATGTGCAAAAATACACGAAAATCCTGAATATAAGGCAAAAACAGAGTTTGTACAGTTCTAATGAGCTTGAAAGTGAATACATGGTATGACCACCTTTATGCTTCAACACAGCCTGAACTCTCATTGGCAGCTTTCTTGTCATTTCTTTAATTAGCCATCAGGAATAGTTCTCTTGGCTTCTTGAAGGACATTCCTGAAGTCTTTTTTGGAGAGCAGGTAAACCAAAAAATTCAAATTTGGATTAATCACAACATCAGACTTGTTGCTACAGATTTTTCTCCCTGTTTCCCTTCGTTAATAATGTCTTCTTGACAGCCACTGTACCACTGAAATCACTTCTGATAAGGCTTCAGTGAGCAGTAGAACTGAAGGGCCACATGCATCTCTCAGGTCTTAGTCGATTAGTTAGATTTTTTTCTGTTTTTTACACACAAATGGCTTTTCGATACTGCTTGCCTACTAGAGAAAGGTGTGACATTTCTTCTCATGTCCCCTCCTTGTCTTGGATCCATATTTTTTTAAGGACACACCAAGCCGAGATATGCCAAGTTTTCAGCTAATAGCTCTTTGGGAGTCTGCTTGGTGGTGCAAAAAATACAATTTTATGCACGTCAGACTGTGTTATCTTTAGTATTTTTAGTAGAATCATCTAAAGAAATGAGAACAAATGATGTGTTTTTGTGACAGGCTGCTAGTGAAAAAGTGCCTAAAGCTACAATTTAAAATCGCTTCTTTGCTAAGTTAGCAGTGGTTCATGCCATTAGGTGTTTTTTTTATACTTACAAAAAGTGGGCAAAAAAGTATTCCTGTGAAAATGTTCACGCACAAGGACCGATAATCAGTGATGAAGCATCCAAAGAAACAAATGTGGGGAACTATTGCTCAAGGGCGCTTTAAAATATGACGCAAACTATAAACAAGTGAGAGGAGGTGTCTTAAGACTTTTGCACACTACTGCATGTTCAGATTCAAGGTCAGTGGCTACACATTAAACACGGTGTTTAATGAAAGAAGCTGTTGTGAATCTTTTTAACGTCGTTGTTGAAAAGAATAAAACCTTCATCAATGGGAACTATTTTTATAACAAATTCATTTGTATTGTTTTTGTTGAGATTTGGGATGCCTGGCCTCAACTTACCTGTTTGACTTTGACGTTTTATTGTGCTCCTCTTCGCCGTGTTTTCTACTTTCGTCTGAGGTCACCTGAAAAATTAAGATGAAAACTCGTCTTCCCCGCTGTCGCCAAGTGCTTTCTCATCATCATCATCGTTTGAAATCATAGGGGCTCTCTCTCTGCTGAGCTCACCATGAAATATAAAGCTCCTTGAGATGACTGTTGTGATATAGATAAAATGCTCCGCTCTTTAAAAATACAGGGCATAGTGCTGGTAGGTGTGGTTAGTTTTGCAAACTCGCAAACTAAGAGATGATATCCAGCTGCAGGTAATTTACTAACAGGACAGGCACACAACAAATCAGAAAACCATATAAATACAGGGGATACGCGTGTATGTTAAATGTAGGCCTATGGTGATAATCTGGCAGACAGTCGTTTGAATGGAAACAGGCTCGAGTCATTCAGACAGGCTCTGATCTAGGACTGTAAACTGCACAGCAGTATTTTAGCCTTGTGTTCTGTAGCGTTCTTGTATTAAGACAACTTCCATATAGATAACATATCTGCGATATGTAACTCATGGAGAGTCAAAGTATGTGCAGCTAAAAACAGTCATGTGTTAGATCTCACGAGATCAGGCGAAAACCTCGTGCGCTGTCCATGGTCCTGAAATTCTAGTGTAATAAAACTGCATTAAAGAAAGTTTTTTTTTCCTTTATTAAGGGAAGTTTTTCAGTTCATTAATGTAAATGAGTGTAAGAAGTTTTGTTGCTGCTGGTATTGCGTGACTCCCTTAGGTTGGAGGATCCAGGTCATCTTTGAGTTCACTGAGCAAATTTAGAATTCAGCTGGCTGGGTCATCTATACGTCTTTACGTCTACGTATCCTCTGCAGCCATATCAAGTTCAGAAATTGAGACATGCTTTTTATCTGCGTTAAATATTAGCTCAATTATCAGCAAAGTGCAAGTTGCAAATCAGTTTGTGCACATGATTTAAATATTATTCTCCCTATAGTTTGCGCTTTGAAAAAAGAACTCCGTGACGTTCATATGCAACAGTCACATAAACCTTTGAGTTCTCACTTTTTACTCACAGTCGTGTCATTGCACTCCTTTTACACCAAAGCTCAGTTTGTGCTGGAGCAACATGTTAGCAAATCTGGTGTTTGGACATTGAAGTCCTTCAGTACCACATCTGACTTACAAACATACAACCGTCTGTTGAGAATTTGAGAATGATGTCTTTTTGGTCTGAAGTTACCATCTACCACTTCTTCACTCCCGACTATGTTTCCCCTTTCTCTGTCTCTCTCACAGCAGGCAGGACAATCAGTCCTGTAGGACATCAGATGCACAGTCATCAACAGAGTCCAGCTACCTGCAGGCTGTGGACAGTCAGGGTGTCCCTCTGTGTCTCTCCTGCCAGCAGCCCTGCTCTACCACAGGTGGAGCGTGGGACACTCGATTCTGCAGCCACAGGTATTGCAACACTAACTACATACAGTTAGAGGAAAAGCTACGGGCTAAACTGGACATTTCCAACTTGTAATAACTTGAGAATTGCTCAAAAAGTTCTGGAGCAGATTTGTAGATAATATAGATCTCAGTGCACCTGATGTGCGAGGTCTACTGCAACAGCAGTGTCTTTGATTAGATGTCAGCCAAACAAAAACATATTAAATCAACTTTCACACAGTTTGAGAGGTTTTTTCCCCCCAAACTTCCCTGTACTCATTGTCCTCTGCGCAGAAGCCCACCCATCTGGCACCAAAAAATTCAATTATATTCAGAGCTTTAAGAGTTTGTGTGCAAAACAAACTCAGAAACACAGCAGTACAATGTTGACTTCACCCTGTTGTTTACTTTCTTTGTAGAAAGAATACTGTTTGCTCAAGACTAAAATAGATTAGACTTCAACTCTTGAATCTATAATGGTCTTTTTCCAAATCTTTTCCTGTAAATTTTTTGGGGGGGAATCAGTCAAATTTGGTCTTTACCAAACTTGATACCATTACCAATGTAAAATAAAAGTTTTTTATGGAAAATCTAAAGCAAACCTATTTCGGTTTAGTTTTTCTGGAGATGCTGCACCTTTTCCTGGCAGTCTTAATTCGATTAAATGGTTTTCAAAAGCCAGCTTCTGTTTTTTAACCAACATGAGAAAAACTTTCTATGTGAATGATTTTTAAAATAGAAAGAATTTAATCACAAGTTTCTTTCTGTAGTGCAGATGTTTCTATGTGCTTTGACCCACAGGTGTCAGGAGGAGTTCCAGTTGCGCTCCAGCCAGACTTACATGCGGTCTCAGGTGTTGGAGGCAGAGCGCGGCATCTGTCAGCACTGCGGCCTCCACGCCCATGACCTGTTCATTAAGGTTCGTGATGCTCCACCCTCCCAGCGAAAGGAGATCCTGGAGAACACTTGGCTCACCCAGCTGCCACTCAAACAGGTGGGACATAGAGCAGAGGAGGCACTGTTTCGTATTTGTCTCTCATCCATGTTTCAGGAAAACTCCACCAATGAGCTGAAGAAACTTTTTTTTTTTCAAGTGCCAAACAGCCATTAACTATGGTGGTCAGTCAGTGCAACGAGGCAAGTTGTGTCAATGTGAAATTCAACTCCACACCACTGTTTCTGTCTTTTTTATGTCATATTTCTTTCCTGTAGACCTTTATACAACCAAAGGAGTGGCCACAGTGGCGCACAGCAACTTTTACAGAAAGGCGATTGTGTTTTATTCGTTTACACAAGCTGACAGCCCGCTGCAGCTTGATTTACTTTTCCTGGGTGGCTTCACCTTTCTGCACTTCTTCCTGACTGAAAAGCTGTCTCAATCCCAATTCCAAAAAAAGTTTGGATGCTATAGAAAATGTAAATACAAACAGAATGCAATGATTTGCAAATCTCAAAAACCCAGATTTTATTCACACTAGAATATAGAAATTATACCAAATGTTTCAAGTTTGACAATTTAATCTTCCAAAAATATTGGCTGTGTTTAATTTGATGTCAACTAATTAGGTTGATGAGCAACAGGTCAGTAAGACGAAAGGGTACTAAAAGGAGCATGTAGGAGAGGTAGAGCTCTGCAAACTGTTTGCAGATTGTGGAACAATTTCAGATTAAGAATCCTCAATGTAAATTTGCAAAGACTTTGAATACCAGTTTACCAGAATAAGAATAAGTTTGGAGAAATCTCTGTATGCAAGAAACTAGATCAAAAATCAGCATTGGATGTCCGGGATTTCCGCGCACTCAGGAGGCTGCATTACAAACAGGTATGGAAATCACTGCAAGACCACTTCAAGAATTCATTCTCTGTGGATACAGTTCCTCGTGCCAGTTAAAATACTATCGTGCAAAGAAGAAGCTAAATGTTAACATGATGCAGAAATGGTGCTGTCTTCTCTTATTTAAAATGGAATAAAATTTGAAAACTGGGAAAAACATGAGAAACATGGCACCACATCGCCAGGATTGAACAGGAGAGAGACCAATCGAGCTTGTTATAAGGGCTCATATCAAAAGCCTGCATCTCTGATGGTATGGGGTACATTAGTGCCTATGGAATTGGCATCTTCCACATATGGAAAGACACACTGATGCTTAAACATATATACAGTTTGTAGACAACAAACTATACTCCCACCCAGACTACGTCTTTTCCAGGGAAGGTCTTGTGTATTTTAGCTAGACAATGTTAAGCTGCATGCTATTACAACAGCATGGTAAACCAATTTGCCTGCCTGCAGTTCAAACTTTTCACTAACTGAAACATTTGGTGTATAATAAAATGAAAAATACAGAAAAGAAGGCTCAAGAATACTGAGGAGCCAGAATCCAATATCCGACAATAATGGGACAACAATCTTCTCCCAGAAGTCCAGCATCTGGTCTCCTCAGTTGCCAGATATGTGCAGGCTTTTGTCTAAATAAAGTGATGCTACACAGTGGTAGGCATAGCCAACTTTTTTTAACCATTCTGTTCCTGTGGACTTGGAAATGACTTTTTTATAGGGTACATTTTCTCAGTTTACACATAGTTTGGTGTGTTCTTTTCTGAATAAAATATGGGTTTATGAGATTTGCATATCATTGCATTCTGTTTTTTAATTTGTGTTTTATACAGTGTTCCAACATTTTCAGAATTGGGGTCATAGTCTGTATATGTCTTCTAAATATTACTTTACATGAAACAGTGTTACTTGTAAATTGAACATAAAATATTAAAGTTTACTGTGGCTGTTCTGTGAGGACGATATGTCTCTAAATGAAAAGCTATTAGAGTTCAGAAACACAGCCCTACAGCTTGATTTTAAAAAGTCGTTTAAATATGTGTATGAACAGGAAGGTGATATATTAGCAAAACAGCTGGTTAAACTTAGTATGTAAACTTAATAAGCAAACTTGCCTGTTTTATTAAACCGGATATGGTCGCAGCTGGCACTCCTCTTCCTTAAGGCTTTCTTTGCTAATGTGGTAAAGCAATTATTAAAAACCTTTATTAAAAACACTGCACAATAAAACTTATTTGCTACAACAGTAATTCGCAGATTGATGGTTTTCTTGCAAATGCTAGCTCCATTTCCACAAAGCATAGACAGTAAGGGATCTCAGAGCAGTGAAAGCTGACCCAGCGGCAGATTGTCTAACACAGTCTCTGCCATCAGTTTCCTGTCAGAGTTACGGGTTAATGCTGCTGGTTTCTCAGCTTGACATGCTCAAGTTATTGTTAACAGGACAAAAAGTTGAGCTTGAGCGCAGACGTGCCTTCAAAATGCTTATCCCATAAAGATGTCTCTGAGTCAAGCAGAGTTAATCCTGCTTCCAGAGACAATAGCCAAATGAGACCAATAAAAGCCAGTAATATACAGGAAGTGCGAAAATGGCAAGAAAGCCTTACTTTTATCTGAGAGGAAAGCAGAATGGGATTGATTCTGCTATGTTTTAATTGATGTTTTTAGATTTTACATCATGATGATCATGATCATTTTTATACATGCAAATATTTAATACAAACTAAAACTACATGGAATCTCATTATACTTCTCATTATTAAAAAAACAGACTGAGTGTCTGAAAATTATCTGTTTTTCCCTTTAAACAGGAAGCAATGCGTGGGTGAACTAAAAAAACATTTATACATACAGGTTTTGCTTGTTGTTTTAAAGTTGTATGATAGCATGCTAACATTTGGTGATTAGCACCCACATTACCTGAGGGAATTTTATTTTGATGTGGTTGGATGTTTCAGGTGTTAAGATTTTTTTTCATATAAGGATGTTTTCTCCTCAATATTGAAAATTTGTACCAACTTTGTTAGATAACAGTCATCAAAATGCACACATTAACTGACATCAGTCTCTCTATGTGAGCCAAAGAACTGACAAAGAAGTTCTTTGTGTGTTTATGTAAGTGCAAAAATAAAAGCACCCTGTACTCCCCATCCCACCCACCTACGCATATATGCATCTACTCACACACACACACGCAGGTTGATCTGCACTCCAAGGGGCCAGCTCCCAGTAAATGGATTGCTGGGCCCATTGATTTTTTTTTTCCCAGTGCCAGGCCTCGACCAGTAAGCCTATTTGATTTGGTTGGCTGTTATCCTGCAAAGCCACCCCCCCCCCCCACACACACACACAAACACACACTCACTCCTCCTCCCCTCTTTCCAGTGCCGCCGGCAGAAGCATCAGCGCCGATCGATGCACCGAGCTTTAGAGGAAACAAACTCAGCCACATGATAAGACACCAGTGGTGGAGAAGCCTTGAGATTATAGGCTCACTCTTTGGTTCATACTGGGGGGGTTTGGTACGTGTGTGTGTGTGTGTGTGTGTGTGTGTGTGTGTGTGTGTGTGTGTGTGTGTGAGTGAGTGAGAGTGAGAGAGTGAGAATGGTTATATGTGTCTATGTTTGTAGCTTGGGCTCTCTTTTTGGCGTGCATGTGTGTAACAGGTGTGGCTGTAATGGTATTTTGATGCGCGTGTGGATTTTCAGGATGTGTTAAAGCCTTTAGGTGCTTGTGAGAGGAGCTTCAGTATGTGTGTAAGTGTGCAGTAGTGAGGTAAGGTGCACCAAAGTGCATGCTTTTGGCACAAAAGCAGGCTCAATTGACTCGAATGTGTGAGAGCTTGTGTGAGAGTGTGTAAGAGAGAGATCTGAACTCTGGCCCTGTGAGCAGGCCTGTTCTTTAAATCTGTTGGGATCAATTCCAGCTCCCTGCCTTAATGTCGGCAGAGTAGTTCTCAAAGTAGGAAAATAGATTTCTGGCCCTGAACTCTTCCCACCAGGATTCTCTCTCTCTATTGTCTTAAGCTCCTCCACTTGCTTGCTCTCTTTTTTCTTTTTGTCTCTATTCTCTGTCATCTTCCCATTCTTGCTTTCTGTTTTCTCCACTTTTTTTTCCTTTTTATATTTTCTTCATAAAATAAATTTCAGATTCACAACAGTATTATCTGCTAGTGAATCCACACTGTGTCCAGTGGGCCTCAGTACATTTTTACAAAGAAGCACTACAGGTCTTCAAATGGTTCAGCTAGTTACTCATTAGCTTTGACTTATTTCTGTTACATCTCAGACGTTCAACAACAACTTCTGCTACTGTTGACTGGTATAGATTATTTTAAAAAAGAATAATCTTTTACATCACGTGGATGGTCAGGTGAACGTACGTTACTTGCCTGGGAGCTAAGAAGCTAAGCCAGTGGAGGCAGTGTGGTCCTTTGGGCAATGTTCTGCTGGGAAACCTTGGGTCCTGCATCCATGTGGATCGCTTTTACATGTACCGCCTACCTAAGCATTGTTGCAGATCATGTACACCCTTTCATGGAAACAGTATTCCCTTATTAGCAAAACACTGGTGTCTTGCTGTATTTTCTGTAGTAGTCAAAGGAATTGAACTGTGTATTTATATTGTGTCTGTGTTTCTACTCCTTCTCCTTTGCCTCCAAAGACATCAGTTTAACTGATAAAACTGTGACTGTGTCGACTATCACCTTAACAAGTTAAACATATAAAAAAAAAGAGCAATTAAAACAGAAGCTCACCTGAAATACTACTCAGGATATTGCAAATGCATTTTTTTTAATCTTACTTACAAACTTACTCATTATGTAAGTTTTCCTTGTATGAGGAAAACTCTCCTCCTCTAAATCTAGTGAAAAATGTGCTTTAAAATGTAATTAGCAGAATTTTTTTTTAAAAGTCACAAAAAGTTGAGGCATTTAGGAGTGTGCACCTTAACTGTAGCACGATATTCCCAGCGGTATTTTTAACCTAATTTCTGTCAGGCAGGCTTGCGAGCTCTCCCTGATTAAGTTTCCCTCCAGCTGCCCGTAATGTAGGCCACAAACATTTTGGTGATTTATACAGCTGTACCTGAGGCAGCAAACGGTGATGGATAGCATGAGGTCAAAGTTTGCTGTCATCAATTCGGCACAAATGATGTTTTCATCAGCTGGTCTTATCCTCACAATCACACAGGCTTACATTAATCTCAGCATAATAAACTTCCATCAGAGGCCCTTTCCTGCAGTTTGCCTTCATTATTTCCTGGATTTTGCCAGTTATGTTCTCTGCTGGGATGCGTTTTTTTGGCTTGAGACTGTTTTTTATCTTCTTTTATTGTGAGGCGCATTGCAGAAATGTCCCCGCAGTGCAGAGATTTGTTTAATATGAATGATTTGTCTGTGCCTGTGTGTGCTGTAAAGTAACAATTTAGGTCACTGTAGTACCCAGCGAAAGGCTGAGCTTTACTAAAGACATCACATCAGTGCAAAGAATTAACTTTAGCATAGATGGATTGTTTGGGAGGGGAGCGCTATCAAACGTTGTTTTAGGCAATTTAGAGCAGTGTGAGGGAACATCCGAGGGTAGCCGGTGTACTGAGACGCTCACTGTTGTATTCCGGTGTGCTTCCAGCTGAACGAGATGATCCGAGCTCCTGTTGAAGGGGATTTCTGGCAGGTTGACCACATCCGTCCGGTCTACAGCGGAGGAGGCCAGTGCTCTCTGGACAACCTGCAGACACTCTGCACTGTCTGCCACAAAGCCGTATGTGCACACTCCGCATCACAGCACCCATAACAACCGCAGCACCAGCTTTTAAAGCCAAAGGGCTTAGGGGGCAAAAGCAATTTGTCTAACATTTTAAGGTGCACAGCAGATGGAGCTCTCCTTTATCCCTGTATAAAGAGAAAGCGCCATCACTCATGTTGAGGATCACATGTGCTGGCAGTAATGTGATACATGGTCAAACACATTGATCAAAAGTCATATTATCCCTCACAAAGCTATATACTGCCTATAATAACATCACATGATGTGGCTGTGTGACATTTTGATGTATAGCATGCGTTGGAAAATGCTATATATCGGCCTCTTCCTTCTTGCACTCCTTCAATATTTCATATTTTCAGTCAGCCACTTCTTAAAAGCAGATCTGATTTGAGAAGAAACTTTTCAAAATAAGACACAGCTTTCACCGTGAGCTGAAATGTGCTTTGCTTTCACACCAGAATGCTTTTTTCTGTCAGCTTGGAAGGAAACGCTTCACATGTTGACGTATGTAAACTGAAGCAAAGCACTGCGACTGATAAGGGGATCCTCGGACTGTTTATGCCCCCTCTCAGACACTTTAATCTAGAGATGCTCGATATATCGATCTGATTTTTCTGTGCTGACTGCAGATGTAACCTCTTACATCATGTTCCATTTTTCTCCACAGAGAACAGCTCAGCAAGCCAAAGAACGAAGCCAGAGCAGGAAGAGTGCTGCAGCTTCCAAGGTTTCGTCAGACATCAGCAGGTTCTTCGTTCGGAAAGAAAACAATTAGCTGGGACCTGTTACGCTTTCACTTATTGTCAGTTAGGGATAGAGCGATCCAATACTTGGATCAGATAGCCTGACACCAAAAGCTAGATCAGACATCCGTGACAGGGCTTAGCTATGCTCTTCAGGTCTATCATGTTTTGTGTTTACTACCCCACGCATCGGCAGCAATCTGCTAACTTCCAGCAGTCAGCTAACAGCAAAGCAACAGTAGTTCAAAGTGTTTCGCTACAGCAACACCAGTTTGTCTTAATATGCGTACAAGTGAGTTGGCACGACTGAAGAGCTTCAGCGACAGCAGTTCGGTCTGTTTCTCTTTCTCTGTCATTATGTTTGGTTTAACACTTGTTTGAAAGCTTTTGCGTCACTCATGGTAACTTAAAGGAAATTAAAGGAGAAACTGTGACTATAAATTACAGCACTGTGCTGTAATTAATCCTACACAAGGTTGAAATAACGCTAATGCAAATAAATGTTTTTTTAAAGCATAAATACATTTGTCTTTTAATACTTTTCTAATGAATAGGTCGATAATCTTCTGTCTCACTCCTCAGAGTGAGAAATACACATTATTGATTTAACACTGGACCTGGTAGCAGCAGATACCTGAGGCCAAGGTATCAGTGTGGTATTAGAAGTGGAAAAAGTTAGACTGGTGTATCCCCAGTTACAGTCCTGGATGCTCATATTAAACATTACCAAAGTGGTTAGAAAATGTGCAAAGTTCCAAAAGTTCAGGCTTCAGATAAACAGCCACTTTTTAGATGTTTTCTTTCTGCTCTTTTCTTTGAGAGTTGATATACGTGGTGTTATCTCAGCTACACGACTATGGTCACAGAAACTCAACCCACCTGTTCAAGAGGGGCAGCCAATCAGGAGATAGTCAGCTTAAAGGGAAAGAGAAGACAGTATAAATAATGCACGTACAATCCTTGACCCCTGTGTTTGCATGAACACTTCTGGTCTTATAGAACTTCATCAGACAACAACCAGCAGTTATAACCTCGCCAAACACTTTGCTCAGTCACTCGACCCTTTGCTATTTGCTTAGTAACTCATTTTTAGGTCGTATTGAACAGAAGATTAGGTCCATTTTATAAATTTTAATGGATATATGAGTCAGAAAGGAGGAGCTAAATAGCTAGTCATAGGCAGGCTTAGCTTGGGACATCACGACCAAATGAGTAATGTCCATCTTTTATACTGTATATGGAGAGAAGTTATCTAAAACGGCTTGTTTCAGGCAGCAGATGAGCCGATGGGCAAAACCAGTGGGAAGGATAAATATAGATTATTTTGAACTGTGCAAAGTCACTAGACCCTAACTGCAAGACAAAAAAACAAACGAGAGAAACAGAAGAGGAAAAGCAAAATAGGCCCCCTTTAAAGGTTTGGTGCAGTTTGCACATGTAAAGGTGTTTATTCAGTTTACATAAAGACGCACTGTGTGAAGTATCAGAAGTCCCATTTGCCGTGACAGATGAGGATACAAGGCCTTTAAAGATTCTGCCTAGCTTTCAGATGCTCTCATCTGCGTCCCACTGGACACCATTACGTTGGAAGATCTAGTAGTGGAGATTTACCTTAAAGAAAAGTGCAGTGACGTCTGCATCAAATGCAAATTCAGCCAACTCCCCTCTCGTCCCCGAACCGTCACAAGTGCGGTAGTTTTGATTTATGACGCCCCCTTCCCTTTTTTTTTTTTTTTGCTCGAGGCTGAAATGGAGCAGGTTGTTTAGAGAGATGCTGCTATTTTAAGATTTTGCAAAGTTGGTGAAAAGTAGCAGCTCAGAGATGAATTGCGAGCTTTGTGATTAAAACTCTACAGCAGCAAACACACCCAGGTGTCCTCATTGGTGCGATCAACAAGTGTCGCCTTGTAAATCTTTTTTTTTTCTTTATGAAAGATGGATGAGCACTCTCTGATGGAATGAGAAACCTCTTTTCACCTTGTTTCGTTTCTTCTTCTCCCGCTCTGGCGCTGTAACCGGTTTGGACTGTAAATACAGCGAGCCGTCGGCCGTTCCGACAAGCTCGCAAATCGTTTCATCGCCTCAAGTCAGGAACATTATCGTCCATGTCCACGCATCTACCTCCTCTTCAGCTGTGCTTGATGATCTGAGCAGAGCTAAAGTCAGTCAGGAGGGCTATGTTTAGAGACAGAGAGCAGAGTTACTATGGAAACAAGGCTTTAGGTTCAGCCATGTTGGGAATATTGAATCTGTTCTTGTGAGAGTTATACAATGAGCTAGACAGACATCAGAAACTCCAATCAATACCAGCAGCCTCCTGCGAGAACGAGGCCCTCGCATTCCTCCGCAGCGCGGTTTTACCTCCCCTCTCCGCTCTGAGGCTCCACCGTCGACGTTTTAGGGTGTCGTCATGTCACGATTTGCCTGTCTGTCAGCCGTGTCAAACGCCTAACTCAGCACATTCTGCCGTCGCAGGAAAGTTTTAAATTTTTCTGACAGCCCCCCCCAACTTCTCTCAGCCTATCAGCTGAAGACGCGCTTTAAACTTTCTCTGAGCCCATGTGGGTGCACGAGTGGGTGTATGTGTATTTCCCCTACGGCTGCTCCAGGTCTCCACTTAATAAGACCGTTGTTCCTCTCCTGTCCAAACCGACAAGCTTTGTGAGTAATGAACATCTCCCAGGCAGCCTTCCAACAACAGCAGGTTTCAGTGTCAGTCCCTGTCAGCAGCCAATGACTCTGATCCGCTGTTTTATTACACCCAAAAGGTGTGTGTGCGGCAGAGAGAAAGTGAGGAAACTAGTGCGAAAGTGTGGCTGAGTGTGTGTGCTGCTCAGATTAAGCTCGTGTGTTTGGCAGAGGGAAAGTGTATATTGGACAGGAGAGGAAGTGGTGTGCATGTGTTTGTCAGAGGAAGCCATAATGAGGCAGCGCCCAGATGAAGATATCTTGCATTCCTCCCAGAGGGTCTGCTGGGTAAAGAGCAGCGCCACAGCCGCGTGACACTGTTTGCGTTGGACAACCTATCAGCCCAGAGAACAACATTACCTCCACGGGTGATGACAGTAATAAAGATGGACTCAAACACCGACCGAGGTTTGCCTGTTTGTTTTCCGTCTAACGTGCTGCCCGCCTTCCTCTCACTTTTTGAAGTTGTCATCAGAGCAAAGAAGAAAAAAATCCAACTTGCTTTTTTTTCCTCCATCAAGTGAAATCGACATCCTTTCCACGGTGCCCCTACCGCATGGACCTTTCTGCAGGTTACATAGCAACAGAGCATACAGTGAATGCCGTGTGGATAAAATTAGCTGGACAAATATCTAGCAGAAATAATCACATGTAATTACAAGATCACAATATAATGTCAAAAGAAGGATGGAAGGGAAAGAAAAACAGCGCCATCTGACAAACATACAAAGCACAGAGAAACTGCTTTTAGTGCTTCTCATTACTTTATGTTATACGCTATGTTATACACATTTACATTTCATCTAAATATGGGGGGAGTTTCACATTATAAGGTCTGGATATCCAAAAGATCCAAAAAGTTCAGGCTCCTCCAAACACCCAGTTTCAGAGTATTTTTTCTACTTTTTGATCTGTGTGATGTCAGTGAGAGCAGATACAGCTGTAACCTGCCAATTCAAGCCAGCCAGTTAGACAAAAAGGTGGCTCCTGCCTCACTCACACAGGCCTAGAGACTTGTCGGTGACCCCTTGGTGACCTTTGGTTGCTTGGAAAATTTTCTATTCCCTGACCTGGAATGCTGGCAGTGAAAAACAGCTGAAATCAGTCACATGACAGACGCTGATTCATCTGCAGACACATTCATCTGCGCTGTAGTGCAATTTGAAAAAGCGAGCTCACCTTTAAAGTAAAAGTTGTCTTACCTCTGCAACGGAAAAAGGTGCTTTCTGTTTTGCATTACACTTTTCACATTTTCTCTGTTGAATTCAATTCAGTTCAGTTTTGTTGATATAGCACCAAATCACAACAGTTGCCTCAAGCTACTTTACATTTTATAGTAAAGACTCAACAATATTACAAATTACAATCATACAGGTGTATACACCATCAAGCACATTTTATTTAGGCAAACACTTGGTGACAGTGGGGAGGAAAAACTCCCTTTTAACAGGAAGAAAGCAGGTTCAAAAGGCGCCCAGAGCAATCACGAGGACGTTTTGGGTGCAGCACTTTATACCTCTTTGCACCCACTTGAAAACCTCTCACAAATACACACTTCTCCCTAGCAACCAGTGGTTGCCAGGGGAGATTTCTAGGACCACTGGCTCATTTCTGGGCTTGAGTGAATTTGGCTTTAGCAAACAATTTAACAGCAAACTCTAGCAGCCACTCACCAACTGGGCGGAGGAAGACCTCTTCCCTAACAACCATTGGTTACCAGATGGTCATGAACTGATCTCTAGGCCTGGGTTACTTGAGCCTTAAGGGGAGGGGGAGGGGCTAAAAAAAGGCTTGATGGAAAGCACCCAGGGTCAGTATAAGAAAAATGACTAAGAATAAAAATATGAAGCTGGAATTTAGCATATTAGTTTTTTCCCCTTTAAACGATTATTGGGTTTAACATTTAACACGTTTCTTTTCTGATTTAAAAAAGATTATATTAAACCACCAAACCCAGCTTAACTTTTCTTGAAAGTTTTGTGTGTTTATGAAAGTTGGATACATAATTTCTTTAGGCTGCTGTTTTCAAAACCCGAACACATCTGGGGCGCCTTTAGCTTTCACAGTGTTATATCGAATCTTTTAAAGTGGTGTTAATAAATAAACCTAAAGGTACGACTATCGCTACAAGCTAATGTAGCATGCTTTTATTGCTGACCGGTGTCGAGGGTAACACATTACTGTAATCACATTCCATTTGTCTGTAACATATTAGTTTCTTTATACAGCAATCACATTACAGCTACTAATTATACAAATACATCAGTCGTGCTCTGTAGGTATTTAATCTGCATCACTGGCAGGTAGAAATATGCTGACCTCGGTTAGTGCGGCAGATAACACACAGAGGGGAGAGCAGTCTACAAGTTTGAAGAACTGTTTTGAATTTGTTGTGTTCAGGGACGTTTTCAGGATTGCGCAGCTGGAACCAAGAGCAAAGCATCAGGGGGGCGCGGGAAAACAGAATGGTTGATCAGACATAAATATGGTGCAGAAAATTGATGTAGAAAACAGTGAGGAAGGTGCACTTTCCAGCCTGTGCCTTCATACAGATGGTATTCATGAAAAGCGGGACCGCACGAGAGTTTAAGATGCTTTTTTATGTGTGTCAAAACAAGGATTTAGACCTTTAAGACTTCATAATCCTGTTTAAGTAGCAAAAAATTACAAAGGTTTAATACATTATACGTAATAGCCCTTTTTTCACACCCATAATCCTGTTGGTTCATAATTCCTGATTAATTATTTGTGTATGACTTTAACGTGCAGCTGGAGATGATTTGAATTCATTCTATAAAGCTGGATAGCTTTATCTGCAATAATACAGCATATATGTATATTTTAAAATCTTCAAAAACCATAAATAACTAAAGCTTTCAAATAAATGGCACAGAGGTTTCAGAGCAGAGTTGCAGAGATTACGACATGCACATTCATCCACTGCTGGAACTAGTCCTCCCCAAAAACAGTATTTACCTGTGTTTCTGTAATCGTGTGATGTTGTGATTGTTGGTTTTGGTCTCAACTCATCAAAATGAAGAAGCCATTACTAGTGTGAAAACAGCACATTTCCTCTGCATGTTAAAGCTGCTGTCACATTGGTATTCGTAATGTGGGTCAGAGGACCTCCAGGGGCTGTGACAGGGCTCCTGGGGCTCCTCGGCAAATTGAGAAATAGATTAATATCACTGCAACTCAATTCCATAGGAACTTCTGCAATTACAGATGTTACATTAAGTGTAAGGATGATTATTGCAGTTTTAGCTTTTAGTCTCAGTTTCATCTCCCCGCAGGTTGAGGGGGTGGGGGGGTCTGTGACATGAAAATGTTTGGCCACCCCCCCCGTTCCAACCAGGCCAGACTTTACGCTAAACTACACAAATCATTCGTAATTCAATCACGATTTGCATTCAGACAGCACGGCGTTATATTTGGCCCCATTCCACTGGTTATTCCATTTCAACCTCGCCTGCCCCCATAATCTACTTTGGCCTTTTCAGCTGAAGGAAGCGCTTCTACAAACCCAATCATGTGTGACAGGTGTGATGGAGAAGGGCCAATAAAAGCCTGCACAGCGCACTGCGTGCGGCCGCCGGCTCTCCAATCCGTGGCTGAATCCTGCTGTGGTTTGATTCCTGGCTGCCATGCTCGCCGCTGTGATCCCTCTGTGTCTGTGACCCTCCCTGCCCTTCAGCAAGGAAAAGGAAATAGATGTGAGGGAGGCCGTACCCCGCTGTTCTCCTTCAGGAATGAAAAACAGCCGCGGCACAGTCTCTGTCTTGCCAAAGCACCTCTGATATTCTGTCATTTGGTGGAATGTGAACTGCAGAACCTCATTATAGAAAAGGAATGAACCTCGAGTCAGACCTCCGCAGTGTTGTGTTACAACACCGAGGAAGCTTGTATTCTAAAAGGCTACACCCGTATCGCCTAATTGAACTCTGGAGTCGGCATTTAGGAAGCGGTTCTTGGCTTTAAACAGCCCCAGCCAGAGAGGCTTTTGTCTTTATTGTCATATTATCTCTTGGGATGGTGATAAGATGATTAATCATTTCCCGCTGCAGCAAGAAGGCTGGCACCGCTCGGCGGAGCGCGACGCCCTGGGTGGAGGAAAACGGTATTATGGCCCAGGTAATTGGTGGAGGACCATCACTCATAAGCGATCTAATTAATCTCATTAAAACACCCTCTCTGCTTGCACAGAGGTGTTTCTTGAGGAGCGCTGCAACAGAAGGCGTTTTCCCCCCGAAATGGGTTTATCCATCCTGATAAGTGTCATATACGCACATGATGTTCTGAGAGGAGCTGCAGCTGAAGCGAGAAACAGAAAATCGATACAACAATTCCATGTAAACCTCAGCCGGCTATTTTCAAATGTCATTCAGCATAGTAGGAGATGTGCAGTGGTAAAAGGATGCTTTCTCATTGCTCAGCTGGAGGTGGCTTTTGTCAAGTCCAAATTCTATTTATTCAAGATGGCTCCCTGGTTGTCTCCCAAGATGCATGGCATGCTGCGGATTAAGAGCAAAAACGCAATCAATTCACCCAGTGGGAGATCAGGGGAAATAACAGATAAGGTTCTTAGCATAATTCATACAGTCCCCAATCTGGGCTAGGATTAATGTATGTCTTGGCTGTAGTTGGCTCTCATTTGTATGTTTGGAGCTTGCGTGGGGCTAAATTGGCGCTTCATGTGGCCCATTACAATCAGGCTTTGTTTGGAAGGGCCCCAGCGAGGACTGGATCTGACCGCATTGTTTTACAAGGCATCTGTATCTAATGCAATTTAGGACTGAAGTAATCTCATCTACATTTCAGGATCTGTTACACAGTCTTCCATCTTTTCAGCAAGCCGTGTCAGCAATTTAATCTGCGCTCTACCTCTTAGCATCCACCAGGTTGGCCATGACCTGACTAGGATTAGGTTCACTGCTTACGTCACATATGCTAGTAAATCTACCCCATAATGTATTTATGTTTTTTTTTTATGTTCTGCCAGAGATTTCTTCCTGTTAAAAGGGAGTTTTTCTTTCCCACTGTCGCCGAAGTGCTTGCTCATAGGGGATCATATGATTGCTGGGTTTTTCTCTATGGTCCCTCGCTGTTTCACGGATTTTTTTGTGCAATTTTGCATGCTTTTTTTTCCCCAGTGTATTGTTTTCTGCATCCTGATTGGCTGTAGACCATTGTCTAATAATAATAATAATAATAATAATAACTTTATTTATAAATTGCTTTCAAACAAAATCTCCTCTGTGCCGGTACAGAATGCGTTCAGCTTGTCAAATTTACATAACTCTTCGATCGCTACAGTGTGACTCTGAAGTGCTGTACTGTGTGTTTGTAGGTTTTCTCCCCAACAAACACAACAATGTCGACAAAATGTTTTGCACTATCAGAGGCACATGCAGTAGCACACAAAAGGCAGACGAAGATGCTAACCATCGCACAAGAAGTTGGACTTCTGGACATGCTAAAGTAGAAGTTACAGTATATTTCAGATTATAAGGCGCATTAAGCGAAACAAAACAGTCAGATAAGTCAAACTTTACTCAACTCATTCTTCTTGCTTCGTCTTCTTCCGTACCATTGATTCATTAATGTTGAATTCTCTGGCAGCTGCTCTATTCCCATGTTCTGGACCTGAAAACAAGGTTTGATCTTTGGTTTCATTCTCTGTTTAAACAAGAGAGAAAAGTGTGAAAATGTTCACGCCTGTCTGAGAAAAGTGTATAAAGTGTGTAGTGAGAGGTTTTTCAGCCTTAAAACATCTATAATAATTGTAAAAACAAAACCTCGCTACTTTGCGGATTTCACTTATCGCTGGTTATTTTTAGAACGTAACTCCCGCGATAAATGAGGGACCACTGTATTGTAGGGTCCACCTTACAATAAACAGCACCTTGAGGCGACTGTTTTTGTGAATTGGTGCTGTATAAATAAAATTGAATTAGAAAACTGAATTGAACTACAACATATAAGCACGTAGCTCAAATGTAACCCCTCACTCAAACCAGCGAAACTCCCCTTTCTGTCGTTTTAAAGATGTTTAACTACACTTTTAATCCAGATTAATAAGAAACAGAAGTGCAAGTTCAACAGTATATCTCAGCTTTTTTACATGATAAAGAAATGTTGCACGATGCCAGCCCAAATAGAGAAATCTATATTCATAAAATAGTTACAGTTGCTCACTGCCCAGACTAATTCACATTAATTCATTAAAAAAATGTTCATGGTTAAAAAAAAAGCAAAGATATAAATCTGGGTGATACTGAAAAAACAAGAATTTTGCTGTGTTTTAATTTTGTTTATCTAATAATTATAACTAATAATTGCTTTGGTGTAGCATGAATGGCAGTGTGGGAGGTCTTTCTCAGTAGGAAAAGCTGTAAAAGCGATGAAAACACATTTCCCAAGGGCTCTCTGCTGGGCCGAAACTGGCCCCCGGACCTTATGTTTGCCACCCCTGCTCTAAGTGGTTGGTGATCAGATGCTAAGAGATTAAGCAGGATATTTAACCTCTTGAATACCCAATGAAATATATTCCCCGAATGCATAAAATCCTTGTTTAAAAAAGGGTTTGAGTCATTAAAAAAACATGCATTTCATACATTAAGATGTCACATGCTGTCCTGGCAGCACTTGACACAGGGGGTAGAAAGCCGCAGGAGGCTACGGTATTGCTATTTTCCCCTTTCATGTAAAGCTGCATTCAGAAGATTGAGATTGAAAATGGAAAGCCGAACAAAACGCCCTCCAACAAGTTCCCTTTTCATGAAGCCTTAAAAGACATCTTTTCATCTCCCATTTCGTTTGGCGGCCATTGATCAGCCATCTTTCACAGATTGCTTCCAGACATCTATTCAGCCGCTCTGTCGCTGCTCAGCGTGCCTCTATTTCATAGGTCTTAATGGCAAGGTCTGGCTATTGTGCCGAGATTAAAACCTGAATTGCAATCACTTAAATTGACAATAAATTCACAGGAAATCATCTCTGTCGGCACTTGTGAAAAGTGAACCGGCTGCAGAGACGTTTACACAGAGCACAGTGATGCAAAGCTGGGTTCATTTCCAAATTTAAAGGGGGGCAAAACAGGACTTCTCTTGCCTCATCCTGTAAAATTAGGATCTCTCTCTTTTTTTTTTTTTGGAACAGCGCATGAGCAAGAAAAAGGTCATGTCAGTCTTGTGACAAGAGTGACAGGTCTGGGGCATCATTACTGAGACTTGGAAGGTCTGCGTAAGCACCTCTGGTCACCTCAGGAGAATAGATCCCCATCGTGCTGCCGCCGGCCTAATGAGCACAGTCAGCCCTGCATCTAATGAGGAGAGGGCGATTGCGACCGTCTTCCATCAGCCCTCTGCTCTGTCGGTACAACATCCCATAATACCTGAACACACGGCGTGAGCAGCTGAACAGCACCGGATATCTTGTCACACATCAATGAAGAAGCAATACGGAGTCGGAGAAGGGATCTGCGAAATGGCCTTATCGCAGGTCCAGAGCTGAAAACATTGTGACTAGGTTTTTTTTTTCAGGTTAACTTGATATTCATCCACACTTCTACGCGGTCAACAATATCATGTGATAGCAAATCTGAGCAGGCTGCAGGAAATATATGGAGCCGCTATTCAGTTGGAGGTCTGTCCTGCTTGTTTTCAGTTCACAAGATTATATCTAGTCCCTTTTTTAGGTTCCTAGTTGAAGAGTTTGTGGATTTTTGGACTGAGTGTTAGAAATGTCTTAAATACATTTTTTGGGGGGGTTGTATTTTCAGCCTCTTTGAATATGTTAGTCTGGTTCCTATAAGTGAAGCTGGACTACCTGACTTGTGTTCACAACACAGCTTAAATTGTGTATTTTATTGGCATTCAGCGGCAAAATGACCCCCACATTTAAAGGTTATGTTTTCATCGGGGTGTCTGAAGACTGGAGGAGCATCTTTAGGTTGACGTTGGTACAGACATTGGTTTTGGACTCGCCCTTGGTGCTGATCCAGATCTACGATTATCCCCTCATAGACCTAATTATAATCCTAGCAGGAAAAAAAAAGGCCACACAGTACACACTTCAGTTCAGAAGTTTGGGATGAGTTTGATGAGACCAAGTGGCAAGTTTAACTTGAGTCTGAGGTGTTAGGAGGATTTCTTTGGGTGTTAGTCTGAGAATTGTTTGGCGTTGGCAAAGGTTTTAGCGCTTTGTGGTGAGAAAAAAAACTCCAATAAAATGAGAAATGATCTTTTTTTGGTCAAACACAGTTATTTCCATTGTGTAAATGTACGCCTGTTAATACAATGATGAGCAGTTGGTGTATTAGGGGAACTCACAAAGAGTTTGCCTCCTTTAGTGCGAAGGGTTCATGAAGGAACACACAAATACTATGCTCAAATTAGTTGGGGGCATAAATTCATCAGCAGTGGCTGAAAATACGAGTAAATGAAGCCGTGAAACCGGTCTGTCATCAATCTTTCATCATATATCGTAACGTGACTTCCAAGTCTTGCAAAACCAATTATACCTGTATCACAAATGTCCGCAGAAATTTATTGATAACTACTTTCACAATTGGCTGTTTGAGTGGGTTGCATTTGGCCACTCAAGCATGGACATCTACACACCCACACCACTTTGTGTGTGTGTGTGTGTGTGTGTGTGTGTGTGTGTGTGTGTGTTCAGTTATGCCAGTTTTTCCAATTGCTGTGTGAGTGGGCTGGTGTAAAAAAAAAAAGAAAAAAAGAAGAAAAAAAAAAAAGGGGTGGGAATGGCGGCAGGGGGGGATAGCAATCTTAGCCATCATCCCACACAGAATTATTCTATGTGATGGTATAAATCTTATTTAATTATGTGATAGCGGCCAGGTTTGCCAGTCGGGATGAAAGGAGTGAGGTGTTCAGATATACCTGGAGACGCGAGGGCTTTTTCAGTAACTTGGACAGTTTTAAGATGCGGCGCGAGCATCGGTGCTAATCCTGCGAGTGTAAAAATCGAGTCAACACCTTGCCAGTGTTTATATAAGTCCTCACTAGCAGATAATTCATTTTTTAAGTCATTTTTCAACACATGATGTCCTAGATTCGTATCTGGTATATTAGAGGTAACAGCAAGGCTAGAAGCAAATGACTAACAGGAACTCTGGTGTTCGCTGCCTGATAGCAGCTGATCCTGTTCGCTGTCTGACATGTGTGACTGAGTGTGACTGGATGGAGTTTAGTGTGATCAAATGTCTGTGTGTAACAAAAGAAAAAAATGTGCAAAAGAAAGAAAGCAAGAATTTCTATTAGAACTGCAGTGACGTCGTTGACAAAAACTGAAGAAAATAAAGCCGGATGCCATAAGTGCCAAACAGTTCCTTTAATGGCCACATGAGGGCTTGCACCAAAAGCAAGTCACTTATGTCAGCCTCAATGTTAAAAGAACTAAATACACATAATTAAAAAGCCTGTTTAGAGTAAAATACTTTAGTTTCTCTTTTCATAACAACCAGCCAATCGTCTGCTAGGCCTCAACCCCGATAATTCCAGTCAATGAACTGAACCTCTATACTTTGGGCTTTTGAAGCTTTGTTGGGGCATTTTAATCAAATTATGGGACAAATTATCAACTGCTATGATTTACAAACCAAGATTGTTATCAGAGAACTTGGAGAACCCCCAGTCTCTGGGTTTCCTTCAGTTTTGTAGGTGATGCACACAAGTTGCGTTGGGTGTCTTTAATGTTGGAACTAACAATAAAACCAGAACCAGTACTGGTACCTGGAATTCAGCAGCCGTACCCAATGGTACGTTTGTTTGGTACTTTTCAGCACTCATTTTGGCACAATTAATTCAAATAATAATAAATTCAATATAATTAATTCACATTGCAGACATTGTGGACGTCAGGGTCACAGTTATGTCCGACTGTAATTGGTTACGGTTAAATATTTGTTTGCCTTTTTTTTTTTTAAATGCAGCCATCATAGTAAAAGAGCTTGTGGAATACACCAGGCACAGACACACGCACACACAGGTAGGTACAGCCAACTTCCACATTTATTCAAGTGTTGTTGTTTTGACAGCTGACTCAGTCACACAGTCTGACAGCTCACGAGCCCAGCTGATCTCTCTTCTGGCCGCTCCTCCTCGTCTCACTATAAACACAGCGGAGGGAGACCATCATCAGTCCATAAACAACATCAGCTGTTCTTACCGGCCTCGCAGCGCCGCCCTGTTGAGCCTTCCGCTCCACTCCTCCCCTGCAGCTGCGCCCGGGGCCACGCCTCCGCCACACACCCCCACCGCCCGTTCGAGGCCGGGGAGCCGTCCGGCCGAGCCAACTCCCCCCCCCCGCGAGCGAGAGAGGAAATCGGCCACTGCCATCTGCGCCCCCGGCCTATGGATCACCTTGAACTTAAAGGGCTGCAACGCCAGATACCACCGGGTGATCCGGGCGTTGGCATCCTTCATGCGGTGGAGCCACTGCAGTGGGGCGTGGTCCGAACAGAGGGTGAATGAGCGTCCCAGGAGGTAATAGCGCAGGGAGCCGACCGCCCACCGGATGGCCAGGCACTCCTTCTCCACGGTGCTGTACCGGCGCTCGCGCTCTGCTAGCTTCCGGCTGATGTATAGGACAGGGCGGTCGGCCCCCCTTACCTGCTGGGACAAAACGGCTCCCAGCCCTCTGTCTGAGGCGTCAGTCTGCAGAACAAAAGGGAGGGAAAAGTTAGGAGTGTGAAGCAGCGGCTCCCCACAGAGAGCCTTTTTCACCTGCACAAACGCCGCCTGGCACGGCCCCGTCCACTGGACCAGATCCGGGGCACCCTTTCGAGTGAGATCGGTCAGGGGGCTGGTTAGCTGCGCAAACCCCGGCACAAAGCGACGATAGTAACCCGCCAACCCCAAGAACCGTCTCACCTCCTTTTTCGTCCTGGGGCGCGGGCAGGATGCGATAGCCGCCGTCTTCTCCACCTGTGGACGCACCTGCCCGCCCCCCAGGTGGTACCCCAGATACTGCACCTCCCTCCGTCCAACCGCACACTTCTTCGGATTGGCCGTGAGCCCCGCCCCCCTCAGGGACTCCAGGACCGCGGCCACCCGCAGCACATGCTCCGCCCAGGTGTCGCTGTGGATGATCACGTCATCCAGGTAGGCGGCAGCATACGCTGCGTGCGGACGCAGTACCCGGTCCATGAGACGCTGGAAAGTGGCCGGGGCCCCGAACAGGCCAAACGGAAGTGTCACGAACTGGTACAAACCGTAACGGAGTGGAGAAGGCCGTTTTCTCCCTGGCCTCGGCAGACAAGGGAATCTGCCAATAGCCCTTGGTTAAGTCCAGTGTCGTGAAAAAGCGGGCCGTGCCTAACCGGTCCAGGAGCTCGTCGACCCGAGGCATGGGGTAGGCATCAAAGCGTGACACTTCGTTCACCCTGCGATAGTCGACACAGAACCGTATAGACCCATCCTTCTTCGCCACCAGAACGATGGGGCTACACCAGGCGCTGTGCGACTCTTCTATTACTCCCATCCTCAGCATTTCCGCCAATTCCCTCTGCACGATTTTTCGCTTGTGCTCCGGGAGCCTGTAGGGCCGTGAACGCACCGTCACGCCGGGCTGCGTCACGAAATGGTGCTCGATGAGGGACGTCCGGCCGGGCAGGGGGGAGAACACGTCCGCAAAACGCAGTTGCAACGCGACAACATCCGCTCTCTGGGCCTGTGTGAGATGGTCATCACAAGGGAGGGAGGTGGGAATGATAGAATTTGGCACCTCAGGCCCCAACTCATCTCTCTCCTTCACCAAGCTCACCAGAGAAGCGGTTTCAACCTCTCGCCACAGTTTGAGGAGATTGAGGTGATAAATCTGCGCGGCTCCTCCCCTGTCCGACCGAGCGACCTCATAGTCCACGTCCCCGACTCGCCGTGTGACCACAAAGGGTCCTTGCCACTTGGCGAGCAACTTCGAGCTGGAAGTAGGGAGTAACACAAGCACTTTATCTCCCGGTGAAAATTGCCTGAGCCTAGCCCCTCTGTCATACAGGCGTTGCTGACGCTGCTGAGCCTGGAGCAAATTCTCCCGTGACAACCTCCCCAAAGTGTGGAGTTTTGCTCTCAGGTCCAACACGTACTGAATCTCATTTTTGGCGGGGCTCGGACCGTCCTCCCAGCTTTCTTTAATCAGGTCGAGCACCCCACGTGGCCTCCTGCCGAACAGCAGTTCAAAGGGAGAAAATCCCGTGGAGGCCTGGGGCACCTCCCGCACTGCGAATAACAGAGGGTCTAGCCAGTGATCCCAATTGCGTTCATCCTCGTTAATGAACTTCCGAATCATGGACTTTAAAGTCTTATTCAGCCGCTCCACCAGCCCGTCAGTCTGAGGGTGGTAGACGCTGGTCCGAATAGATTTAATGCCCAGTAATTCGTACAGTTCCCGCAGTGTACGAGACATAAACGACGTGCCCTGGTCAGTCAGTATCTCTTTCGGGATTCCGACTCGGGAGATCACCTGAAACAGTGCCTGCGCCACACTCTTTGCAGAGATGGTGCGCAGCGGAACTGCTTCCGGGTACCGCGTTGCGTAATCCACCAGGACTAACACAAAGCGGTAGCCGCGTGCACTCCGGTGAAACGGCCCGATGAGGTCCATGCCGATGCGCTCAAACGGGACCTCAATGAGGGGGAGAGGGCGCAGCGGCGCCTTCGGTATGGCCGGCTGGTTAACAAGTTGGCAGTCCGGGCAGGACGCGCACCAGCGGCGCACATCCGCTCGGATGCCCGGCCAATAAAATCGGGCCGTTATTCGCTCCAGAGTTTTCTCATAGCCCATATGCCCTGCCATGGGGTTATAGTGGGCCGCCTGGAAAAGCGTTTCCCGGCGGCCCTGCGGCACCAACAACTGGGTGTGTGTTTCCTCTGTCTGAGTGTCACGACTCACTCGATATAATTGGTCGTTTAATAAGACGAAACGCGGGTAGGTCTGCGCGGCCTCAGGGCGCACCACGTGACCATCAATAGCCATCACTTGGTCAAAGGCTGAGCGTAGGGTGCCGTCACGAGACTGCTCCAGTGGGAAATCACCCATGGGGAACACTTCCGGGGCCGGCGGAGTCTCCCCCCCGGAGTCAGTGTCGGACGACCCCGCGTCACCGCTGAACGCCGCGCACACGCTACACCCCGCTTCCGGTCGTGATCGCACCCCCGCGTACTGTCCCAGTAGCTGATGAAACCCCGGCCAATTGGTAACCAGAATCAGGGGGTGCGACAGGCGCGGGCTAACCGCCGCCGTTACTCTATGCGTTTTGCCCTTATACTTTAATAACAGCGGCACTATGGGATACCTGTGAACGTCACCATGCACACACCTCACCTCCACCCATTCTGCCTCCAGCAATGCCCCGGGGCGAACCAAGCTTTGGTGTACGAGGGTCTGCGTGCAGCCCGTGTCCACCAACGCCTGGCGTATACCCCCTCGAGTCCTTACCGGAATACTGTATGTCCCTCCTGGACCGGGGGAGGGTGCTGGGGCGCCAGCAACACGAAACACCTGCCCCACTTCCATAAGCGGACAATCCCTCCTCAGGTGCCCCGGCTGCCCGCACTTCCAACACTCCGGCCCCGGCGTCTGTGCTGCTCTCCGTGGCTCGGGGGCGGCTCCACTTGGCTCGGCTCCCCTGGACGGCACCAACGCCGCGAAAGGGTTAGTGGGGCTCAGCGCCGGCAGCCGCTCTGCCTGCCCTGGTGCCGGCACACGGCGCCTCGGGCCGGCACTGGGGCCTGTTTGTTCGGCCTCCGTCCGGCGTCCCCGGGTTCCCCTGCTCCAGCGGCAAGGTGGTCCTCCGCCAGCGTCACCGCTACCTCCAAGCTTGCGGGCCGGTGGCACCGGACCCATCTCGCTGTCTCCGCTGGCAATCCCTCCGTGAACTGCTCCAGCACCACCTTGTCCACCAGCTTCGTCTCCCCCTCCGATGTTCCCGGTTGCAGCCAGCGTACCGCCGCGTCGCGCAGCTGCCGGGCCCAGGCGAATGGTCGGTCCGTTGTAGCCAGCCGACAGGCCCGGAACCGCCGGCGGTGGTCTTCGGCGGTGAGCCCTAGCCTGTCCACCACCGCCCGGCTCACGTCCGCGAAGCTGCTCCTCGACGCCGGAGGCAGACTCAGGGCCGCTGTTTGTGCCTCCCCGGACAGCAGGGGGAGCAGCCGCGGAGCCCACTCCTCCCGCGGCCATTGGCAAGCCTCCGCCGTGGCACGGAAGGTCTCCAAAAAAAACCTGTGGGTCGTCCCCGTCCCCCATCCGGGGCACCGCCACCGACAGTGGCGAGGGCTTCGGCGTGGCAGCGGCCCCGACCAGCCGCTCCAGAACTTGCGTCTGCCGGTCCGTCTGCTCCCGCAGTGCGGCCAGGTGGGCACGCTGGTCGGCCGCCTGATCCCGGCTCATCGTCGCCATCTCCGCCAGCATCTGCGCCAAGAATTGCAGAGGCTGGGCGGGTGGCGCGGCCTGTGGGTCGGACATTTCCCCACCGGCACTTTCCTGGGTTTCGGCACCACTTGTGGAATACACCAGGCACAGACACACGCACACACAGGTAGGTACAGCCAACTTCCACATTTATTCAAGTGTTGTTGTTTTGACAGCTGACTCAGTCACACAGTCTGACAGCTCACGAGCCCAGCTGATCTCTCTTCTGGCCGCTCCTCCTCGTCTCACTATAAACACAGCGGAGGGAGACCATCATCAGTCCATAAACAACATCAGCTGTTCTTACCGGCCTCGCAGCGCCGCCCTGTTGAGCCTTCCGCTCCACTCCTCCCCTGCAGCTGCGCCCGGGGCCACGCCTCCGCCACAGAGCTTTTATCTGACCACAGCCTATCCAACAGCCTGATAATTTAACTGAAGATGATGATGAAGCTGTCGATGTCTCACTAAAAGTTTCATCATCATCTTTGGGTTCAACTTATACGTTAAACAACGCTATTACACCAAGCTGCTAACATCACCTGCTGATGCTTTGGTGAAAGCGTCACATGGCTTTGCTCTCTTGCTTCCTCTAACCCAGATGTGCTCTGATACTGAAATTTGGCACAGATTGAGCTACTGCGAATCAATACTTGCTCATACTGACATAATAAGGTCAGTACTCTGAAAAGTACCGAGCTCGGTACACAGCCATAGTCACAGGATAGCCCTACAAATATATATATTTTTGTCCTGATTTTGATAGTAGGAGTTGTTTCAGCTCTAGTAGAACACCTTTCTGTCAGTATTAAGGTTGTAACAGTACCAGCGGGTACTGGTAGCAGCAGGCTTTTAGTTTCCCTAAAGCCTTAATGGACTAAACAACATCAGTTAGCAGATTGCTAGCCTTTTGAAGAACTGGCTTTCCCCCAGAAAAAATTAAAGACACCTATGTATAATTTTATTTAATTTGATAGATAGTTTTTAAATGGCTTATTTCGTTAAATTTTTTAATTTCACTTATTTATTGTCTAGAAGCTGATGCAAACAAATTTCTTTAGCCATTTGTCTGCATTCGCTGCCATTCTCTCTGGACCATCTGCCAGTTTCTGTACAATGGGATTAATGGAACGGCTCTGGTGGTACAGCAGCCCAGCCTCCTAGAAATTACATTTCATAATGGGTAATTATGTAACCAGTAGAGCCTCAAAGAAGTAACAGTAGTCCAGAAACCCTTGCGAAACCACAACTTGTCTAGTTGTAGTGCAATTGAAACAAATGCGATGTTTGGAAGCGCTGGTGGGCGGATTGTTTCAGACAGACTGTGTCAGCGTTTATGCTAAGCAACTTAGCAACCTGCCAGATTCAGTCATCAGAAAGGTGTTGAGGAGATTTGTTTCCTGTTCCTGAACTAAGAGTCACTCCTTGAGCTCATAATCATGTTGATCAGTACAAATATATATTGGTGTTATTATAAAATACATGTATCAGCTCACATTTGCCTGCTGTTTCTCTTCACCATATCCACTGTCAGAGCCACTGCTTCTTAATAGATTAGCAAACTTCAGATTAAATTTTTATATTGTTTGTGGCTTGCGTTAGCTACACAGGAAAGGAGTCAGATGAAGAGTAAAGGAGGTGAACACAATAGTCAAAAGACATTCAGAGAAATTGAGAAAATAAATGAATGCACTATTAAAATGTCGTGTGTGTAAATGAGTCCAAACAGGCATTTATGCTTCCAAAGTTCTTTAATGTGTCACTTATGTGAAAGCACAGAAGCTGGAAATGAGTGAGTGAGTCTTTGTTAAATTAATAAGGAGCCGATTCAAAGAAAGAAAATGAAGATAAGAGGACGTGAGCACATACTGGAGGAATTACCCTGCAGCAGGTGCATCTCTCCGTTATTTCTCTCAGGCGCACGAAGAGGATTAGCTTTGTTGCACCCACAGAAGCACACACACACTCAGAAGCATGAATCACTGACA